>NC_141628.1:5982461-6289510 GCF_047967505.1 Dipteris shenzhenensis | reverse complement strand
TCCATTCCCCATTCCCCATTGCCCAATCCTGCCTTCCCCCCTCCCCTCCCCTCTGCCCCCCCCCCTTCCCCTTCCCCTTCCCCCTCCCCCCCCCTTCCTTTCCTTCCCCTTCCCCCCCGCTTCCCCCCTTCCACCTTTCCCCCCATTCTCCCCCTCTCCCCCCCTTTCCCTCCCCTCTACCCCTTTCCCCTCCCTTTCCCCCCTTCTCCCCTTTCCCCCCCCCCCCCCCCCTCTCTCCCCTTTTTCCCTCCCCCCACCTTTCCCTCCCCTCCCCCTTCCTCCCCCCCCTTCCTCGCCCCCCTTTCCTCTCCTCCATTCTATTAATTTCCTTTCCTCCCTACCCTCCCCAAGATAAATTTTTAAGGAAAATATTTTCTCAAAGACGAACTTTATCATATGAGGTCCAAATGTAGCCCTCCAAGTACTCAAATCGATTGGCATAAGCCATCTAAAGCATCTATAGGGTTAGAATTTTCAAATTCTAGCTTATTAAAAACTTGTGAATGAAGTTTAATTATACTGAAACCAAATTCACATGCTAATATTTGTAGCATGGCTAATGTTTGTAACTCTACCCCATACCCTAAATCCTGATCCCTATAGCCTAAACCCAAATTCCTATACCGTAAACACAATTTCCTATAACTTAAACCCTAAAACCTATACCTTAAATCCCAAACCCTATACCCTAAATCCCCCTTTCTCCCATTCCTGCATTTATGAGAAATATAGAAATGATCTAGTAATGTCCGATGATCTTGTATGGAATTGGGAAAGATATATATGATATACATGTTTATAGATCATAGGTAGCTTATCTTCCTTTGTTCTCCCCTCTGATAATGTCAATCCCGCCAGACTCTTCTTTCTAGGTCATCTTGTCCTTATTAGAACGGGGATATGGTCAAACTACTACCATTGTCATTATGGCCACCATGACTCCTACATAGAGTGACTTAGAATCCGATTTGGTTGAGTTTGCAAGCGAGCTCTTCCAAAAGCTTCTGGATGATCATCAAAATGATGACCCTGCAAAATCAATTCTCCAGTGTCCCACTTTTGAACAACCTTCACCTTGCGTAGCCAGGACCTTCCCAAAATCAATGGATAGGCACGTGCATCTAGCTTGGTAGGGATCACCTAAAAAGTAGTTGGCATAGAAATTCCAAACACATCCAGAAGAATTCCACACACATCCACTTCTAGATGCTTCACAACTCCCAAGGTCTTTACGCTAGTGTTGTCAGCCAATTTGATGCAATAAGGAGAGGTAGTACTAGAGTATTTTAAATCAGCATCTATCATGGTCTTCTCATGCATGACATTAATTGATGCACCTCCATCAATGTAAACATTAGAAATCACTTGACCATCAATGATCACATCAACCACAGGTACATCATCACGAACCTCTATATCTACCTTTTGAACAACAGGAATGGTACTTTTCTTCTTTTTCTTCTTCGACACTCTTGTGCTTGTTGCTAGCTTTCCCCATTCCTTCCGTAGTTTTGCAGACAAAGCAAGTAATTGACCAAAGGTGATATGAGCTTCCTTTTCTTTAAGGTCGAACAACAAGTTATAGCTTCCAATGCCTTGTCCTAAAGGAAAGTCTGACTAGCTATTTCTCCTTCTAGATTACCATGCCCCCGTTTAGCCATCATTACCTCTCTTTCCTCATCCCCTGAAGAAGCTTCTAACAAGGATACTTGTTTTTCTTCTTTCTTTCTCAATCTAGGACACTTGGGGTGATAGTGACCTTTTTCATTACATTCATAGCAAGTGACCCCACTCTTATCTCAAGGCCTATCTTCACTCTTTGGTGCTCTAGGTTGTCATGCATTAACCAAATGCAATTTCAAATCAGCAAACTCTGCCATCAATTGGGAGATATTATGATCTAACTCAAAGGACTTTGGTACCTGAGGAGTGCCCATTACCTCCACCTTAGAAGTTGAAGCTATTGAAGACACAAAAGAGGATTCGATCTTTAGAGAAGCTTCTTTCTTGGTCGCAATGCGAAGTGCATCCATGTATGTTGTTGGATCTTTACTCATTACTTTTGAGCGAAGACGAGGCTCCAAAGCCATAACAAATTTGCTCATCTTTAAGTGCTCCATCCCTACAAGACTTTGATAGGCCGATGATGTAGATGCCACAGCTCACAAAGCTGCCCTTTCATACTTTGTCCATAAAGTTTCATATCAGATTGACAATGCAGAGACCATCTCACCCTCTCCTTGATAGAACCGGTCCAACTGCAACATCAAAGCATTTGGTGACTCCACTGCCCCAAATCTCTGCTTCATTGTAGTCACCACTTGGTCCCAGTCCTCCTTGGTAGAGCCTAGCAAGGCGTCATGCCAAGTCAAGGCTACACCTTCAAGAAAACCAGGCAAAATCTCCGCTTGATCCTTCATGGACCATCCAAAAAGCTGGCACCCTCGAACAAAATCCCAAAGATAAGACTTTGGGTCTTCCCCTTGAGTCCCTCGAAACACTGGAATCTTCACCATGATGAAACACAAAAAGGAAATGCCAAGATCCAAATAATATCCCAAATAAGATCCAAACAAGATCCCACAGAGCCTTAGTATACCAAGACCAACTTATAATGCATAACCACTTGTTGAAAACCCTCCACAATGTGATCCTCAAAAAAATCTTCAAAAATAAGTGACTAATTAGCACCATGAAAACATTGTGTATACATGCATTCAAGAATCACCCTTGTCACAATTGGAAGTGCACATAATAGCTTCAAGAAATTGTACTCTTCATCATTTGCATAGCAAAAGAAGTTGAAAGCATTTAGAATCACCACTCCATTGTTATAGTCAAAAACTACCCAAAGACTCAACTCTTCTTCACACCAAGCTGCTAGTGCATGAAACAATCACCAATCTATCATTGTGCCTACTGACGACATTGTCAATTCACCAACATATTCAAGAGTGCAAACATAAAGGATATTATCATGATGACCATGCAAATAGCTTGAGCACAACCTTCATAATCTTCTAGTTCTCTTAAAAAGGCTGCAATCTCTTCTAATGGAGTTCTTCAAGGCATCTTCTTTATCACATCAAAAAACACATGCCTATACTAGGCATAACATGCAATCAAGTACACCTGAGACCATTTAGTAAGGTGGGGTGAATCCAATACCAAACGTACCCAGCATCTCCACCAAAAGATGTGACATGAAGTTGGGGGTAATAAATTTCAAGCACCTCTTCACTTCCTACTGCTTTCGAACCGAGTGATAAAGATATTCATGATTAGGAAAGGGATATTAAAAAGAAGCTTTTATACCAAGAGACCACACCATACTATCCTCCCTTATATGAGAATGAAGATGGTAACATCCCAAGTGATGTTGTACTCAAGCATAGGGATAAGGAAAGGATTAGTAGAGGCCATAATCTCGGCAAGCCGGTCTGTGCCAAAGAGAAGGGGAGCCTCCAATTTGGCTACAAGCCGGCATCAGCTCGATCACGGGGATTGCAGCATCAGGGGCGAGAGCCAATATCCTCCTCTTGTGTGCTTGGGATGCTGTGACATGAAGTGGGGGGTAATAAACTTCATGCACCTCTTCACTTCCTATTGCTTTCGAACTGAGTGATAGAGATATTCATCACTAGGAAAGGGACATTAAAAAGAAGCTTTTATACCAAGAGACCACACCATACTATCCTCCCTTATATGAGAATGAAGATCGTAACATCCCAAGTGATGCCATACTTCAATCATAGGGAGAAGGAAAGGATCAGTAGAGGCCATAATCTCAGCAAGCCGTCTACGCCAAAGAGAAGAGCAATACGTTGTTGAAAAAAGATCTTGCAGCTTAACATGATATGAACTGATATATATCAAGGAGTTTGAAGGAGCTGATTGGGTTGGATGGGTAGGTTCTGGGGAAACATTACACCTCCTTCATAGATACCTTTATAATTAGCTCAAAACACTCTACAAACTGCCATTAGACACAGAGGCCTATAACTTCCAATAGAGACATAATATCAAATTTTCAAACACATATCAAGATGTGTCCTGAAATGGGCTTCGTCTAATATAATTTTCGTAATAAAGACAAAAGCGGCCGGAAAGATATGGGCTGTTTACTAGGAGGGGGTAAAAATTGTATGGAAAAGAAACTGTTACACACAGACAGTCATAGATTTTTGGTTTGACATCTTATACAATAACTGAAGACATAGGATGATGCTGCTTAAAGAGAGCTTCACGCTGATTTAAGTTTTGTTCAAATCGGACCATCGAGAAAAAAGTTATGAGCAAAATACTAACATGGGGTCAAACTGCCATGAAAAACACCTACTCCTTCTACTAGTGCCGACTTGGGAGAATACTACCTCCATGATTAGACTTTGTCAACGATCCAAGTCCATAGAGGTCACCTAGGAGGGAAGAAAGAGCTCCCTTTGTGACTTGGGAAATAAATAAACCATGTATGTGCAATGAGTGGCTGAATAGACAACACTTTTGAGCACTTTGGAAGAGAAAACAATGGAAAAAGGAAAGAGACACTCAAGAGAGAGAACCTGAAGTGACCTTCATTACCAATAGAGTGAGAATCCACTCCAATGAAACTTAAAATACTATAAACACAAGGGAGAAGAAGAGGTTTCATATGTATAAGAGGGAGTGGAAGCTCCAAGACTACTCAGAGAGAGAGAATGAATTAGAGATGGGCTCAAGGGTCTACATAAGAGGATATCTACAAGAGGCAGAGAAGGCTCATGGAAGAGTCTTGAGGAGACTATGGCTACAACAACATGAGGCCTAATGGTGGAAGAGATGATAAACAAGGGAGAGGAGCACTCCTTTTATAGAGATTTTGTCACCCTCCTTCACCCATTTACAATTGCTGCCTGTAGATTCCTTTTCCCATCAATCACATAAGCCCATATGTCACCATCCATGTCCTTTTTGGCTACTCTTGCCATGTGTCCCATCAAAAGATGCTCAAGACTCTTAAAATATTGAGAAAGTCAAGAGTCTCCCCACATGGAGCGGGCATGGAGCCCATAGGGACCCTCTCTTTTCCATATGTCCACGTTCTCCTTATTCCACATAGGAATTCTAGAAGGATTCCTCTTGACTCCACACTCCTCCACATGCCTTCCACACGCTTGGCATGTGATCTCTCTTATATTATTGGAACACATGGACATGAGCCCACCTCTTTATATGACTTACTCTTCCTACTTTCTAAAAAGCCCATAATATCCCATACACAAATAACTCTCACCCCATACCAAGGTATTTATCATTCATACACATTGTATTTACAATGATCCATTCCACTCATCCTCTCAATCCCATACAATATCTTAGAAAATAGAAATAAGTGAGAGCCGCTAGGCTATCACTTGATACTCAAACTCTTATCAAACATAGAAGAAAACAATACCAATTCCAAATAAAATTTTTCAATTTTTGGTGTCACACCACCCTAAGATGTGGACTACATGATGTGAAGATGTGCATGAAGGATATCCACAAGGAGAGATGTGGATGAGAGGATCCCACAGATATTGACTATTCAAAGGGCACTCTGTGTATAAGAGGCCTATCATGTATTGTTGAGTACACACATTTGGAATAGATTGAGTATTGTCTATCGTATGGCTCTCATGGAGTTTCTTGTATGGTTTGATCCCCCTTGATCTTTTGCTAATTCCACGTTGCACTAGAAGAGCACGATCCACACTTTGACATAATTCAGGTTATCTACACCTTGCCATGGGCTTCAGGCAAAAAATTTTATTAATAAAAAATTGCAGTGAAAAACTCAAGACAAATTACAAATAACCAAAAGTATTCATGAGAAATAAACATCACAATTCATCATTTAGTCAAAACAACTAAAAGATTGGTACAACAACAAAATTTGGTGTCCAAATACATGGTATTGCCAAAAAATCATTACAACCTCCAAAGATTACAAGATGGTTTTCAAAACCATTTGTGGCCTAAAGGTTGGGTTGATCTGCCAAGCCAGCTACATGTCTTTGCTCATGATCATAAAAATCTTGGCATGGATCGCACACAAGTCGATGTCCTCAAGATGGGATACCATAGCCATCTTGCATGCCTCCTATAGAGTTGATAGTGGAAGAGACTAAATTCAGATGCCATCTTTGTACTCTTGCATGGAGCTCTCTTAATCAGAGGCTCCACACTCTTCTAATACTTCCTGATTTCAAAAAAAGCCTTCATGCTAAGCTTCTTGCAGTGCCTCCCTCTAAGGGGTTCTCCACCTCCTCCACCTGCACCTCCACCTCCACCTCCACCTCCACCTCCATTTCCACCTCCACATCCACCTCTCCCTCTTCCAAGAGCTGCATAGTTTTGGAAATGACTTGCCACCAGTTTGTTGTTGAGCACATTAAAAATTTGTAGTATGACCCTGTAGTGGGTCTCGGTGGTGACCCATGTGTCGTGGGGATGTTGAAGATATGCCAATGAAGTCTCCACTCCTAGCTACTCCTTGTGGGAGCAATGCATAGCACGAGTCATCCACAAGTGTCACACGCAAGTGGCCTCTAGATTGTTGTAATGTGGTTTCACGCGAGGAAGAGGGAAGGGGAAGAGGGGAGAGGACAGGAAAGAAGGGAAGGAGAGGGAGAAGAGAAAGGGAAGAAGAAGGGAAGAGGAGAGTGAAGGGGGATAGAGTGACAACCACAAGGGCACTATGAAGGAAACAAGAGAACACCCAAAGCACTCTCTTGGAGGAGAAGAGAGAGCTTGTATTCAACTTGCTACAAACAACAATGAAGACCAAAGTCAACCATTTGGTCTTTTATACAAGTCACCTTTTGAAGGGAGGGCCAACCCTTTTCCTTTTTAGCACTCTCCCTCTCTTTACAACCAAGGGCTCTTGGCCCCATAGGGTGCTAAGGCATATTGCTATTCTTACCATCTCTCCCTACTAGTGGAAATAACGCTTGTGTTAACCATATTAAAGGGCTTGGGACAAGCCTAGCATTAGGAGGTATTTATAATCGGCTCCCAAATAGCGCTTGTGTTAGCCTCACCACTCCTAGGCTTAGGTGATTTGGGGATCAAACTCTGTGAGCGCCCTCACACCTTAACCTGTTTGTGGTCATGCATGATGCATGAGGCTCAAAACCTGGAGTGGCAAGGCTCAGCTTCTACGAGACACTCAACGGTAACCCTATCTCAGGCTATTTGGGGATCAAACTCCCAGAGTTTGAGCTGTACTCCTTTCATGGCTATTTTCATTGTTGGCGTGGCTATTTCCATGGATGTGGAGTATAAAAGTGCACGTTGCTTGCAATCCTCATGCTTTCGTGGACATGGACCTAAAGTGTGCATATCCTTGTTCCTGGTGATGGTAACCGGAGCATACAACTTGTGCCTGGAATCCTTGAATCCTTGAACTTTGGGGCAGAATTTGGGTATTTGGGGATCAAACTCCCTGAGTTTGAGCTATACTCCTTCCATGTGCACATTGCTTGTAATCACTGACTTTGGTGTATTTGGGGATCAAACTCCCTTAAGCTTGTCCAGTGAGGTAGATCATTCAGCCTGGTCACCTTTACTCACTGATTACCTTGCATTTGGCAGCTATACTCTGTGGATGTTAACATGCCCCCTTTCCTATTGCTAAGCCTCCTTAGGTCAATCGTGCTGGAGGAGGTTGGTGGTGAGTATAGGATGGCGTAGCAGTCTAGCTGTCATGATGTGAGGTGAGTGAGGTACGTGTAGTACTTCCAAAAATGTGTGGCATGGATATACTCGTAAGTGTGGAGTTGATGCCCGTGGAGATTGCAAACACGGAGGTAGAGGTGGAGGTTTTGGAACTGGTTCAGATTGACATCGTGGTTGAAGACAATGTGGTTGTCGAGATTGTGGATGTGGTCATCGACGATGGGGCGGCTATGGGTGAGAAGATCGAGGAGGAGTAAGAGGAGGAGGCGGTTGAAATGGATGGCGGTGACGATGGTAGGATCTGGCACTGAGCCATATGTGTCATTGAATGATTGCAGGCAGAAGCAAAATTCCTCCTGCGTCATTTCTTTGGGAAAGTTGTACTTGGGGGAATTGTGCAAGACATTGGGGTCCTGCTACTGGAGGTCTTGAAATGCGGCCCAAGTCCAACATCGTTCCATGGGCATGTAGAGTGGGTGGACTCAACGATCGGTTGTGGTAGTAGCGCCAAAATTTCTCCAGCTTCAAGAAGGGGAGCCTCCAATTTGGTTGTAGGCTAGCATTGGATTGGTCACATGGACTGGAGCATCAGGGGTGAGGTTGTATCCTCCTCTTGTGTGCTTGGGATGCCGTGACATGAAGTGGGAGGTAATAAACTTCACACACCTCTTCACTTCCTGCTGCTTTCGGACAGAGTGATAGAGATATCCATCACTGGGAAAGGGACATTAAAAAGAAGCTTCTATACCAAGAGACCACACCATAATATCCTCCCTTATATGAGAATGAAGATGGTAACATCCCAAGTGATGTCGTACTTCAAGCATAGGAGAAGGAAAGGATCAACGGCAGCCATAATCTCAACAAGCCGGCGGTCTGCACCAAAGAGAAGAGCAATACGTTGTTGAAAAAAGATCTTGTGGCTCAACATGAGATGAACTGGGGGCTGATTGGGTCGGATGGGTAGGTTCCAAGGAAACATTGCACCTCCTTCATAGATACCTTTACAATTAGCTCAAAATACTATGCAAACTGTCATTAGACACAAAGGCCTATAACTTTTAGTAGAGACATGATATCAAATATTCAAACAAATATTGAGATGTGCCTTGAAATGCGCTTTGCTTTGTTATAAGTTTCATAAGAAATAGAGAAGTGGTTGGAAAGATATGGGCAGTTTACTTGGTGGGGGTAAAAATTGTATGAAAAGGAAATAGTCATACATAGAGAGTCGTAGATTTTTGGGGGACGAGCATTTTCTGAGCGAAATCTTCCGAGCGTCCGAGCGAAGGAAAAAAAAAGCTTCCAACTATGCATAAATATGGCAAAAATCGATTAGAAGAAAACATAGTTTCACTTAGAAATATGCAAAGTATTATAGCAATGCCTATTTTATAAAAAAATCTTTAGGTGAATCTGTAGGAATGGTGAGAGCATAATGGGATGGCTTTTGAAGAAACCCACATGTAGAGTAGACTTCTTTATGAAAATTCCCTTATGATCCTTCTTACAACTTTTACTTAATAGGGGGTGACATTGAAAACCCTCTCTCAACCTATCTTCATGAAAGAGTTTCTTCAAAGAAAACTCATTGAAGCAAGCCATCCAGGTAGTTTCGCCAGCGAAACCCTTTGAAGCAAGTCTCCCAAGGTAGTTTCGCTGGCGAAACTACCTTGGACAACACTTTTAAAAGTGACATAACTTTCATATCCAATGTCCAAATATAGTCATTCAACCACTCAAATTGATCGGAACACCCCATTTGAGCACATCTATGGAGTTATATTTTGGAAAATCTTTCATATATAGTATTAAATATTACATGTATTTTATGAGAGTGATATATAAGCCTAAGTTAATACTTATTTATAGTAATTTAAACTTCTTTAGAAACATGTCCATAAATATGCTATAAAAACACTAAAAAGATATTGCCATATGATATAAATGTGTTAATAAGTAATTATATATGCATAGTATTATTACATTGAGAGTGATTATGAGGAATGTTTCTTAAAGGAATCAACACTTTTTTAAGGTAATAACAGGGGTACAAAGGGATGTCTCTAAATAAGAAAATTATGTTGTGTAAAAATGAATGAGTGACTAGTCTGTATATTTTTATGATAAAGGGATCTAGTTCTAGTGAAAATAAAAGTGTAAAAACCATGTTTCCTAAAGAAAAACATTTTTAAAAATCTCTTGAAAAACACGCTCGGATAAACCTGCTCATAGGTTTTTGCTCGTAAAATTGACGCATCCTAGATTTTTGGTTTGACATCTAATATAATAACTGAAGATATAGGATGATGCTCCTCGAAGAGACTTCACATTGATATAAGTTTCATCCAAATCGAACCACCGAGAAAAAAGTTATGAGCAAAATACTAACAGGGGGTCAAACTGTCATGAAAAACACCTACTCCTTCTACTGGTGCGGACTTGGGAGAATACTACCTCCATGCTTAGACTTCATCAATGATCCAAGTCCCATAGAGGTTGCCTAGGAGGGAAGGAAGAGCTCCCTTTGTAGCTTGGGAAATAGATAAACCATGTATGCACAATGAGCGACCGAATAGACAACACTTTTGAGCACTATGGAAGAGAAAATAATGGAAAAAGGGAAGAGACACTCAAGAGAGAGAACCTAAAGTGACCTTCATTACCAATAGAGTGAGACTTCACTCTAATGCAACTCAAAATACTACAAACACAAGGGAGAAGAAGAGGTTTCATATGTACAATAGGGAGCGGATGTGAAGAGAGTGGGAGAGAAGGAAGGAGTCTCACTTGTAGCTTTCTCACATACACAATGGGGGAATATACACAAAGGTAGAGGCTGAAAACAATTTTCCTCTTCTTAGTTGTGAAAGCCAAAAGAACTCTAAGTACAGAAGAATAGATGAACCCTATATGTGGGTCTCAAACCAAACTCAGCTACCTAAGGTGGAAACTAACTGAGCCACTAACTAGAGTACATAAAGATAGCTATCATCCAACAATTATTCTCATGGGCGGTGTACCAACCGCATCAGCAGCTAACAAGTCATTGACATAAATACACAACATTCACCCTAGCATATCATGAGTGGAGCTCGATATCTCAACATTCCCCCTCGAGCTCAATCCCAATTCCTACACACCAAGCAAGTCTCTGAACTTGCGCAGCTTCTCAGCATCCAATGCCTTTGTGAATATGTTAGCTACCTGATCCTCTGTGCTGACATAAACTAGATCAATGAAACCTACTAGAACCTTCTCCTGCACATAGTGATAATGCACCTCAATGTGCTTTGTTCTAGCATGATAGACTGGGTTATTTGCTAAGTGTATACTGCTCATGTTGTCACAATAAATGACAATCGGCCCAGATGCATATCATAAAGTAGCTTATGCAACTAAGCTACCTCACATGTAGCCATTGCTGCACCCCTGTACTCAGCCTCTGTGCTCAACAAGGCAATTGTAGGCTATTTCTTGTTGCTCCAAGTGACTGTAGCACTCCCAAAAGAGAACATATATCCACTTGTAGATTGTCTATAAGAAATACTACCAGCCCAATAAGCATCAGTGTATCCATGCAATTGTATCTGAACCCCAGTCTCATAAAATAGTCCATACTGCAATGTGGACTTCATGTTGGGATATCTCAAGGTGTATGCCTCAGGCACACCTTATGTTTCTATGTGTGAGTGCTAGAGGCACAGTTAGGTGCCCACAAGCACAGTGAGGTGGTGGAGAGCCACATAGGATGAATGAGAGAATCTAGAAGCAGATTGAGGAGATGATTGTGGAGCTTTGAGGTCATCAGTGATGTTAGTGAGCATGTATGAGGTGCCTACTTAAGGACCTCACTCTTCTTCATTCTACAACCAAGTAATGCAAGTATTCTGAGTTTGTGTCCATTCTTTGCTTTCCTTTCAGTTTCACCAACATGGTATCAGAGCCATTTGATCCCCCTTGAGCCCATTTCTGCCACATCATCTTCTTCTTCTTCATCTTCTTCTTCACCATCTCTCCCTCTTCTTCCCAAAATTTGCTTAAGCTTGTTCTCCTCCCTTTCTCTGCCATTGTCCACGCCCTTCTTGCGGGAGATCCACCTCAAAGGGGCGAACCCTTGGCTGAAAGGAATCAATGAATTGTCGCCTCTGCTCGTCGCCATTTCACGTAGATCGTCGACCCTTCTTCCTGCGCATACTTCTCTAATTCCTTTCAGGGGGAGCTGGTCCATACCTAGAGCTATCTTATGCTGAAATCTGAGCAACAATGGCTGCATATTCAAGGAGAAAACAGAGAAAAACCAGTCGACTTTGAAGAGGCAAGATAGGGCGACCTAACGCATTTTTGCATCTCTTCTTCCCAGAGGATCTTCTGTGGTATACTAGCTCTCTTTTGCCTTAGAAAACCCTCTTTCCTTTGCTTTGAAGAGTGAGCTACAAGCCCTCCAAGTTCAGTCTTTTAGTTTTGACAGTTTTGGACAAGTTTTTGAAGATGATGCTACATAAAATGCTACTCTAGCATTTCTGAGTTTTTGAAGTTTTCAATAGCATCAATACAAGTGTGGCTTCAATTTTTCTTTGAATTACTAGACCTGGTTTTGATTGGAAAGTTCTCATTTTAAGCCACCTCTATGAAGCATGTAAGAAGAAGCATCATTGATTGAATATTGGTCACTAGTCTTTGCTACATCAAGTGCTCATATTTTGGAAGTCTTTCAGTTATTCTTTGCCTTGTAAGAGAGATAGACACTGCCCAATATCTGGGTTAGACCCTCTCATGGCTACCCTATTTAATCTCGAGAAGTTCAATGGAAAGGGCTTCCACACATGGCAGATGAAGGTGAAATTTGCATTGATGAGGGAGAACTTATGGGGACTTGTCAAACCTACTCCTACCGCTACTTCTACGGCCTCCAATGCTGGAGAAACCTCAAATCCGACACGACCGACAAGGGATCCAGCTAGAGAAGAAAAAGCATACGGTATCATTGCTCTTGCTTTAGGAGATGATTATATTCACCATATCTCTGACTTGGAGTCTCCTTCGGAAGCTTGGCAGAAGCTTGACATGATTTTTGGTGCTAGCTCTCACATCTCTAAACTATCACTTAAAATCTCTTTCTTTGAATTGAAGATGGCTAGTGGTACTACTTTAGCAGCTCATGTCAACTATATGCGGAGTCTTATGACTCAATTAGCTTCTATCAATTCTCCTATTACTCCAGATGATGCTATGGCAGTGTTACTTAAGAGTATGCCTGAAGATTATGATCACATTGTTAGCACTTTGAAAAATCTTCCTAATCCTAATCTTGAAGGTATTATCTCTGCCCTCCAAGAAGAAGAAAGGCATATGGAGCTCAGGAAAGGCAATGACTCTGCTTATGCTGTAAAATTCGAGAAGGGCAAGTATACCCCTTGCAATCACTGTGGAAAGACAAATCACCTTTCAAAGGACTGCTTCAAAATTAATCCATGCAAGCACTGTGGCAAGAACAACCATAATGAGAAGTTTTGCAGAGCCAAAGAAAAGACAGAAAATGCACTTACAGTTAATGAGCCTCCACAAGATGAGGCATCCTTTGAAGATTATGCATTTTAAACACATCTCTATGTATGCTCCAGATCTCTCTTTTTATGTCAAGGTACTCAGCCTGGATAGTCCTCCAAAATGAATGAAAATAAACTATTGTGTTTTGTGTGTTTTGTAAACACCTCTGGTCACCTTATGATGTAGTCCATGTGTATGTTTTGTTCCATGGTACCTCCTGCAGACATTGTGTGCATGTACATGCAGGGGAGATAACCATTGGAAGGTCTTTCTGTATCCCTTTTTGTTTACCTTACACCCAAGGGAACCCTTGCTAGCATGAGAACCTAGCCATAGATTTATCCTTGACCACCATGAGATGGCATGAGAAACTATGAGACTAGATGTATCCTTGACATAGCCTGAGGCATTTCCTTGAGGGGGGGTTTGTTGGGATATCTCAAGGTGTATGCCTCAGGCACACCTTATGTTTCTATGTGTGAGTGCTAGAGGCACAGTTAGGTGCCCACAAGCACAGTTAGGTGGTGGAGAGCCACATAGGATGATTGAGAGAATCTAGGAGCAGATTGAGGAGATGATTGTGGAGCTTTGAGGTCATCAGTGATGTCAGTGAGCATGTATGAGGTGCCTACTTAAGGACCTCACTCTTCTTCATTCTACAACCAAGTAATGCAAGTATTCTGAGTTTGTGTCCATTCTTTGCTTTCCTTTCAGTTTCACCAACACTTCATATACCTCAGTATGCATCTAGCCGCATCCAAATGCGGTTTCCTTGGAGCCTGTATAAATGGACTTACCAACCCAATAGCATAGCTCAAATCTGGCTTGGTAATAGTCATATAAATCAAACTTCATACTATGCGTCTGTACATAGTAGGGTCTTCCTGAAGCTCACCTGCATCTGCACTCAACTTCACATTCTGCTCCAAAGGAACTGAAATAGGCTGACAACCTGTCATCCCATATTTGGACAGCATGTCCAATCCATACTACCTCTGCAAGAGCCATATCCCACTTGTGGATCTAATCACGTCAATGCCCAAGAAGTAACAGAGCTCTCCCAAATCCTTCATCTCAAAATTCTGCTTCAATAGCATTTTCATATGAAGGATATCTTCATCACTATCACCTATGATGATCAAATCATCAACATAAATGATAAGCAGCATAATGTCTTTCTCTATTTTTCTCACATAAAGTGAGAAATCTGCCTTGGAAATCTAAAAGCTAATAGTGACGAGATACTATCCTATCTTGTCAGACCATGCTCTGGGTACTTGCTTCAAGCCATACAAGGCTTTCTTCAACTTGCAAACAAACTCAGGATGAACAGCATGAACATAACCTTGTGGCTGCTCCATATAGACCTCTTCTTGCAAATCACCATGCAAGAAAGCATTCTTTACATCCATCTGATGTAAAGACCATCCCTTTAATGCAACCATAGCAATGACTGCTCTTACGGTTGCCATCCTTGCAACCAAACTGAATGTTTCTTCATAATCAATGCCATATGTCTGTGCATACCCCTTGACAACTAATCTTGCATTGTATCTATTCACAAAACCATCTGCATTGTGCTTCACCTTATAAACCCACTTGTAGCCAATTTCATTCTTGTCTTTAGGCAAAGGCACCAATTACCATGTAGCATTTGCTTCCAAGGCATCCATTTCTTCATCCATGGCTTTCTCCCATTTTTCTTTTCCCATGGCTTGCTCAAAAGAAGTGGGTTTTGGTTCATGTATCGCTTTGACCATATAGGCATAGTGAATGGCTATAAATCCATCATATTTTGGCCTATCCACGGGATACCTAGCTCTAATAGACCTGCACAAAATAGGCTCACTACTAGGTGCTCTCAAAACATCCCTTGTCTTCCTTACTCTAGGCGTAACAACAGAAGGAATACCCAACTCATCATCAAGGCTCTGTTCTGAGCCACTGGATTCACCATCCACATAAGAGTGACCTGCATTCACATCAACCATGGGCTGATCTACTTTCTTTTTTCCTTTTTGTGATACTTGCATACCACTATCTGCATTGCTTTGAGGAGATCCTCTTGATTGCAATCTGCCTGTTCATGGTGAAGTATGTGAACCACTGCTAGAGGACACTACAGGTCCATTAATATTTTGTGATTGCTACTATGAATTCATGCAGCATTACCATTTTGTGCATCTACATTATCAATCACATTTACTAGTTTATACCAGCTGATCATGTCATCAAAAACAACATCTCTACTCATTGTAAACTTACGAGTAGAAGGGTTATAGCATCTATACCCTTTCTACTGCAGAGAATAACCAAAAAAGATGCACTTCTCAGCTTTTGGATTCAACTTGGATCTCAACTCATCTGGCACATGAACATAGGCAATGCAACCAAAAACTTTCAAATGAGAAATATCTGGTTTCCTACCAGTATACCTCTCCTCTGGCATCATGCCATGTATTGTTGTAGTGGGAGTCCTGTTCATTATGTAGACTGCTGTAGCAACTGCTTCAGCCCAATAATAATGCCCAATAATAATCTAGCAGGTCCTTTTCGTTGAGCATGGCACGAGATACCTCTCTAATATGCCTGTTTTTTTGCAAGTCCATTTTGCTATGGGGTATGACTGCATGAATATTGTTGCTTTATGCCATGCTCTTGCAGGAAATTTGCAAACTCATTTGAGAGATACTCTCCCCCTCCATCTAACCTTAGGCATTTTATTTGTGAGCCTGTTTCTTTTTCAACTATACCTTTAAAAGCTTTGAAATGCCCAAAAACTTCACTTTTCTTTTTCATAAAATACACCCAAACTTTTTTGTTGTAGTCATTAATAAAAGTGACAAAATAATGACATCCTCCAATAGATGTAGCTTTAGTAGTCCACACAATAGAGTGGATTAATTCCAATGGCCTCTTACTCTATTGAACATGGCTAGGAAATGGTTTCCTTGGCTGTTTTCCAAATTGATAGGCTTCACATACCTTATGCATTTCTGCAACCTTGAACTTAGGCAATCCTGCAACAATATTTTGGACCTGCATTAATTTAAGTCGCTATACATTAACATGGCCAATGCGTTTATGCCAGATATCAATATCTGCAACTACACTAGTCCCATGTGCAAACATTGCTGCACTCAATTTAGGCATGTCCACATCCAACGTAAACATCATACCCTTCTTCTTCCCTTTTGCTATCAAGCGACCTTTATTTTTCATATCCTCAACAAAGCATCCATGAGGAGAAAATCTGACCTGCAAGCCCTGCTCAACCATTTGACCAACAAAAACCAGGTTCTTGGTGATATTCGAGACATGAAATACGTCAGACAGGTATTTCTTTTTTCCATCCTGCATAGACAAAGGAATTTTACCAATTTGTACAATAGGATGTGCAATATCATCACCAGTCTCCACAAATCCTAGTATTTTCATTTTCCTCGCATCCTGCATCCATCTGTATGACCTGTAATGTGGTTTGATGCACTTGAGTCAACAAACCACACATCATTGCTTTCTTCTACACTTGCCACAGAATTGGTCATGTGCTGCATCATAAACATATGCTCATTTCTGTCATCACCCTATCTACTAGAGGATGCATAATTGCCTTGCTGCAATTTTCTAGTCATGATGTCATTCTGCTTTTTATAGCAGTCTTTAATCATATGACCCATTTTACCATAGTAGTAGCATTCAACATTGTTGTTTGCATTTTGGCCTCTCTGCCATCCACCACGACCTCTTTGGCTCCCCCTGCCTCTAAAGTTACCACATCCTCCTCCATAGGACTGGTTTTCTTGAATTTGATGCATTTTTTGATTTCTGCCATGGCCTCCGAATCGGCCTGCTCTACCTCTGCCTCTACCTTTCCAGCATTTGAGTAGAAGATAGCTTCTTTTGAAGTTCCTCCTAAAGAAGATGCACCACCATTTCTCTGCTCTTTAGAAATTAGGAGAGCAATCAACTCCTTAAAATCAAGAAAATTCTCACGGATAGCAATGGATGTCTGGAATTGTGCATAATCCTTTCTTAGACCATTCAAGGTCACAGAAACTAAATCATCATCTTCCACTAGTGACCTAATAGAAGCGAGTGCATCTGCAATCTTCTTCACCTTCGTGTGGTAGTCATTGATGCTCATATTTTCTCTCTCCACATTATGCAACTCCTGCTTGAGCTGCATTTTCCTGGCTTGCATATTTGTGCTATACATTTTTGTCAAAGTATCCCACACCTCCTTCAGCATGCTTGCATCCTGAATATGCACAATCATAGAATCTGAAATACTTACAGATAGCCAGTACATAACTTTTTTGGCTCTCTCATGCTAGCCTTTAAATGCGTGCAACCCCTGTTGATTGGGAACATTAGGAATAACTGGTTCTTGTTCAGCTCCAGTAATGAACTCCCAATAGCCTTTTCCCTTAAGGAAATTCATCATTCTAAACTTCCATGCTTGGAAGTTGTTCTTGTCAAGCTTTTCAGTGACAATCTATGAAAGAGCATTAGATGCCATTACAGAACACTGCAAAATATTTTGTCACTGCAAAAAAACACAACTTCTGCCTCACAAGGGCAAATCTGCAAAATTGACGAGAGTGGTATTTGACCACACAGTCACTTCCTAGTGACGATTATGCATCAACAAGTAATAAGAATGATTTTGTCACTCCCAATATCTTTGCACATAGGCATATGAGGTAATTTCTATTATAACTTTTAACCAACCTGCAGAACAGTGGTCACACAGCAAAAAAAGGGCACTTTCTTGAGTGCTTGCGAAAAACTTCTGCCACCAAAACGGGTCCCGAAATGGCCTCGAATCAAAAAAATAATTTCACCGAGAGCTTTGCCCAATCTCGTAGCATATACTGCCCTCTCGCCACACTGTGAAGGGCGTTCCAATCTAAGACCGTGCACTCTTGCACTTTCCGGCTGTGCTACCTACAGAGATTTGCTCCCGCTGTTGAATTCAATTGAAGATTTCATACTTCAGCTGTTTCTCCATGCTTTGGATTTTGTCATTGAAAATATTCATTGTTTCAAGGATAATTTGTTACTTTATGCATTCCTCTATCTCTATCAAATCATCCTCTCTCATGTGTTTCTTTCGTTCTCGTTGTTCTCTCTTTTTTTGGGCCTCATACTGCCTAATGATGGCATGTGATTGAAGGTCATTCTCCCATAGAGCAAGATTGCTTGAATTTTTTCTTATTCCAAATCATACAATATAATGATAGTGAGCCCATGATCAAATCAAGCAACACATTAAGGACACAAAACATAACATATATGCCTCCTTCCATAAACATTCCCATTGCTCTTGGAAATACATCTCTGTTCTCCTTCGATATCAACCCTGGAATGTTAGGCATAATGTCCATGCTTGTCTTTTTGCAAGGAAAACAAATATTTTTTTGCAAGGAGAGTAAACTTAGAGAAAATAAAAGATACAACCTTTTGACAACAATAGGCTAGAGCAAAACAAACTTCAAAACATCCTAGACAACGATTGTTATCTGAGCAAGAATGGATGCAGCAAAGCATGCTTTTCATCCTTCTTGCTAGATATATTCCCTCTTTCATTCCTAGAGGCACGCACTTCTTGGAGACACTAGGATGATAAATGAGGCTCAAGTCCTAGGGTGGAACTCAATATGGATAGCTATTGTCTGTCACATCAGTGTAAAGTCCATGTTTTTGGAGAATCATGTTATACAGAGAACATCGAACGCCCCAAGTAGATTAATCATGTGTAAGATCAGCTTTTTCATGAATCTATAAATGAGCTTTCAGCAAGTGAAAGCTCTAGTATACATCCAGTCTATGCATAAGAAAGAAAGAAGGTGGCTGCTTTCGAGTTGTTTGATGGAGATAGTGGGAGGACTATATACGAAGACGTGGGACATGAGAGTAACTAACTATCCAAAAATATTTGAACATACTCAATCTTGCCTTCAAGATAACTATTGTGGGGATGTGGCAATGAACTGACTGAATTTTTAATTGACACAAAAATTAATTAGCCGCCTTTATGCTACCTAGCAATGTCCATGGACATGCTATTTCAGATACATATTGTTTCTTTCCTTTGAGGACTCTCTTCTTATGATTTGTGTTAGGAAGCTCCACATCTATTGAGCCATTTTTGGGATGTAAAATTGGAACAAGAGCCTCCATGACCTCATTATGCAACTTACCAATTGAGCATACAGCGTGTTGTTGGACCGACACATCTCCACTAGCTATGATAAAAGCCAAATGAACTAATGAGAATTTCCCCTTCCTTGTGATTAAATTTCATCCCTCCTTCTTGGCTCCGTGCCCTCAAATATTGCTATTATGCAGGCATCCCGTTGCTTCTTCGCATCTCAATGAGTCGCTTCGACATGGCACATAATAGTTTTTTAAGCTTTAGCAACTCTTAACTAGTCAAGGAGGATGGCTTTTTTGAATGCAATCCCTTACCACCATGATGCCTTTGTTGGCTCTTAGCTAGTTGAGGAGGATGCCTTTTTTAGATGCATGCCCTCACCAGCATGATACAAGTTTAACCATACTTTTGATGAACAAATTCCATGCAAAATGCCATTGTTCTTTGCAGACAAAAAGCATGTCAAGAAAATACCCAAAGTGTAGTTTTTGAGAATGTACGAGCCCTTCAAAAGTGTTGTTGATATTTGTTCTTCAAGATGATAGGAGTGTGTTAATTTACATCAATGTGATTGGTGGATGTAGATATTGGACGTGGATGTGGATGATGGATATTTTACCACCTATAAAATATGTGGCTCATTTGTGTATTGTGTAGACCTTTTTGTATCCTTACTTTTACAAGGCTTATAGCTAGTATGTTTCTTGATTGGCTCTTATCTCATGTGTTCTTCCATCTGCCACTCTCTCTCTTTCCATTGTGAGCTTTATCCTCATTGAGCACTCTCCTCATTTATTGCATTTCAACATGGTATTGGAGCTTTGGCTCTTCTCCCATTTTTTGAGCCTTTCTATTTATAGCTTTTTCCCTTTTTTGTTCTAGGCAACATATATTTATTGCTCCATCCTTCTATTGCATTTTTAAGAAGCATATCTTGTTGTTTCATGGTCATGACCAAGTTGACTCCTAAGAGTCTCTTACTGGCCATTGTTTGAAGGCTTGGTTGATGACCTTCAAAAATTTAATGATGTTGATTCATCACGCATTTGTTTAATCTCAGAATTTTCACACTTTACAATGTTTACAGCCAGTGCCTTCTAGTAGCAAACATTCAAAGGCTTCGTGGCGAGATGAAACAGATCTGGGTTTATTAAAGTAGACTCCAATTCCTTTTTGCCAAGTTTTAGACACCATAAGTCCTACTACTTGTTATGAAGGTTCCTATTTATGTTGCTACAGGTAGCCATTTTATCTAAGGAGTCCCTTTAGTAGCTCTTTGTCCTGGTCTGTCTTATGCACCTGGGATGATTATTCAACAAGAAGTTATTTTAACTCTTGCAAGGAGATTTTCTTAGAAGATCCTTTACAAGAATGTGCCATTGTTCTTCTATGGGTTGATAGGTATCCTCATCTTCTAGTTCAACGACTTCCAAAAAGTGGTTTTTGTTGCTACTCAAGCTTATCAGTGGACTAAATGAATCTTTGCAAGCTATCTTGCAATTCATCATTTGCAATTGTTCACAAAAGGCCTTATGTTTTGAAAGATCCATCATAGTTCTTAATTTGGATTTCATTTTGTTACCAAAGCTTTCTACACCAATTTTTTTTGGAACTCTCGTTTAAGAAGAATAATATCAAGTGGTACACCAAGTTTCTTGGGTAAATATCTAAAGAAATCATGAGACTAAAATCTCTAAAAATTATTAAAAATTAGGTTTGTGTGATTACCCAAAGTGGTGAAGTGATGTGGTATGGTGAGCCAATGGTTAATATAGCAGAGTTATTGGGAGCTAGGTGAATTTATTAGAGAGGATTAAAATAGATCTAATTGTGGGAGAAACTTTTACTTTCTCAAAATTGGAGATCTTCTCAATAAAGCTGCATACTTCGCGTTGAAGCTACAACCATGGATCTCATTTTGTAAGGGTTGGTGTTAGTTTTGTTACTTGAGGGTCTCTCAAGAGCCCACCAATCCCTTTTGTTACAATGGCATTCCAAGAGATTCACTAGAACTTATCAATCCATGTTTGGAGAAATGACATTAAGATTACCTCAATCAATGGACCTGCCTTGTCTAGATTTGATTTGTTTAGGAAAACATGGTTGCCCTATGATTTGCATAGGGTAAGGGTAGTTTGTAATCGATAACAATATGTAGGCTACTTTTTTTTCCTTAACTAAGTTGAGAGAGGAAAGGCCTTCTAGCATAGGCATCTAGGGGCTATGCGCCCTTCATCATCTAAAAGCAACTTTGGTTCATTCATGGTGTTTAAACACTTTGAGAGTCTAGCCCTTGTACTTGCTTTTTGCCTTAAGAAGGAAAAAAGGATCCATGGTTTCCCTATTCTTTGATTTATTTCAGAAAACATGATTGCACTATAATAAGCATGGATTAAGGGGTTCTTGTACTCCACAACAATAGATGTAGAGTACATTTATTTTCCTTAACCAAGTTGAGAGAGATAAGGCATCCTAGCATAGGCATGTAGGGTTCATTCATGATGGATGTTCACCTTGAGATTCTAAGAATTAATGCTTGTTTTTTTCCTCTAAGAAGGAACAAAAGATCCTCTAACTCCAAGTTGCTTATGAGGACCACTAGAGGCATCACCCCTTGCTTGTTTGAGATGAGATTTTTGCAATGCCCTTAGGATATTTCATTCTTAGTCAGCATGCCTTGGCATATTTCTTGCTAGATATATACTTCCTTCATGTCTCTATGCATACTTTGTCCACAACTACATTAATATGTCCTTCAGGTGCTTCATGCTACATACATACTTTCTCCACAGCTACATTAATATGTGTACAAGTAGGCTACTTTTCCTTTTCCATTGCTCTCTTGGTGGCTATTAACTTTTCTTTTAGTTTTTTTCTTAGAATAGGTGATTGAGCTCAATTGATATTTTTTGTCATTTTAAATTCTTCAACCATAAGGCATGGCTGTTGCCAACTATTAGGCATGGGTATTGCCAACCATAAGGCATGTAGGCTTCTTTTCCTTTTCCATTCTCTTTTTGGCCTACTGACTTTTCTTTGAGTTTTTGTCTTAGAATAGATGATTGAGTTCAATTGAGATTATTTTGTATAAATTTCTCAAACATAAGGCATGGGTGTTGCCACCTCCTTTAGAGGATAAAATTGTGGCTACATATAGCCAATCACTTGATCATTATGGGCTGCAATACAATGGGTATCGTAGGCATTAGGAAGTCTATGAATGTTTTCCTCATACTTGTTGCCTCATCTTAAGATCTTGTAGTTCTCGCCTTTACTTTCTTTGGCCTTACCTACATGTTGTGTTTCCTTTGCTATAAGCCTCTTCTATGTTTCTCTTTCTCTCTCTTGGGATCTAGATATTTTCATTTCCAAAATTTAGCATTGGATAGGCCATTTCTACATGTTTGCTGCTACCTCTTTCATCTTTTTTTAAACATCTCTTGCCTTGATTTGCAATGTCATAGTATTTAACTTTATTGCAACTTATGCTTCATGGAGAGCATTATACCTTGTCCAAAGTACTTGAATGCCCTTTTCATGATTCTTACCTGAAGTCATTGCATCCATCATGTTTTTTTATGATTGTGGTTGATCTACTAGGGGTTTTTGTTTTGTCCTTTGCTCTCCTAAATAAGGTTACCTATCCAAAATACCTTTGTTGGTTGTCAAATGGTTTTGCCTTTCTTTTATTTTAATTTCAAAAAAATAAAATAAATAATGCTAGCTTGTATTAGAATGGTGATCAGCGCCAAAAAAAAACCAAACTACAAAACATTGCTAACAATTAAGGGCACACTAATCATAGCCTACATTTCTCTGTAATAGGATAAATTTAGGACAATAGAGCTACTATGAGGGAGGAACTCATGAAAGAATCCTTAATCCAAATGATCGCATTGGAACCTTGCAACATTTGCTACTACATTGGCAAGCTTCTGATATCTCTTCATCCAAAAGCAAGCCCGCCTCCAAAAATCAAATTATTTCTCACTCCCAAATAAAAAGTATAACTATATCATAGTTATCCTATTAGTCATACTAGTCATATTTGATTCATCATCAAATATGACTAATAGGCTACTAGGGGTTGAGATGTAGTTGTTGAGGGGAAGGCACAAACACACAAGAGAGAGATGCTCATTAATCCCCTTCCTTCATCATGCAATGTTACTTCCCACACTACTCTTTACATTCTTCTTACACCTCATTTACAAGAAGTTCATTAAGACACACACACACTTTGAAGATTCCATGTCACCAAGGCTATCCACACTCCACAACTATGTACACCCTGAATCATCCAAATACCATGAGTATGAATGATCTCAATCCCTTTACACTACACACACACTTTAAAGATTACATGTTACCAAGGCTATCCACACTCCTCATGGTTTTTGGATGATTCATCCAAATACCATGAGGAGTATCAATGACCTTAATGCCTAAAAAGTATCTGAGATGTCCTAGGTGTTTCATTGAAATTCCCTTCAAGCCAATTGCTTCTTTATGGCTATAATTCATGCATCATAGTTTCCCATGATGATCAAGTCATGAACATATATTATTATGATCATCATTTTGGACTCCTCACGTTGCACATACAAGGGGCAATCAGCTTTGTACTGTTTGAAATTTAATTTCAGCAAGGTTTTCCTTATCATGTCACACCATGCCCTTGGTGCTTTTGTTAGCCTATAGAGAGTTTTACTTAGCTTGCACACATGCATTGGAAACTTAGGCTATACATACCCCACTAGCTATAGCATATATACCTTTGCTTCCAATGAACCATTTAGAAAGGCATTTTAACATCCATCTTCCACCATAAATTCCAGCCACACGTGCTAGCCAATGCAAGAACCATCCTTAAGGTAGTCATCTTTGCTACGGATGAAAGTCTAACTGTAATCTAAACCATATGTTTGGGCATAACCCTTTGCTACTAACCTTGCCTTGTACCTTTTGCCACTCCCATGTGATTTGCATTTAACTTTATAGACCCATTTACAACCAATATACTTTTTTCCTTTAGAGAGTTTGCCAAGAGTCCATGTATTCTCTTTATCCAAGGAATCCATCTCCTCATCCATAGCATCTCTCCATGTATGAAATTTTGACAGCTTCTTCAAAGCATGATGGCTCAACATGTTGCACTTTACTAATCATGTATGGATAATGCATCCTCATATAGCCATTGTATGTCAACATATCCACCAAATGTTTAACCCTTTCCGATCTCATCAAGTTTTACATATTTGACACTTGCTTCCTAGTATGTGGTGGCACATATTTTGAAGCATGCTTAATATCTTGAATTTTGACAAGCTATAAATCACTTTCTTCATCACCGCTTGTGTCCTCAATGCTCTCATCAACCTCAACTTTTTGCTTCTCTTTGTCCACATGCATACTTACCCTTAGTCTTCCATTCCAAGGATTCACACTATCAAAACTTTCTTCTTGCTAAGATGGGCCTAACATAACCTTACTTGAAGGTACATCTTGTTGTAATTTTGCCATAGTACTCTTAGGCACCTATTCATCTTCAATCATAATTGCTTTGGGCTCATACCAAGATTCATACTCATTAAACTTGACATCCTGACTCTAATACACTTGTCTTATAGTGGGATGATAGCATTTATATCCTCTTCTTTTAGTGGGTATCCAATAAACACACATTTCACGTCTCTTGGCTCCATTTTCTTTCTTACCTCATTGGGCATATGCACATAGCATACATAGCCAAACACTTGCAAATATGACAAAGTCGGCTTGTACCCATAAAGCTTCTCATATGGTGTCATCCCATGTATGGCATCTATAGGAGTGCCTATTCATTACGTACATTGTTGTGTGCAATGATTCAGCTCAATATGTCACGGGCATATGCATTTCTAAACATATCTCCAATCACTTTATATTTCATTTTTGCAATAGCATTTTGTTGCGGAGTGTGCCTACATCATGTAACCCATCTCTTTATTCCTTGACCATACAAGACTCATCAAACCCATAAGATGTATTCACCACCATCAATCTATGTCGAAAGCATTTTATGTGACACCCAAGCTCCTTCTCAACCATTCTTTTGTATTGGCTCCATCTTAGACCAAGTTGGACATGCATAGGAGCCGCTCTCCTCATGTCCTCCTTTATAGACTCCTACTCCCCCTCCTCCACCTTCACAACTCACTCAACTAGTTGTTATTCTAGTCTTTCTTAGGGTGCCCACATTTGTGGGCTAGACCCTTTCTTCTTTTGAATCTCCTTGTTTTATTAGCATTGCCCTGCTAGGGGTAGACTATAGCAACCAAAAACTTGCCATTTTAGGAACTCCCCTAAAGTGGACCTCCTAAAGTGATTTTAACCTTAGAAAACTAGAGTTTCCTCCTGTGAGTCTGCCCCCTCTCCCTCCACTCAGTCCCACGCTCCCTCTCCTCTCCCTTCTTGCCCGTCTCCCTCTTTGAGAGATGTCAGCAAGAAAAACCTATTCTTTTTAATTTTGCTAGAGGATAATGAGTCAGGCACCCTTTTGTTTTGGAGAACTCTTTCCCTGCCTTATGTATTTTAATTCCACTTTTGGAAACCAGATTTGCAGCGGCAGGTAGCCCTTTCGTCATGGTTGCACCTGGGTGACCGTAGTGGCACTTGGCGTTGTCCTCACTCTCTTGGGGTTTCTATCTCTTCTTGCTCTTTCTGTACGGGACCGATGGCAGATTTCTTGGCGAGTTCAAAGCCGATCGGCAGATGCTAACTTTTCAAGTAATAGAGAACTAGCATGTACAACATGGGATTGTCGATGACATCCCTATTGGTGCTAAAATCATCTCTCATCAGGCTACAGTAGTAGTCAACCCAGTTCGTCACCTAAAGGTTCACCATCCTCAGTAAGATATTAGGCACAATGGATTGATGATGATCTGTGTGCTTCACTTGAGTGAGCCATTACAGGGCCCTTGCTAGGTGCTCTACCTCAGGCTTGTAGATGGTAGTGAACTGGATACGGCGGCCTCTGCACTTGTGGCGGTCGTAGGGATAGACCATCTTTAGGGAGTCGAGGTTCTTCTTTTTCTTGGAATATTTCTCTGCCACCACTGGTAGGTTCTGATTGATCTGGTAGTAGTGGGGGTTGCCAGTTGGGTCACGCAAGACACTAATGTTGGTGTTGCTATCGTATGTCGTGACGAGCTCCACCAGTAGATTCATGTCCATGTGGCATGGGAAATAGGTTGCTACTCTTCCCAAGCTTGAAAAGTTAAGGGCTTCCACGACTGCCGGTTCCTAGAGAGCGGGATATGCTACTGTGGTGTGGTAGTGGAGGGTGTAGTCCTAACCCTCGAAGGCAAACTGCGAGTGGATCATGCAAGCATCTAGCTCTTGGAGCCATGCTTCTCCTAATGGTGAGTGTGCTTGTGAATGCACGATCTTGTATTCGGCATAGTGGTTGGCATCGGGGTGCGCTTCCGTGTTTTTGTGGGGGTTGTGCCTGCTATGGCTGGCTCTTCCTGAGTCGCCTATTTGGTGGAGGTTTCTTCATGTAAGTCCTCCAAGGGTATTTCATCTGGCATTTGAATTGTGGCCGAAGGAGTGCTTTGAAAATCTGATGGGCCAGTGGCCTCTGGAATAGTAGGGCGCGGGTGGAGATCCAGGTGAGTCTCGAATTCGAAAAAGTTGTGTTCGGACTCCATGGCAAACAGAAGTGGAAGTTGCGTGATGAGGGAAACAGTGGATGAGGAGGAACAGGAGGACATCAATTTGCTAGTTGGGATGGAGAAGAAGTGGGAAAGAAACTATCAAATTCTGGATAAATTTTCACAAAGTTTGGCTGCAACAGCTATGGCGATGACCCGGTGGGGTATTCCTTCTTTTATAGATTTCTAACCAGTGGAATACTGGTATGGTGATGGTTGGTGCTGAATTTGATGGCGACAGTCAGTGTGAAGTATCTTAGGCCACGGTCGGCGGCACAGTACCTAAATGGCAACAGGGCGGTGTTGTTGGATGGCGATGACCCAGTAGGGATCGTGATTGCGATAGTCGGCGGTGAACCTTTCGGCGAGACAGACGGTGGTGAACGCTTCAGTGGCGAATGCTTCAGCGACAGTCGGTGGCATAGTGACTATGTAAAAATAGGAAAAAAGAGAAGGAAGGGGGAGTGGGGTGGGGGGATTGTGGATGGTGCACTTGTGTTGTGTGACATGACAATGAGGTCAACATGCGAGAACATGAGCACTCACAAAAAATGCAAGAGTGGACTCATCACCTAGTGCTGACTGTGTGTGCGGGTGCAGTGTGTTCGTCAAGTGAGATGCCTACCGTACTAACTCACCTAGACCTAGACGTGATGATTATGATGAATGAAGTGGAGGCAGATTTCATACTATAGCATAGTGAGTAAGGAGCCATGTAGAGTACATGTCTAGCTTGTCCTTTACCTTGGATGCAAGAGGCACCTTTGTGTCGGACTTTGTTACTGTTGTGGGCTCCGACATCGAGTGTCCATCCCCAAAGCGAGGTTCTTGCGTAACTCTTTCTGGGGCGAAATTCAGTCCCTGTGGGGTCTCTCGACTAGTGGTGGCAATGCTTGTGTTGAGTTGGACCGCCCGTGGCACCATTGCATATTTGATACCTTGAGGCTAGCCTGTTGTGTCTGAATTGTTGGCAGGTTCTTGTGGTGCTGTATCCTATAAGGACACAGGTTCTTGTGGTGCTGCCTTCATCGCCTTAATGGTTTGCAGTGTCTTCTTCTGGATCAAGGCAACTTTGTTGCCTTGTCCGCCCGAGTGGGTGGTGTTGCTCGAGTGTTGGTGATGTATGGCGGTGGATGAGGCGTGAGCGTTGGATGCGACTTCCTCCAAGTAGTGCCTATGTGTGGGGGAAGTGATATCGAGGTGGCTAGAGCTGCTACTACTGCATTACCATTCTCCAGGCATCGGTTTCGAATGAAGTGACATTGGGCAGTGAGGATAGCATCTTGTAGGATAGCATCTTGTACTTGCAGCTCTTGAATTTCTTGAGCAACAGATGGTGGTGTGGGTTGAGCATGCAATGGAATTGGTTTACCACTGTGGCGAGCTTTGTAGTCCTTTTGAGTTGGGACCTGTGGGGCGGTGTGCTGGTGGAAGCTGGGTTGTCTTGTCTGATTGTCTTTGCTGTGTCGCTTCATTGTCGTAAATCATCGAGGTCGGGGCTGAAGAGGGGGGCTTGGTCTGCACAACGGGACTACTCTCGTTTGACCACCATTAGTAAGCGAAGTAGTTTGGGTGCACCAGTCGACTTGGTAGTTGATGGCATAGCACCAGGTTCTTCCTAGAATAAGATATATGTTTTTTGGTGGCTTATGTAGGGAGAACATAAAAGCGTATATCCACAGCTTGGTGAACAACCATTAGATTTAGATTTACATAACCCAAGGTTTGCAGAAGTTGGCTATTTATAGCATAGTGAGGGTTAGGTGTACCTGTAGCTTTTCCATACCTCTCGGGAGATGAAATTGTGGCTCACCCCTAGGTCCACGAGTGCTTTGATGTGCATGCACGGTACCTGTAGCTGAACAAGTAACCTGGCTGGCTCTATTGTTAGCTCATCCATTAGTTGAATCTGTTCAGTCATTGCCTTAAAAAGGGTCACTTGTCTACACTTTCAAATCTTAGCGTTATAGATTCTGGCATCCTCTATGGCCTGGCGCTTCATCCTGGTCACCTCTGCCTTGAGCTCTTTTTCTCTATGCATGGCTTGAAGGGTACGGATAGTGAGTGGTCCGTAGTATCTTTTCAATTTGCTTCAGTTTAGGTAGCCATCCATTTCTGTCCCATCAAGGGTGGCTATTCCACATGCCCCTTGGGGGGTGATCTCAACCATGCGATAAGGACCCATACATCGGTACTTAAGCTTACGTTTGGTGTTGCGGATGCTATACAGGAGTGCCAAGTCTCCTTCTTCCAGGCCCTTGTTCTTGAGGTTGCAGTCGAACCATTTTTTACATCGGGCCTTTTTTACTCGGAGAGCATAGGCTGCTTGTAACCTTTTCTCCTCTAGATTTTCGAGGTCGACTAGCCTTTCGACTAGTGCATTTTTTGTGTCTTTCCTTTACGGCAAGATGGAGGCTAGGCACTACATACTCCATTGGCATTACTGCCTCTACCCCAAAGGCTAACTTGAAGGGGGTACAATGTGTTGCCACTTTGTAGGAGGTCCTGTAGGCCCTTAACACTGCTATGAGCTTATGCGCCCAGTCAGTACGCCTAGCTTCTACTGTACATGTGATAATCTTATAGCAAGTTTTGTTGGAGCTTTTGGCCAAGCCATTTGCTCTGGGGTAAGATGGCATTGACTTCCTATGAATGATCATAAACTCGCTTGTCAGGATTGCTATGGTTTCATTGAGGAAGTGGGTTCCTCAGTCACCAACCAACTCCAACGGGCATCCAAACCATGTGATGACTTTTTCATATAAGAACTTGGCAGTGGATCTTGCATCAGCCTTTACCGTGGCCCTTCCTTCTACCCACTTGGTGAAGTAGTCGATGGCTACTAGGATGATGTATCGAGCCCCAGTCCCCTTAGCAAGTTGGGCTTATGGGACCAATGAAATTGATGCCCCACTTCTCGAAGGGTTGGCAAGCTAGGATCCCGCGGTAAGGGGCATCATGTCTGCCTTGTGTGGGATTTGGATGCGCTGGCAAGGGTCACATCATTTGACAAATTCGTCCGCATCTCTAAAGAGCGTTGGCCATCAGAGACTAGCTTGCAGCACTAAACGTGCTGTAACCTCAGTGGCAAAATGGCCTCCTGTGATTCCTGAGTGGGCTTCTTCAAGCACCTCGATGTATTCATGTTTGCACATGCATCTTTGCAGTATGGCATCCTTACCCATGCGGTAGAGGTGGCCTGCTATCAAGTGATATGGCGTTGTGTCCTTAATGAGTTTATGGGCTCTATCCTTCTCAAGGTCTTGGCCTAGGGGTAGTCCATTGACCAAGTAGTGGCCGATTTCGGTGGCCCATTGTGGAATGATGTCGAGGAAGAAGAGGGAAGTGTCGGGGAGATCATCTTCTACTCCTGTTAGAGCTTCGTTGCCATTAGGGATCCTCGATAGGTGGTCGGCTAAAACGTGGGTTTTGCCCTTGCACACGACGACTGCAAAGTTGAATTCTAGCAGGATCAGCATCCACCTAGTGATGCGTCCCGTCATGCAAGGTTTGTTGACCAAATACAGCAGTGCCTAATGGTCCACTAAGAAGACAAACGTGTTAGCTAACAAGGAGTGCCTGAATTTCTTGATTGCATAGACCATGGAGAGACCCTCTCTCTCAGTGGTGGTGTAGTTAACTTCGGCTTCATTTAGTTGACGGCTTGCAAAGTATACCAGGTTATCCAAATTATGCTCCTCTAGCTGAGCTAACACACATCCAATGGCAAAGCTAGAGGCATCAATGTGGACGTGGAATATTAACTTCAGTCTTGCGATCTTGAATAGTATAGGCCTTATAGTGGGTTGGCACTTGCTGCAGGTCTCCTTTATCCTCAATCTCCCTCTCATTTTCTGTCGGGGCAGTGGACTTTTTGGCCTTTGCCTTGCCTTTGGATGTAGGGGATTTGGGATGTGAAGGGGGATCTTCCCTTGTACTTATAAAGTCGACAGGGGTGGTTACCTTACCCTGTTTCCCTAATTAGAGGAGAACTCGTGATGGGCGGTCATGGCATCTACGTAGGTCAACCAGTGATCTAATTTTACCCTTATTGTTCCCTTGCTTAGCTCTCGTGGTTTGAGCATATTGAACATCCTTAGGGGAACCACCGGGGTCAGCAGACCCTCAATCTCTAGGGTGGTGATTTGAAACCCTACTTTTTCTGGGACATCTATGTTGGCTAAGATGTGCATCCAATTCCGCGAGAATTCTAGCTCAGGGAGGGGTGCATACCAGAAGTCGTCAGAATCCTTCTCATCCTCTCCCTTGTCACAGGGTTGGAATAGCTTCACGGAGGTGGTTTGGGTGGTGGTGTTGTACTCCACAGCAAAGAGGTGTCCTGAAAATGGGTGGGCCTTGTAGGAATGCAGGTCCAGTCTCATGGTTTGCTCCTCGTGCCGTAAGTGGATAATATCATTATGCTAGTCATGCATGAGTTCGGACATTCATAAGAAGGGTCTGCCTAGGATAGCTTCATATCCGGACTATCGTGTGAAGTCCATGACCACGAACCTGATAGGGTACGTGAATCCAAACACCTTAATGTTTATGCCTCAGTACTCCTAGAGGTTCAATGGTTCCTCCATCGGCTAGCTTTACTACTAGATGGGTCTGCTTGAGTGTGGGTTTTCCCCATTTTTCCTATCATTCCTTGGTGCAGACACTCACTCCTACTCCCCCATCCAGGATGGCTTCTACCTTCTGGTCCTAGTAGACTATGGGGATTGAGGCGTTTGTGTCGTCACCCTCAAAATACTAGCCTAGCTTGTTGATGGGAATCTTGGATAGGTTTGGCCCCTTATCTAGTGTTGATTGGTTGGGCTTAGGGCTGGCAGGGGCTGGGGGTAGGAACAGCATGTTCATCCAATTGGACAGATCACGCCATAGGATGGGATTTCCTCTTAGCAAAGACACGATCGGCATTTTCACTTCTGTAGATAGGAAGGCAGCCAACCCGGCACTATCATAGGGTTCCGATGAAGCTTCTTCCTCCATGGACAACATGTCATCGAAGCCGTATAGGTCTCCTTTGTCTTGGAGGTTCTGTAGCACTGGGTCTTCTTAGAACATCTTCTGCATCAGATCCGGAGCTTCCGACTACTCCGAGCTGTTCTTCTTCCTCCACACTTTCTGGGACCCTGAGAGATTTCGCTCCTCGATGCCCCATCAGGTGGGCTGGATGGATAGTATTTGATCCCCTACTAGCCTTTAGTCAATGCTCAAACTTATCCTGGCACTCACGCACCAAGTCCTGGGCATCCTTTATGTATTGCTTTTCTAAGACCGGGTCAGGGTAGGTCTCTTTACAGGTGGGAGCCAGTGCCAGGCCCTGAGCCTGCACTGTTGTGTTTAATTTTGGAATAGGGGGTACCTTAGGGTCACCCTTGATGGAAGACTATTTGAAAGCGGAGAAGGTGGAAAGGGTAGCTATCTCCTCATCGGAACCGTCTTGGATGAACACCTAATCGGAATCGTCACCTACTCGACGAATGGCTTTCTTGCAATGAGTTAGAGGCTATGGAGGAATCTCGGGAGTGGACAACGGGGATACCTTACCCTTCTTAGTGAGCTTCTTCATGGCCTTACCTAGTGCCTTGGCCTGCATCCTTGTAATGACTTGTAGTGGTACTGTGGCCACATGGCCTTGTTCGATGCTAAGCAGATTGAGGCTGGTGCTCTTTAGCTGGGTGAGTGGAGTGGTTGGTCTTCTCGTGGGACAGTTCTGGAATAGATCCGTGCCACATCCTATGCACAAGGGGGCGGGGTTGGTTGCAGTTGGGGCGGTGGGCATATGATCCCTATATGGACAGTCCTTCGAGAAGTGTGGGCCCTGGCATTTGAAACAAGACACCGGCGGGTTCGAAGTGCCTCGGTAGGGGCATTCATTTGCTTTATGGGGACCTTGGTAGGTATAACATTGGAGCAAGGGCCTCCAAGCAATTGAGTTCAGATCTCTTGCCCTTGCATTTATGAGGACAGTCTGGAATACGGGGACTTGTTGATCCTCTAGCGGGAGGTAGTGAGCTAAGTCTCCACTTCCCTCCTCGTAAGGATAATACTCATGAGGTCCACGATCACGGTACGTTTCCTCCCAGTCGTTGGGAAACTCTTCAACCAACACTTGATTGACTGGGGCGATGCGAGGTAGCGGGGGTTGTGGGCCTAGTATGGGTGGAGGTAGTGGAGCTGGTTGAGCACGGTGCTGGCTAGAGCTAGCTACAGGGCCACCTTGCAGGATTTGGGGGTTGGGTGGGGCTGTTAGGGCCAATGGGGGTCGCATTTGATACATGGGTAGGGAAAGGGACCCTTAGATGCGAGCGCTCATTGGAAGGGTGGTTGCCATTGCATACCCCACACCAGACATTGTCTCGTCATGGAAACAAGTGGGGGTTGCTCGGCACACAACTTGAAAACAAACACTTTCTGGAAGTCAAAATGCAAAAACTCAGAAAAGGGAAGCTCTAGAACATGAAACTACTTCAAAACTTGACAAAAATCCTTAGTTTTGTTGTTTTTTGAGGTGATTAAACTACACACACACCTGTTAATCAAGCCTACTAAGTTCCTATCAACTTGAAACACCAAAAAGAAACCAAAACAAGCTTCCCAAGCTCACAAATGGCATTCCTACATGAAAAAACAGATTTTCGTTCTCTCTCTCTCTCTCTCTCTCTCTCTCTCTCTCTCTCTCTTCTCTCCTACAACTCCACTAACAAGCTCCATGTTAAACTTGAAAACTTGTGCAATGGGAATATAGTGAAGGGAGACAAGTGCAAATGCAAAAGCTTACCTTTTCTCCCTGATAGCGGCGCCAAAAATGTGGTGGGTCTCAGTGGTGACTCACGTGTCATGGGGTAGCTGAAGATATGCCGACGGAGCTTCTACTCCCGGCTACTCCTTGTGGGAGCAATGCATAGCACGAGCCATCCACAAGTGTCACTCAAGCGGCCTCCGGATTGTTGCAATGTGGTTTCACGTGAGAAAGAGGGAAGGGGAAGAGGGGAGGGGAGAGGAAGAGCAGGAAGAAGGGAGGAGGAGAAAGGGAAGGAGGAGAAGGGAGTGAAGAGGGATAGAGTGACAACCACAAGGGCACTACAATGGAAACAAGAGAACACCCAAAACACTCTCTTGGAAGAGAAGAGGGAGCTTGTATTCAAACTTGTGCAAACAACAATGAAGACCAAAGTCAAACTTTTGGCATTTTATACAAGTCACCTTTTGAAGGGAGGGCCAACCCTTTTCCTTTCTAGTACTCTCCCTCACTTTACAACCATGGGCTCTTGGGCTCGTAGGGTGCCAAGGCATATTGATATTCCTACCGAGTCTCCCTACTAGCGGAAATAGTGCTTGTGTCAACCATATTAAAGCGCTTTTGGGACAAACCTAGTATTAGGAGGTGGTCCTAACCGGCGGTTCTCAAATAGCGCTTGTGTTAGCCTCACCACTCCTAGGCTCTGGTGATTTGGGGCTCAAACTCCCCGAGCGCCCTCACACCTTCACTTGTTTGGTGTCATGCATGAGACTCAAACCCGGAGTGGCGAGACTCAACTTCGTCAGGACACTCAATGGTAACCCTATCCTGCGATGATATTTGGGAAACAAACTCCCTGAGTTTGAGTTGTACTCCTTTCATGGCTATTTTCATTGGCGTCACTATTTCTTGTGGATGTGGAGCTAAAAAGTGCAAGGCGCATGCACTCTTTGTGGCCTAGAAGTGTGCATCTCCTTGTTCCAGGCGGGGGCATCTAGAATATACAACTTGTGCACATTGCCTGGAATCTTTGGGCGGGCCTAGGGTATTTGGGGATCAAACTCCCTGAGTTTGAGCTATACTTCTATGTGCACATTGCTTAATCATTGATCTTGGTGTATTTAGGTATCAAACTCCCTTGAGCTTGTCCTGTTGAAGTAGATCATTCGGCTTGGTCACCTTTACTCATTGATTACCCTGCATTAGGCGGTTGTACTCTGTGGATGTTAACATCTATCTAAACAATTCCATAGAGGTTGACTTATTATCTCTCTAGGTTTTAAGTCTGGGAATAGTTTGTAGATCTTACCATGAATCCTTCAAGGTTGATCGCTGGATTGGATACATCTTTCACATTCCTTTCGTAAACTAACTTAGATGATTGTGGTGCATAGCGCCCCAAAAATTATAACGCAAGAATTAGTATCTTGTGAGTGTTAAAGCTTTGCAAATTAGTTATTGGTTGATTAATATTCTTGAGTCATCATACATGCGTAGCTCTCCCCCATAAAGTTTGTGTATTTATATTGTGGGAACCTCTGAAATCCGTTGATCTCATCTTCTTTAACCCAATCTCCCCAAAGAATACCATTCCCTGTGGCCTTGGAGGGGAGGTCCTTTCATTGACCAAACCATCCATAGATGCTGTCGCTGCTGACTTTTAGCACTGCAATATCGATTGGTTGATAGTTTGGCACCTCCACCTCCTTAAGTGCAATATCTGTTAACTGACAGTTTTCCACCTCCACCTCCTTGCTTTGCCTCTTAACCTCCCAATGTTTAGATTCGCTCCGGCCAATTTTCAATAAAGGGCGACTGAACTCTTCAATATGGAAGGCAAGACCTTGTTGAGTCTCGTTTGCTGGTGTTCACATTTTTGAACGCTTGCCAACATTCAATGCCCGGCACCGCTGCTTGCTTATTGATCCTATTGTTGCTTTTGTTGTCCATATTTTACATTGTTGCAACAGCCCGTCATGGATATGAGACTGTTTGCACCACATAAGGCTGAGCATTTCTCACACTTCCATTTCTCTCCGTGATTCCGGCAAAAGTGCTTCTTGATTCCATATCTTCAAGAGCTCTGGAGGGATCATGGTGAAGATACACTTTCTTCTTGATTTCTTTGCTGGTTCTTTGCCGGGGCTTCAAAGGTAGGTTGTGGTCGCGCCTGTGAAGCTGCAAGTTCTAATCTCGTTTAAATCCTTTGTTGCAAATCTCGAAAATGAATGGATTAGTGGCTAGGAGTGTAGTGGGCGACAAGGCTACGACTTTGGCATCATGATTTACAAAACTGGATTGATCCCCAAGCGGCTGCCAATTAATGGAGCTTTGCTGCAGTCAAATGTCAAGGTGTGGGAATGTCCACCACGAAACCAAATAGTCACTCAAATTTCTACCAAAAATTTCTACCAATTCTCATGCTATGTGGAGGGAAGACTCGCCTGGAAGCACCATTTGCTAGTGTAGTGAGCTGATGCGCCATCAATCCAACTCATGCACCATTTGCTAGTGAGCTCATGCACCATTTGCTAGTGTAGTGAGCTGATGCGCCATCAATCCAACTCATGCTCCTCTTGCAATCAAAACTTCGAGAGAGGCGCACAATCTATTAAATTTGTGAGTATTTGAAAATGGAGATCAATTTTTTGTAGGGCAGAGAGAGAAGTGGCAGCAAAAAGCTAGTTATTACAAGTATCGCCATAGCTAGAAAAGGTTTGAGCTTTCCATATAGTTATCCATGTCCATCAAGCTTGAGCTTTTTCTCAACAATCAAGCTCACCTTCATCTCACGCCATTGCTCAGTTGGGCATCTCTGTAAGCTTCAAGCTTGGCCATCGCCATAGCCAGATATCTGCCTCTATACAGGAAGAAAAATGTGACTCCAAATGAGCCTCTTCATTGCTTCCCTGCGCTCCATAAGGGCAATGCTGGCGACCGTCCCACTCCTACTCCAGCACACAAGCACTTCTTTGGAGTTTCAGTTTCAATAGGCAAAGGACTGAGATTCCTGCCATCGCTCTACGCGCTTACAGGCCATTCCTCATCATCACACACTTACTAGAGGCCTTCCATATAGATTACGGCATGTGGTCAGCCAAGATGAACTCCTAAATAGCGTATTTTCCATCGCAGCCAAGTTCAAGACGAACTTTCAGCTGCAAATGCATTGGAAGATTGCAGTCCTGTAAGACGAAGCATGTTCGGATGATCATTACCAGCAAAAAAGACCGGAGAGAAGGAAAGCCACTTTGGCTCATGTGAAAATACCATAGGTGCTTTTTGGCGATGAAGGGGAAGATAGTGAGGCGATAGCACTTGCTAAGGCAAGCAAGCACAGTGAGGATCCCAGCTCCAACAGGGCAACGTGCAAGCAAAGTAAGGTTGCAAGCAATCATGAATAAGCAAGACTCGAAGAATTGCTCAAAATGGGAGCTGCACCTTGGTATCACACCCCGGCAAGGGAACGCAGACCAAGATGGCCGTCGCAGGCCATAGTTGCAACCACTTGGCTTCATGCACACAGGTTTCATGCCACCCCCTGCTAGCTTTGATTGGGTGCGTCTGCCAATGCTCAAATATGGAGCTTCATCATTCCAGGAGCGGTAAGCCAGCACAACTCTGGCACCCCTGCTCTCCGTCGCAGATTGAATTCGTGCAGACAATGGCCATAGCTTCAATCTGAGATGAGGCTTTTCTTTCGCCACCTCCCCTTCCTCCTTTTGCCACCACCTTTGAGCTCTTTGCCTGACTCCGAACTATAGGCCCTGCTCGACCTCAAGTTGATGCTCGAGAATCCCAGCTCTTTGCAAAGCTAGAGCCAGTAGACTGACTTCTGTAATCTCCCCCTTCCCCTTCCCTCGCGCTCGTCTGCTGAGGAGCCAAATCTAGATTCTACATCACTTGGCAATGCAACACCTTCCAACACCATGCTCTCTACTTCTTTCTCGTCCGAGTCCCTCATGCTCCAAAGATTTTGTGGTGCCATTTTCACGGGTGACTCAAAGCTACCCCAAATTTGGAACATGAAGATGAAAGACAAAAAGCACACTCTAATTTGGAAGTGTGTTTGTAGCCCTCGAGATCAATCCAAGATCAAAGGCCTACAATCGAGCACCTGGTTCAAGGAAAGGGACAGCCGTAGAACTGCATGAGAAAAGCACTGATGTGCCTTCTGGTAGGTGCATGCAAGAGATTTTCGTTGCAGGAAGAGGTTTTGTCAGTTGCATGCAGAGGGGGTTTCTTACATCTTCGTCATTGTTTGTGTTGGATTCGTGTGTGCTACTTTTGGGAAGGGGAAGATGGACGATGCGGTTGGCCATGCATTTTCTTCTGCTACTCCTCTCTTGATTACGAGTTCCAGTGCACCCCTAAAGGATGGGCAGTTGCTCAAATAGTCTTCCATAAATAAGTCAATGGAAAGGTCCTTACGGAAGGGTAGCAGCAAAAGTAGCGTATGCAGAAGGTTGGGTCATCATATTTCACATGCAAGTTTTGTACAATTGTCTTGTTTGCAGAAGTGCGCTTACTCACTCTCGTGTTTGTACATGTTGCTTGGCAGGGTATATGTTCTATTGGAGCAGTAGGTTGTGCACCTACTGTTGCACATATAAAATATGCAACAAACAAATTTGCATGACTCTTTATGATACAGAATCTTCATAGTGAAGGGTGTTTTGTTTTAGCGTTCCATGAAACACTTACAGCAAGAATTTTAGAGGTTTCTCGGATGCTAGGTGCTGATAACGTGGTGTGTTCTTAACGTTCGTTTTTTTCTATTGGTCCTAGTCTAAGGATTTACGATTGCATCATATTTTCTGTTGTTCATTGGTCGAGTGCCTTCGTTTGCTTTTCTTTTTGGCCATGCAGATTCATTGAAATATAGAGAAACATTCGGGCCGTTTGTGTTTGTGTGTGTGTGTGTGTGTGTGTGTGTGTGTGTGTGTGAGAGAGAGAGAGAGAGAGAACCAAAATAGAAGGGGACCACTTGGCAACAAAGTGTGTGGGACACTTTTTGACAAAACTGTAAATAGAGCGCTGCCTGGTGGAAGGCGGTGCTAAAAGAAGAAACTAAAGGAGGTGTAACATACTATACAATTTTGTTGTGTTTGAAGAGATATTAGTGGAGAATTCGCCTATGGTGTGAAAGAGAACAATATGTCCAAAAAGGAACAAGGTGAATGATAGATATCTATCATTCATATGGCTTGCGTGTGCATGAGTGAAATGACCAGAGAGACCATAAAATTGAAGAGCCAGGGTAAAAAACAACGCATGCAACTCATCAACAGCCCAAATGCCAAGAACAACAAGGTGGCAATGCCACTGCAGCCCTGCAAAAGGAAAGAGAAGGTACGTTGGAGGAATAATATGGGATACCACAACCCTAAAGTTCCAACTAACTACAATTACCACTATAATTTGACTTTTCTCAAAGGAAGACCATCATCTAGACAAAACCACACCCATTCCATAGGCCCCTTGCAGGGCCAAAAATTGTCAACATTATCAGCCCGAATGTTCCTCTATAATTGAATGAATCTGCCAACAGCCAAGAACAACAAATCGTCCTCTTTTTTAAAATACTCTCTCTCTCTCTCTCTCTCTCTCTCTCTCTCTCTCACTCTCACACACACACACTTTGCAAATCTCTTTGCATTTGTAAGTGGTTGCATCGTCCATTCATCTTATCAATCGTTTGCATTTGGCAAATCTCTTTACATTTGGAAGTGGTTGCATCGTCCATTCATCTTAACAATCGTTTGCATTCGGCAGATCTTAACAATTGTTTGCATCTGGCAGAACTTAACGTAGTGCTCACTAGTACTTGTAGTCACTTGTTTAATTATTGCGACAGTGCCACCTACACCTCTTTCCTTGCTAGTCTCAGCATCCAAGAGGCCTAACTTGCTGTTTACACACTGCCAAACGGTGCCCAAAGTGTGGGCACCCAAAAACATTCATGGGCGGGTTGGAATGGGCACCCCCCGTTACACACCAACTGCCCATTGTGAGATCATTAAAAAATGGGTGCCCATGGATGGGCACCCTTTTTACACACCGCCCAAGTACAAACCCCTCTTGTAAAAATGTGGAGCTGGGGGACCCAAATTGTGATGGTGATTGGTTGAATCCAACCCTGCCCATCGGTGGGCATCCAAACTTGGCTGCCCAAGGAAGGCCTTTCTCAAGGCATGACGTGAACTCCATGTCGGATTAAAAGGTCTTGTATGTGTAAAGAGATGCCTGCCCAAACCTCAAATGGTGGCTTTCTATCGGTCCAAACTGCCGCCCAACGTTGGGGGCCCTTTGGTGTGTAAAGGGCCAAAGCTCGAATGTGGCTTTTCAAAGGGTCAATCGCCGGAGCAGCGTTTGTACAGTCGCTGTTTTCGGATCGCTTGGATGCTTTGATGGGCTCCAGTGACGTCGAAAGCTCGGTTAGAACCAGGAGTAAAGAAGAAGAATCAAAGGTACAATCATTTCCTGGCGTTCAGTTGAGTCCCGATTTCATTGGGGATTGGAATCGAAAACTTTCCCATTTTAGAGAATTCTAATCATTTTCAGCGCCCAACCGGGGAGCGTGGTGCGCTCCCGTGCCTCCGCCTTCTCGCGTCGATTAGACTTTTCCGTCAACATTTGAGCTTCGAGAGCTGTAAATATGTTAAGTTTAGATTTTTCTACGCCTGCAGAATTTTGTACAATAGTTCATGCTAATGCCATATACCTTTCATCCCAGGCACTTTCAAATAGATTTAATAATCTGTTCCATTCAGGATCGTGTAGCGCAATATATGGACAAGAGCTAGTACCTTCAAAAATCTCTGAACTGAGGCAGTTTTCAGTTTATTCAGATTTCTCATCAATGAGAGGCTTACCACTTTGTGCAAACGCTAGTTGTGGCTGTGTTGATAAGGATGATTCCCCCGCTCCCCTCTTTTGGTTGTCCACATTGGCTGGTTTGTGCCGACCAACACCAATTGATCAGCTGGCTAACGTGCCATAATGCAATTACTGCTGCTCTGCTGTGGCATGCATGCCTGGTACGCCCCCAGTGGGACTTACTGAACTATTCGAAAATAGGTATCTTCTAGGGTAAGCCCAAATGAATCAAGGATCCATGACTGTTCCAGAGATTGAAACATATGTAATTGAGGTTGGCAATACCTTGGGGTTGAGATTGGAAGTAGCATGGAAGGAAAAGCCAAGCCATCTTGAGTTTTGCCTTGAGGATTAGGGTGGGGTGCCAATTGGTACAAGCCAAGGCTCGTTCTAAGTGATCTTGGTAAGATAGCGTCCAAGTATTTATGGATATGATGGCATTTATGGATGCTTCTGTGGTGTGGGATGCATACGAGTACTTTCTGACTATAGATACTCGGGTGTGGGTCCACATAATGAATCTATGGCAAAGTCATGAGCTGCTAGCTTCTTGCCTACAGGGCTTCAGCGCCAAATTCTCCCTACAGGGCTTGCGGTCTTGGGGCTTCCAGGTTGTGGCTGGTGGGCTTGATTGGGATCCTTAGAAAATCCTGGGCAGCTGTTTTCCAGAACAAAAGCTTTCTTTCCCCACACCCCTATTATTGGTAGCAAATACTTGGGCTGCAACCTTCATGTGCTTTTCAGTTGAAAGGAGAGACGCTTGACTATTTTCAGTGAGCAAAGGCTTGCATGGAAAGCAAGCAGTGCTCAGGAAAAAAAGTTAGTTTGGGCACCAGGGCTAGGTACACTGAAGTCACACATCCCAGGGAACCATCCGGGTCATCTATCATCCATTGGAGCAGTAACTTGGGAGCAGATTGGAGCAGCAGGAAGCCAGTCTGAAGGACCCATCCAGGAGAAAAAGTGGTGCCAGACTGTTGCAGACAGCTCTCACCCTTGGCGGTGCCAGACTGTTGCAGACAGCTCTCACCCTTGGCTGTTTGTTAGGGCAGAAAGGAGGATGGATCAAAGGGGGAGCTTGTATTGGCTGCGTTTTGGAGGTGAAGCACTGCCTTACTTCTGTCTGGGAGGATTAGCCTTAAGGTGCGTTCGTGGGGCACGACGATGAGGCCCACTTAAGCCCATAGGAGCACGAAGGCCGAGTGTTTTGGGAGTGCCACGTAGGTAGGAGGACAACTGTTGTCTATGTAGCGGATTTTACATCTAAATAGCACTCTGCTACGCGGGGGTGAGACACTGGACATTGTTCTTGTATTGGTCCGTTATGGACAGAAACATTAGCAGTGTTTGACAATTTGTAATGTTCAAAGATAACCTGATGGTTTTCTTACTTTGTGTTTGTGTGGTTCTAGCTTCCTTAAGATTGCAAGTTTTCTTAGTGTTAATATAGTCTCCTTATTTACAAATTTGTATAGCATCCTTTGATATTTTGGCAGGTCAATATCTTTTTGCTCCCACCAAATATTATTGCAGAAGCTATGTCAACCCTTCATGAAGGCCTTGACTTGAGGTCTCCAGGTCCTATCACACCCATGGAAATGAGATATGTTGAGCAATATGTGCAAGCAAAGTATCCAGAGTATTCAGAATGCTATAAAGGGATGCTGAAGCACAGTCTTCCAAGTGGCTTTTCACTCGTGAAAGAAGACGGGGAGCATTCAGAGGATGGAAAGGGCCAGGATAGAGGTTTTTCCGCCTCTTTTGGAAAATCACCCTCAGGTCTTAGGACAACCCAATTGGAAGAAACATCTCGTTTGGATGAGATGCTAAAGAAGAGAGCATCTTTGTTCGACACTTCAATCTCTGTCCCAGAAATGCATGCTAGGAATCGAGTTTTGAAGCAATGTGCTGTCACTGAGGATGACTATGTTGTCATTTTTGTGTCTGGAATAAAAGAAGCGATGATGTTAGTGGGGGAAGGTTATCCCTTTCAGAAGCACACTGTCTACATGAGCATTTTAGAGGAGGAAATGGATGATATTAAGGGTTATGCTACTCACAAGGAGGCAAAGTTTATGTCAGCCCCTGCAAGTTGGTTGGACCTAAGAATTGCAGGGTCACAATTATCTCAACATTTTAGGAGAAAGACCAAGCACAATCCAAAGGGTTTGTTTGCATATCCAGTAGCGATAGGAGGCACTAGAAATTCATTGCACTGGGTTTCAGAGGCACAAAAAAATCTTTGGCATGTGCTGCTAGATTGTAAAGGGCTCATCCTCGAAGAAGAGAAGCTTAACTTGTCCGTACATAAACCAGATTTTGTGCTTTGTACCCTTCCCAAAGTGCATCCGAGTGAGAAGCTCTTTGAGAAGATAACCCAGGGGTTTTCTTATGTTTGTCTTTTAGTTCGCAGAAGTTCTTTTGTAACTGCATTCAAGTGATCATTGTTTTTAGGAGAGATCATGTAACAGAGACTTAACTTTTGTTAAAGGGTGGTTACCGTGCTGTCGAGCACCCTCCCTATGTTGTGAACAAACTCTCAATAGCAATCGCTTGCATATTTTCTTTAGAGCATTACATGCCTTTTAAGTTCGAGAATTGTATGGGAACGCATTGGTGGGAAATCTATTGTAATATATGTTGGTTTAAGTTTGCCTTTCCACTTGAAAATCAAATATTTTTGATCGACTTTCTTTATGTATTGGCAAGTCATTCAAAATTGACATCAAAATCTTAGTGGAGCCTTCTTCAAAGTATTGCCTTTTATAATAATGTGGCTAAGTAATGCGGAAATGTGTGTGGCGAGAGAGAGAGAGAGAGAGCGAGCGGGGTGACGTATTCCTCACAAGATGTTATGAGACAACAATATTACCACCACCATTGACTTGTTGCAACTTGTGAATGACTATCATAAAACTGAGGTTGCATGGTGGTGTGTTTTCAAAGGATAAGTTTTGGGCACTCCCCCTTCCCGCTCTTACATTGATTGGCCCCATCCCATCCCTTGTTCTCTCCTAGGTCTCACTCATGTGCATGGATTAGTGGAAGTTTGCATCTTTTGGTGATGGGAAGGGATACTATTATCCTTCTTTCAACAATTGAGAGGACATATTAATTTAATTTAAATTTAGAAAACCTAATATTTAGATTTAAAAAATGGATTGAAATTTTTGCGCAATTGAGGTCCTAAAATTTTAACATGTATATCGAATACACCATAAATAGAGAGAGAGAGAGATTTTAATGTTGTTTTTTCGGAAGATTTTATTTCTTGATTAATTTTGCTTAGTCACCTTCTTTCTTCTTTATTTCTTATTTTCTTTCTCTTTTGTTTATTTGATGTATTTTAGTAAGCACTGGGTTTGCCCAAGAGACTTTTGGGGTCTTTAGAAACCCACTCTAGCTGCTTATGCTCGGGCACTGATGATGACATAAGTGTTGCTTTGCTTGCTAAGTATGTCTTCCTTCAGTTTTTCAAAAAAGTTTTTGTAATTTCTTTTTCTTTTTTCTTCTCTTTCGTTTTCTCTTTTATTTTGTGTTCGATACTTCATTGACGGCTTGATGAGTTATTTTAGCTCCCAGTTTGTAATCTGATGTAAAACTCTCCATTTGTCTAGGTATAGCCATCCTCCCCTACCAAGTTTTGTGAAACCCGTGTGGGTCTTGATCGTCGAGGCTCTTCTAGTTCATGTTCTCTTCTAGTTCATGTTTTGTGTGTATTCAATTCTTGATCGGTGTCTAATGAGTCTTTTTAGCTCTTGATTTGTACCTTGATGCAAAAACTCTCTTATCTCTCCATGTATAAGCCATCCTTCCCCACCAAGTTTTGTAAAACCCACATGAGTCTTGGTCATTGAGGCTCTAGTTCATGTTTTTGTGTGTGGGTGGGTGCGTGGTGAGAGAGAGAGGAGTAACCTCTGCCGGTTCAGCCCCGTCAAGCCCCCCTACAGCCTTCCCTTTTTGTCCGTACATTCGTATGGCCCCGTACAGTCCTCCCTTGGTGCCCATGTAGTGTTCGTACATCTGTACGGCCCCATACAATCCTCCCTCGGTGCTCGTGCAGTGTCCATACATCTGTACGGCCTCGTGTGGTCTTTTTGTACAGGTCATCGCCTACGTACGTCGTATAGGAAGTTGCTACGCGTACACTATACAATTTTCCTGCAATCCGTACAGGTTCCGTGCTGTAGTCCGTAAAGGCTCCGTATAGCCTCGCTCTGATTTTTCGTACAGGTTGCCTACTTCCAGCCGTACAATTTTTTACAGTTGATCGTACGATCACATTCCGTACAATTTTCAGCCGTACAGTTTGTGGGTTCTTTGTGCAGTTTCTTTATGGGTTTCAGCCCCCCTGAGTTTACTCCTCCCTCCCTCTAGCTGTCTATGCCCTTTCTATAACCTCTTACAGACTTACCTTTCTCCTGTCTAAGCTCTTTTCGCTTTCTTTCTTCAGTTTCTCTTCCTCTTCTCCTTTTCAAAAAATGGTAGATTGTCCATATGAAAAGACTTTTCAAAAAGAAAGATCGGTCCAAAGCAAAAAGCAAAAGCAGGTTATGGGTTAGGATGACTCTTTTCGTGCCTCTGTAGAGGCTCAACTAGTATATGAGGTAATGCACGAGGGGTTTGAAGATACCCGAAAAAGTTGGAAAGATCCAGTTCCTACCACAAGCATCATGGTGAAAGTGGATGATATATTTGATCGAGTCAAAGAATATGCCAAGCATGCCATCATTATCTTTTTTCCAGCACGTATGCCTACTGGTGTGGATGTTCGTAACTGGTTGACTAGAACCCTGGGTGGTTGCTATGTCAAAAAAGTTCACTATGCAACAAGAGGCTTTTTTTAAGTGATCATGGTAGATGAAGAGCACAGGCAGATTTTATTGGAGCACTCTTCTCTTTTCTATGGGTAGCAAATGGTTCATGCGTTGCCTTGGTCTCTCACCAGAGATTATCAGGCTTTGATCCGACACAGATGCTCTGTCTGGGTGAAAGTTGTGGACTTCCCTCAATGTCTGGCTTCTCTTTTGCCAAAAATTGCAGCGTTTCTTGGCAAAGTGGTTTGTCCACCATGGCCTAATGGTAATTCAAACAGATTTTTTATTTTGTGGGACAAAGATAATCCAATCTGAAATTCTTATCCGGTCATAGTGAATAATGTTTCGATGGGCAGTGCCTTTTATAAATTGAATGCAGGTGATTGATTTGATGGGCAGTGCCTTTTATTGAAATCACCACAGATAAAAGCATAATGCCGCTAGGGATATTTATGCATAGCATCCCAAATCAAAGCTCGGTTCCCGAAAGATTGAGGAGCATATACTGATGCAAATTCAAAGATGTCGCCTTGAATAAGGCATTGTATGACCATGGTGATCATTGAAGACCACAATAGGCTGAAGATCATGCTTAACCAAAAAAGGCTACCCCAGAGGCGCTTGTAGAGCCACTATATCAGGCTACAATTGGCGTATATACAGCCAGACCACTTTCCATTTTCGACACAACTGCAATCCTACAAATATTTTGCAATCTCTTCTCCACAACTTGCATCCTCACAAACACGTACTCCTCAACGCATGTATTTGGCATGAACTGGCAACAGCATACAAGTTAGCAGCCTGTAGAAACTTATAGAAGCACCAAGACACTTCTCGGGCCAAAGCATGATCAGGTGTAGCCAATCGCGAAACTATTTTTGGGGCATTTTTGTGGTTGTGTGGTGTTGCGTTGTGACACAGTAGTGAGTGAGGTTTCAAATTCAAGGTAGGCTCACGCTTTGGTCGGGTGCTTTTTCTTATGTATTGATTGCCACATTGGCGAAATGCTGAGTCACAATCTATCAGAACTAGATGGTCTAATCATTCTGAACGCCATGCATAGCTAGACATGCGACACTCCAAGCCTTTAATCCATGAGCATACAGTCATTTTGAACACCATGCATAGCTCGACACTCCACACCTTTATTGGACATGCACACAACGTGGTGATCACGGAATAGTGGGACCACCGTGCTAGTTCTTGTGCGTGACCACTACACTTATTCAACAAGAGAGCTACTTTAGTAGCTTTAATGCTAATTAAATCAACGCGGTGGTCACTTTTTTCATAGCTATTTTAGACAGAGAAGCCAATAAACCACTATTTTTCTTACAACATATATTTTTTAGAATTTTAGAGCTCTTTTAGTGCATGCTATGAATGATATTTTAGGATTTAAGATATTTTTTTAGATCACTTGACTATATAGAAAACTACACTGTCACATGCATTTAAGGAAAAACTATAGTGTATAGATCTTTTTGTAGATCACTTTAGAAAATTACACTCACGTGTATTCAAGGAAATGCACTTGATTCCTTAGCATCCCAACCACGATTGTGGAAAAGTACACATTTTGGGCACTATTCAGCACATTTAGCATGCTCATAATCTCACAGAGACACGATCGCACAGAGACACTCATATTTTATCTCAAAAACTGGACTATCATTATTAGAAATCCATTAGCACCCCAAATAATGGCCCAAACCATCTACTCTCAACTTTTATTGCTCCATACTTTACTATACTAAAAACATTTTACTGTAACAGTCTAAGCAGTCTAAGCGGATTCACCATTTGGCAAGGGAATATGAGAAAAAAGAAACGTGTTTGCATCATTACAAAATTCGAGAAGAGAATATTGAGCTCTTGGGCCCTACAATTGGCCGATGTGCGACATCCTGAGGTGCATCTCGAAGGAGGTCCAAGATAAATAGGGCACCTCTCTTGGATGGATCCATCTTGTTCCAAATCCATTTGACTTCCAAATCATCTTGCTCTCATATTGTTGAAACCATCTTGCTCTAGGAGCTCCAATTTGAAAGAATATTGCCCCGCCATCATGCACAAGGGTTGCTAAGGAGCAAAAAGCGAGCAAACTCTTCCAAAAAAGTGCTAACTCCTACATCGATGTCTAAATGGGATCCACAGAAAACTAAATATAGTCCGACATTATGCATCTTGAACAAGTGGTTGATCTTGAGACCTATTGAGAACCATTGGAGAACACTAAGCCTATGCACAATGCACTGCAGAGTTATATTTGTGCAATGCAACAAGATCACCTTGCAGGAAGAGCCAAATAGAAGAGGAATGATGGCTGGTAAAAAGAGGCACATTGTTAACAGCAAACCTCCAACAAATGTGGCGAACAAGGGAGCAATGGAGAAATAAAGTTTTTGTATGGTGGCAAATAGGGGACCACATAAGCAGTGGAGAAATAGAGAATTGCATGGAGACTCGAGGGGTCCCAACTAGGGGCAAGGGCCATAGATGTCCCAATGGCATCCTTCACCTACCAAATCAGGTGGAATAGACTTCAATTGCTCTTTTACGTGTATGTCTAAATAATCAAGAGCTAATCACACATGCCAGCCTAGTGGCATCTCTAAATAGTCATAAGTTGCCTTCAATCGATATAAATTTGAGTTGCCTTCAATCAATCTAAATTCGAGCCAAATACTATCCTAGAGGCATCTCCAATGAATCATGTATCCAATGCATGCTAGCCAACCGGGTCATGAAATGAAGTGTCAAGTATCCAAATTCGAGTATCCCAAATTTTCTCTAAATTTGATTTGGCATCTCCAAATAATCATGTGTGCAATGCATACCATCTAGCTGAGCGCACCAAATTAAGTGTTAGTGACTCGTAATTAATTGCAAGCCTGGTGGTGCATGCAAGCCCAGTCGTTGTTATGATGGTTGTATTTTGCATCATCATTACATTCTTAAATTGATGCCGTTGCACACACTCATCATTACATTATCAAATTAATTTCTTGCACACAATCAATTTATTCTTGCATCTAATCACTTTGATGCAACAGCCAAGTGGCTTCATTCCCAATGGTTGGGGTGCATGCAAGCTTGGTGGTTATCGTAATGCACAAAAATAATTAAACACAATCAAATATAATAATCTAGACAAATCTAATATTCTATACAAATCATCATTATGTTCTTAAATTGAGACATATAGCATCCAATACTCTACATGCAAGCCCGGTGGTGCATGCAAGATGGTTGTCATCATCCATATTAGATTGACACCAAACTGACACCTCCCTTACACACTCCCTCTCACATTCCCTTGTAGTTCTCGACCTTATGCCCTTCCACTCAACCATCTTGAACTTTTCTTTCTTGCACTGAGCCATATTTCCAAAGCTTGCCATCCATCCCCTCTCCAGTGGATCCCTCTGGGTCACCATCGAGCCCCTCCCCAATGGACCTCTCCAGCTTGACATCCAATCTCTCCCTAATGGATCCCTTTAGCTCACCATCCAGCAAGATGAGACTTAGTCCCATCTAGCTTCCTCCAATCTTGAAATCATGAGAGACTCCCATCCAACTTCAGATGCCCAATATGTGTTCTCTTGCCAACTTCACCAAGATGATGAAAGAAGTGAATGTGAAGGAGGGATCTCTTATCTATAATAATTAAAAGATTATATTAATGAAAGCGTGATTGAAAAGTTGCCCAGCATGGGTTAGCATCCAGCATCCTTTGAGGCAGTTCTCAAGCTTGTTACATGGAGAAGGCATGGAGGGAAAAGTACCTTTTAGATTTATTCCCTCCTAAAGCTCAGATTAGTAGGGATGGTGCATTCAAGGTTTCGAGCTGGCCAACAATGTTCTAGCTACTTTGAAGGAGACAAGGCATTTCTTTCCTCAAACGAAAGGAACCATGAAGTTCTAGCAGGTACATGCAACAATAGAGTAACTGAACAAATGTTCGATCTCTTACTCAAGGGTGGTCTCCAGGACCATGCTAAGCAACTTGAAGAATGTAAAGGATGGCAAATCCTTGAAAATGAAATTTGAGACCACCAAAGATGGATTGCACCTGATGGGCACTTGCGTCAATATAGTGTTGTGCAAATATGAGCAGGAGAGAAGGATGCTACAGAGGGAAGTAGCCCATGCAATGTCGATGGTGCAACATGAGAGGGTCCTCGGGGAGGATGTAGAGGCCAAGGTAGAGCTTGTACAAGCCACAGTAGAGGAGGCAGAAGTAAAGGTCATGCAAGGACAAGAGCAATCTGAGGCTATTGAGGCGTAAGCAAGAGAAGATGAAAAAAGGTCAAGAAGGGAAGGTAGAGAAGAGAGGATGCACAAAGGCAAGTCAAGCACCTACAACAACAGCTTGAAGACACTAGAACGGATGAGAGCCAAGAAGAGGTCAACCTAGCAAAAATGAAAGAACAACTTGATGCTCAGAGAGCAGAAAAGGAAGTTTTCTATCAAAAGCTCCGCAAGATACAGAACACATTGATGAAGAAAATAGTGTTATAGCTCAGCAGTAGAGAAGGGATAATGCACACACTGTGGCAGTGATGCAGAAGTTTTAAGAGAGCTTTAAAGCCAGAAGGATGCAGTTTGAACAGAAAGCAAGAAGGATGCTGATTAGATAAAGAGCAGTTAAGGTGGAGTATGCGGAGCAAATGATAATGTCTTTAAAGGGTGATCTACAAATCTACATACTCCCTTAACAATTTTCCCACCTGCTCATTCTTCAAAGGGGTGATTACTGCATTTAAGTAATAATCATGTTCCTCACGATTCAAACTAAAGTATTGGGTCTTGACAGCTCTCAACTTTCTCACACCTAATCTACCTAAATAATTTTGAACACGACACATAGCAGTGCATGTCGCTTTTAATTGAGCCTCAAATGTTAGGAATGGCATTCTTCTCCTACCATAACCCATGGATCTTTTATTAGTGTGCATCCTTCCCTTTTGCCTTAGGTTCTTGGTAGAAGTAGATGCACTTTGTTCAGCTATTGAAGGACAAGGTGCAAATGTGATAAGTATTTAGTATATATTACTTGTATTTATATAAGTATATATCATGGCTTTTACTCTTTTGGGTGATGCTAGCATCGCACACCAAACCACAAAGGAACATCTTTTATAATGTTACATTTACTAGCACAAATGTAATTACTTGGACCATGTCCAGCTTTATATGGTGAATTAGAATAATAAAAATTGCTACTATAGATTCTTGCTCATGCAACCATCTAGGTGATTCTAGCATTACCTGAATTCTTTTGGATGCAATCATCTAGGTGATGCTAGCATGCCATTCCTAAAGATAGAAAGATAACCTTCATAATCACAAAGTCAATGCTAGCATCAATCTATTATAATTCAAAAATGAAAGAGTTTTACAATCTTTAGGTCCGATGCTAGCATCAACCAAGAGAGTAGAAACCCCTTAAAAGCCCTGCCCCTCTCCAACATTTTTCTTTTTAATCTTTAACAACCTTGTACTCTCTTTGACGATACTAGCATCAACCAAGAGAGTAGAAACCCCTTAAAAGCCCTACCCCTCTCCAACATTTTTCTTTTTAATCTTTAACAACCTTGTACTCTCTTTGACGATACTCACATCACCCAATTTTCTATGTAGCACAACTTTTAGTAGCTAGAACCAATGCAAGAGGTTGGGCAATGCTAGCATAAATTGACCCATTGGTTACAAACTTCGAGATAGAAGGCCAAAATGTGGGGGTTAAAGTCCATTATGCCTTAACTCCAGTTATGTACAATACTCAAATATACATATATATGGATGAAATAGAAGATTAGGGTGTTTTGCGCCCACCAAAACTTGTGTGGCTCTCTTTTAAATCTCCCTCTCTCTCACCCTCTTCCATTCCTTTTCTGTTGAGAGCACTCTCAACTGGTATCAGAGCCCAGGTGGTCTATCTCATGCTTGTGGGTGGTCTAGCTGAGCCCGTGTGTGTGCCTGGAGCCTAGATTTGCTATTGTAGCTCTATGGGAGGATGGAGCAAGCCTATGGCTGCTTGTTTGAGCTACCCAGGCGGTATTGGAACCTTGTAGAATACTGCAAGTGGTTTCTGGAAGTCTTCTGAGTGGTTTTTGCAAGCTTGCAAGTGCAAAAAGATGTTTTTTGACGATTCCCTTGTTTCTTTCAACGACGCGACTGAGAGTCCAGAATGACTTGCAGAGGCAACCATTGCTTGCTTTTCATATCCATTGCACTTTGGGAGTTCAAAATCCCATTCATTCTTGAATTTTGGATCATTTCGTTGGATTTTTGATTCACTGTCTATGCTTAAATGTTTTTCAGCCCACAGTGTGTTGGAACTCAAGTTTGAAGCAACCATTCACAGATCTGTCAATTCCGAAGGACTGAGGAGGTCCTACAACTTTTGTGTTGCTCATTATTCACACTCCATTGGTGTTTACAAATAGATCTGCTTGCAAAAACGTTTTTTGGTCCATGTGTTAGAGCAGGTGATTGGGACAATAGTTTCTAAAACCGTATGTTCCATTGCATTTCAAAGGCCCAAAAACCCCTACCGGTCATCTCTTGCATGATTCCGTGGAGATTTGGAAAAGTTCCGTCTCTCTGAGATGTCATATTGTTTGTTTCTCTGTCAAAAATCCATTCAAAGGTTCAAACCTTTAATTTTTTATTATAGGTAATTGCAAGGGTTGACTTCCCATTTCCCATCCATCGGTTGGGATTTAGGAGTTCCAGAAGAAGAGAGATATTTGCAGATTGTCTTGCTGAGTCCGATTATGCAGTGACACCCATGTTTTAAGGCATCTCAAGTCCTATTTTCAGTAGCGGTCATTGCCGTGGGGCTATGATTTTTAGAAGGTACTCTTTGCATATCACTTGTTGTAGTTTGAGCCGTGTGCACTCATTTGTGGTTTTGCATTGGGTAACAATGGATGCTTTATTGGCCATTTGGATGCATTGCGGTCCTTGTTGGATGTGCTAATAGTCCCAAATTGCCTTATGGGATGCTCTATTGATGGACATTTAGCACGCGGATGCTATTTTATACTGACGGATAGCTGTGATACATTGCAGTGGATGCACAGGTTTTGCTATGATCTCTTGGATGAGATTTTGTTGATGCATATGCTCATGGATAGCATTTATGCTTTAGGAATTTTGGCACTTATTGGCATTGGTATTACCATTGTTTTGACATTGTAGTTGGCATTTTCATTTGGGCCAGATTTGCTCATATGGATGCATAGTATATGCACATGAGTTAGTTGCATTTTGATGCTTTAAGCCTTTGAGGTTTGGTGATATTACCTTCCATTGTGGCGTACACATTTGGGTGCACCTGGTATTTGGTGTGATTCTTTCTTGCAAGCACTAGCATTTGGGATTTTGCTTTATTTGCATCATGGCATCCTCTTCCATGTCTGTGCCACTTATGAGAAGGAAACTGCCTCTAATAAAGTTTACCTCATGAAGAGGTTGTTTGAGCTGCAAATGAAGGAAGGGGTCTCCATTACTTCTCACTTGAATGAATTCAATATTATTTATAGTTAGCTTTAGGCAGAGAAGCTGAATTTTGATGCAAAGACTAAGGCAATATTCCTCTTGTAGTCATAGTTCATGGGATACCTTCTGTACAGCTGTCAGTAACTCTGCACCTGGTTGAATACTGAAGTTTGATGATGTTGTGGGTAGCTTGTTGGCCGACGAAATTAGACAGAAGTCTATAGATGGCAACAAGCAGAATGCAGCCTTAATGTGCAAAGGGATTGACCACAGTTCAAGGGAAAGTCCCAAGAAAGAGGGTAGTCTCATTTTTAATCTAGGGCATGGAACATTGAGTGTTACTATTGTGGCAATATGGGCCACATAAAAAAGTATTTCTACAAGCTGAAAGGGAGAAAAAGGATAAGAAAAAGAATGAAAATTGGGGTGCAAGTAAGAAGGAAGAGAGTCCAAGGGAAGACAAAGGAAAAGTGAAGATCGAGAAGATCAATGCAGTCACACCGATATAATGACATTCTCTAGACTACCTACAAAGTTTCTTACCACTTTAGATGATGCATATTGCCAGGATTGGATTTTGGATTTTGGTGCTTCATTCCATGTTCCTCCCCATGGGGAATGGTTCTCCACTTATAATAGTGGAAAGACAGGTTGTGTGCATCTTGGAAATAACTATGCATGTGACATAGTAGGAGCAGGTGACATAAATTTTTCTTTTGCAAATGGGTCTACTTTTGTTTTGAAAAATGTGATTGGATTTTGGATTTTGGCACTTCATTCCATGTTACTCCCCATGGGGAATGGTTCTCCACTTATGATAGTGGAAAGACAGGTTATGTGCATCTTGGAAATAACGATGCATGTGACATAGTGGGAGCAGGTGACATAAAGTTTTCTTTTGCAAATCGGTTTGCTTTTGTTTTGAAAAATGTGAGACATGTGCCTAAGCTAACCAAGAGTCTCATTTCAGCTGGTCAACTAGATGATGCTAGTTTTCAAACCACTTTTGGCTTTCAAAGTTGGAAAATTCAAAAGGGCTCTATGGTTTTGGCAAGAGGTGCCAAGTGTGGGACATTGTATCCCTTACATGTAACAAGGGTGTTTGATCATGTTGTTGCAATAACCGAGTAGCCAAGTACTTTTTTGTGGCATTGCCAATTGGGGCACATGAGCTAGAATGGAATGAAACTCTTATGCCATTTGGGTTATGTACACGCATTGGAGTTTTTCTGATTTTGAATTTTGTGAGCACTGTCTCTATGGGAAGTAGACTAAATAAGGTGAAAGAAAGAGTTTGAGAAGCTTAATTTGGTGCATTTAGACAAATGTGGTCCCATGCCTACATGGTCAATAGGTGGGGTTGAATACTATGTGACAATCATTGATGATGCAACTAGGAAATTGTGGTCTTATGCTATGGCTCGAAAGAGCAGCGTGTATCAGGTATTTCACAAATGGCTAGATTTGGTCAAAAATCAGTCCGGTAGAGCGGTTAAGTGCCTATGGACTGACAATGGTGGAGAGTATCTCTCTCATGGCTTTCAGCATTTTTGTGATACACATGGGATCAAGAGGGATCATACTCCAGAGTAGAATCCAATTGCAAAAAAGATGAACCGCACTAGTCAGGAAAGGTTTCAATGTACACTTTCCAATGCAAGGCTTTTTGGTGGTTTTTGGATTGAAGCAATGAAGACTGCAGTGCATGTGATCGATAGATCACCTAGTAAGAGTTTGGATGGTGGTATTCCTAAAGAGGAATGGAGTGGCAAGAAGCCCTCTTACTCTCATTTGCGTATATTTGGACGTGAGGCATATGCACATGTGCCAAAAGAGCTTCGGAAGAAGCTAGATCCTAACTCTAGGAAATGCATTTTTCTAGGTTATGATGAAAGTGGAGAGAAGGGCTATCGTCTCTAGGATCTAGAAGCAAAGAAGATCATATGAAGCCATGATGTGGTATTCAATGAGAAGAAGATGCATGACACCCATGAGGGATGTGGAAATGAGAAGAATCACTTTCTAGGATGTGAATCCACCCGCATATGTTGATAGACAACAAGTTGTCCATGCACCGAATGTGCAAGAAATGGTGCCACCAGGTACTTCCACAAGTACACAATCAAGGGCAAATGATGGATCATCTATTGATGGAAATGATGAGCCAAATGTGGCTGATATGCAGGCACGGCAACAAGCCGAAATTCCCTTGAGAAGATCAGCTAGAGTGTCTAGACCGCCTGATAGGTTTATTCCAGGGCCAGACTATGTGATGGTTACTAATTGCAAAGAGCCTTCTTGCTACAGAGAGGCCGGAAGGCTTTGAAAAAAGGGCAAAGAATTTTGTTTTGCAAACTAAAAAAGATTTTCTATGGCTTAAACAAGCACCTAGAGAATGGTATCAGAAGTTTTATGCTTTCATTTGGTCCCAAGTAGGGTAAAAAATAAGGAGGGGACAAGATTATGATAGTGTAGGTCAATGGGCGAATCTTTCCCCATATAGAGTTATAAATATTAGCCCTGCCACCACTTTGAGGGCGAATTTATCAAATTTGAGGCTCTAAAAATTAGTCCACCGTTATTTTTGGGCTAACTTATCAAATTTAAAGCTCTAAATATTAGCCCAACCAACTTGGGAAAGCCTCTAAATTAGCCCTTGGGCTAAAATTCACCCCTAATTTTTTCCCTAGTCCCAGGGTTTCAGAAGAAGTGAGATTGATCACTACCTCTACACTAAAAGGGCTAAGGATAATAGCCTAATACTCTTGGCACTTTATGTAGATGATATGCTATTGGCTAGTAAGAACACTTATGAGCTGGATGCATTGAAGGCCAAGTTTCATGAGGCCTTTGACATGAAGGATTTGGGACCTGCAAGTCATATTCTTGGTATGTGCATCACGCGTGACTGGAGTAGGAAACTCCTTTGGCTTTTGTAGAAGGAGTTTGTTACAAAAGTATTGCATCATTTCAATATGGAAAGGGGAAAGGCTATAAGTACGCCATTGCCTCCATATGTGACATTAAGTCAGGAAGATAGTGCCAAATCAGATGAGGAGAGGGCCATGATGGCTAGAGCTCCTTATGCATCAACGGTTGGGAGTCTTATGTATGATATGATAGCTACTAGACCGGACATTGCATTTGCAGTGGGAGTTGTTAGCCGTCAGTATATGGCTAATCGAGGAAAGAGGCATTGGGAGGCAATTAAGTGCATCATGATATACATGAAGGGTACCAAGGAGATGTGCATCTGCTTTGGCAAAGGAGAGATGCGTGTACTTGGGTACACAGATTCAAACTATGCAGGGCATGTGGATAGCAGGAGATCCACTTCTGCTTATGTGTTCAACTTTGTAGGTGGTGCAGTGTCATGGGATGTCTCGCGCATAGAAGTGCTTTGCTTTGTCTACCACAGAGGCTGAGTATGTTGCAGCCACATAAGGTTGTAAGGAGGCTATATGGCTTGATTGGCTAGTGGGATATTTGGGGATTCATATAGGTTTACCGACATTGCATAGTGATTCCATGAGTGTTATTCAACTAGCACGGAATCTGGTTTTTTATGCAAAGACCAAACACATTGAGGTCAGGTACCATTTCATCAGGGAGGTACTTGAGGACAAGCGCATAGAGCTTGTCAAGGTTCATACAAATGATAACCCTGCAGATATGCTGACGAAGAGTCTACCTAGTCAGCGGTTTGAGTATTGTAGTGTATTCATGGGCTTTGGATAGTATGCTCACTGGTTGTTCTCCCTTAAAGGCATATTGGCCTTTAAGTGGGAGGTTGTGGGGGTTAAAGGCCACTATGCCTTAACCCCAGCTATGTACAATACTCAAAAACATATATAAATGGATGACTAGAAGATTAGAGCACCCATGAAAACTTGTGTGGCTCTCTGCTAACTCTCCCTCTCTCTCACCCTCTTCCATTTTGGTTTCGTTGAGAGCACTCTCGCAAAATGCTAGCATCGCCCAAGAAAGTACAAGGCAATAAAAGTTGTAAGAGAGTATGAACCCAAAATAAAAAGGCCAAGAGTCAAGAGAACAAAGTAGAATAATTATTTTTTAGTGCCATTTTTAGCACTCAAATTTTTTTCCTTTGCTTTATTCTCTTTTTTTCTTTTCTTTTGCAAAGAAAGAAACCTTCTATTAATGCTTGAAAGACTTCAATACAAAACAGCAGCCCCGAAGGTGCTAAGTATGGAGAAAACTTAAAACAGTCTGAAGGAAGAAAAACCAACCTGTTCCAGAGAAACGGATCGGACGGCACGAGGAATACCAGAGCTCGGGTCGCTTGGTAGACGGTGATCGTGCTACAAGCATTGGGAGGCTTGGGCATCATAAATCCAAAGATGCGGAGCAGAGCCCTCTTGGGCAAGTTGGTTGTGTGCAGCCTCACTCATGGCGCAGAGCCCTGGAAGCTCCTCTTGTATAGCTTGGGCTTCTCAAGAACACCCCACGAACTGGGGGGCAGTGGCAGCATTCACATAGATGGATCTTTTCAAAGGCCCCCCTTACGGGGAAGGTTTCCCCCATGATGACGAGCCTCCATAGGGTCTGGTAGAGATTAGCAAGGGGCCTCATCCGGGCTCTCATCCCCATTATTGCAGAGAGGAGTTCAAGCACCAGCCCCTCATATGGCACCTGGAGATCATGGATTAGGATGCTCGAACAACGGACTCACATTGGATGGGCACATTGGGACAGTGGCTCGGCCTATTCCCTTGGCAGATGGAGCAAATTACCATGGAGGCAGAGACGAGGCTTGGAGTCATAGCGGATATGCAAGGGGTAGGGTAGTGTGGATGAGGGAGATTAACCTAGCCATCCTCAAGTCTTGGCGGGAGGGACTCCATGTGTGGATGGATAGTAGATGGTTAGGTCATTTTTTTTGGACTGGGGTCCCCTTGAGGGTGATGATTTCGTGGGGCAGCACGTGGCGGCTTATTTCGTGTAGGGCCTGGCGACCTACTCCAAGCACTCACTGAGAGAGACCCAGAGATGGATAGGAGCATGGATGGGATTCATTGGCAGATGATTAGAGTGGTGGGACAATTTGGGAAGGAGTGGCACATTGATCCTCCCAGCATCCAAGAGCAGGATGCCCCTAGATAGCACCTCTGGCTTTGGGAAGGTAGGCCCCTGAGGGAGGTCCAGTGGGATCTGGGAGAGTGGTTATGGCCTTCCAAGATCGGCCTTGCCGAGCAGGTGGACGAGGTTCCCTTCTTTTCATACACCACTCGGATTGGCAGGAGGCTTCAGATGGACTCTTTGACTTGGAACCCTTCGAGGGAGAGGCATTGGGTAGCCCAGAGGGTGCCCTAGGAGGCCCGTTCTATATTTTGGACACGTCTATGGTCTAGTTTGCGACCGAGAAAAATCTCGTACCTCTTTTGGCTGGCCGCTCACAGGGAGGGTTTCCCATAGGCCCATGGTTGGAGCAGATGCAAGTGGAGGGGTAGCCACTATTGCTCTGCTGATTTTCTGGAGACGATCCTGCATTTCCTCTAGAGCTGCTATCCAACATAGTGAGCATCTGGATGGGAGCCCTCAGGATCATGATCCGCATGCAGAACCTTCAGAGTGACTACACTTGGGGATGGTGGCCTGGTTGACTGAGGGAGGACACGTGCTCCAGATTGATCAGGCCTCTCTAGCTTATCGGATACAGTGTTAGAGCATTTAGAGGATAGAGCTTTATGAGGCGGTCCCTCCTGATAGCCTGGATCCTCACCTCAGGGGGTGCACTACCAAGAAACCCTAGGTATCATGTGCATTCAAGGGGAATTTTAGAAACACCTTAACTAAAATTTCCCCTACCCTTCTTTACTTATGAACTAATGGATTTTTTTCCAAAGTTGAATTTAAAAACCCCTCCTGTTATTGTAAATCTGCTCAATTTTTTTCAAAAATTCCATTAAAATACCCCTCCTTTTGAGGGCATGTGGGACACTAAAATTTTGTGAGGTGAACACCCCGAGATCCTCACTCTACTATCGTGAGGCGCGCTCGTTTCTGGAAGGCTTGGCCTGTAGGAGTTTTCTACATATTCACTTCGCGAGACGAACCAAATGTCGGAGCTATCCAATGCACCCTCTGTGAAAACACCAGCGGGAGGCAACGTGCCAGGCTGTGGCAAGAAGGACCTGGTTTGCCACTAAGGCACAGCCTGCTAGGGACAATTTGGCCGAGCTCGAGTAGAGAAGCTTGCACTGAACACTCTCGAGGACCGGAGCGATCTGGCAGTTTGGCCAAGCTCGAGTAGAGAAGCTTGCATTGAACACTCTCGAGGACAGTTTGCCCTACTGTAATATCAATACTCACCTAGGTATCTCACTGTGTGGCCCCGTGGAATCTAACGAAAGGCAAAGGCACTCCCCCACTCTTGAATCTCCTGTGTCTCCTTAGAGCCTGTGAAGAAACCAATGGATCTTGTCCAATTGATCCATGTGCCCGAGACCTTGCAGTAGGTAGCCAAGGCTCCCTTGACTCTCTCCAAGCTCGTTGTGGTGCCCTCTACATAAAGGCTGTGTCATCTGCAAACTATGAGTCTAGCAACTCCTCCTCCTGTCAAATTGGGAGCCTCAACCCTATGAGGCCCGCCACCTGCGATCTCAAGTAGTAGCCCAATGCCTCCGCCAGCTCTGACAAACCAAGCGAGAGAGAGAAAAGGTCTCACCTGTGTGTCCACCGACAAGCATCTCACTAGAGCTCCCTGCGTAGAGTGCATAGACTCCTCTAATCCATCTATTTGAGAAACCCCACAACTCTTGCGAGACTACCATTGGAACATGATCCCAAACTATCTCACGGGCCACAAGGCAAAGCTGGAGTCATCCTCTCCGCCTGAAAGAGCTGGTTGTAGAAAACCATGGTCAGCTCTAGAATCTCCTGTGGATCGGCGTGCATAATGCCCTGTGGATCCTGTAAATGCTACAAATGTGTGCCTACTAATGGAGTTCCAGTGGTATGAAAGATCTACTTCGTCATACTTTCGGGCCCTGCTGTACCCAATGGGCTTGGGTGGAGTGGTAGGAGAACTCAACCCGCCGAACCTCTGTGTCCTAGAGCTCAAGGCATGCACTCTCATATCTATCACTAAGCAACTAGGATCCTGGGTCCTAATGGAGGTGAGGTCTCGTCATTGCAGTGCACGCTCGCTCTCCTGGAGACCCCTCCATCCAAGGGCATGAGGCTACAACTCCTCACTGCTCCTCGGAATCGCATTTGCCACTCACGAAGCCCAACCCTCATGAGGTGCTAACTCTGACTGTTGCCAAATCTCTGTCATAACCTACTGAATCTCCTCATCCTACACGAGGTTCTCTAGAATGCGGACCCGTTTTTGGGGAAGACCCCAATGGGGCTGCTCTAGGTAGAGGACTATTGGAGAGTGGTCTGACATCGTGGTGCCTGCTAGAATCCCTGTAGAGCTGCCTCTATAGAGTGCCCAGTCCCCAACGTAGAAGCGATCCAGTCTCTCAAGCAGTCCATCATGTCACCTTTGGTCGAATGAGAAACGGAGGCTGCCAGGTATCCTATTGAGAACTCTAAGTCTCTCCATGGGTCTCTACCTCTAATCGTGAAGATGAAATGCTCCCACGTGCTCCCCTCTGAAGCTAGCATCTCAGAGAAGGAGGAACCCCCTGCTTGTCCTCCCCGAACCCCAGGTTGTTGAAGTCTCCTCCGACGAGATCCAGGAGTCAACATCTGGCAGACACTCCGTCCTCCTCCAGAAGGCCAGACGGTGTTGTCTTCATGCTGGGGCATACATGTTTAGGATCCCGATCTTGGACTCTCCCATCCTAACTCCCATCCAAACTGCCCGACATGGGATAAGCTCACCCTAATCATAGACGTCTGGGGCCACCACCTGGGAGACCGAGATGCAAACCCCTCCACTCCGTCCCTACGACAAGAGACCACACCTCCGAGCCTCTCCCGGGAAGAAGGTGATGGCACCCTCCGATGTCTGTGTTGAGAACTTGTGCTCCTATATCAAAAGGAAGGCCACGGCGCGCCCTACCACTGCCCTTTGCAACTCTTCCCGAAGGATCAGGTACTACGGCAGCTGACCACATGCACGGTCATGGAGCCCTTGTATGTTCCAACTCGCTATGGTCCAACTCCTGAGGATGGGGAAATGGGAAACAAGGCTCGCCTGTGAGTGGGTGGGTGTAGACAAGTGTCACCACTAAGCTGACTTTCTCCGAGGCGTAAGCCAATGAACCCGAAGGAGACCCGAAGCTGCACGGAAGGAAGAGGAGGGGTGGAAAAAGGGGGAAATAAGGGGGAGGAAGAAAACGAGTGGTGGGAGGGAGATGAGCCAGTGGGGGAGGAGAGGAGAGTTCACGGGGGGGGAAAGGAGCAAAGGCGGAGGGAAGTTGGAGGCGGGAAAGGGAGCAGGGTGAGGGGCAATGGATGGAGAAGGAGTGGGGGTGGAGGAGAAAGCATAGGGGTGGAGGAGAAGGCGCGGGCGGGGGGCAAAGGGTAGCCAGAGGAGGAGCAGAGGCAGGGGAGAAGAGCTTTGGTGGAGGAGAAAGTGCAAGGGAGGCAAGAAGAGGTGCTCGGGGGCGCAGAAGGAGGCATGGGGGCAGACAAGGAGGAGGTGCCGGGGGGGCAGAAGGAGGCGCGGGAGGGCGAAGCAACGCGACGAGATGCGGAGTCGCGAGTGCGGGCGAGGAGTGGCGAGGGAGGCAGAGGCGGGCTGGAAGGGAGGCTATGGCAAAGCAACTTCGAGAGCAAGGAGTAGAAGTCTCTCGGCTGAATGGACTAAACCTATTGTTGAATGTTTGGCACTAACTTCTTTTTGCTTGACCCAAGGCCTTAAAGAAGAAAAAGGCTAGGGTTTAAGAGCACAAAGCAAAAAAACAATTATTTCTAGCACTCAAAAATAATTTTTTTAGTGTGTTCTCTTGACACACTGCCTATTCTTCTTTATTTTGGGTTTATACTCTCTTGGGTGATGCTATATTCTGGCCTCTTATACCGTAGAGCATTTTGCCAAGTTTTATACGAAGCACAACTTTTGTTTCCTTCAATTTTCTTGGGCAATGCTAGCATTTTGATCTTCAATGTCATAGTTGAGGCCATCTTTTTTGTCAAGGAGCTCCACAACTTAGGTATGTGCTCTAAGATTGCTTCCTTGTGCATGCTAGTAGCATTGAAGCAATGATAGCAATAAGTCTTTGCATCATCCCCATGAGTTACCATTCTTGCTTGTCTAGCATTGTAGTGCTAGCCTAGAGTTTCCATTCTACTCTATTCTAGGCTAGCAATCAATTGATGAATGTTTTGTTAGATTTTTGACCAATGAGTATGGTCGATAGTCTTGAACAATGATTTAGCTTGACCTCAAGTGTAAGTCCCCATGCCATTAAATTATGAGGGGGGTGCACATAAGCTGAAAAGTTATGATCAAGCTTAGTGATGGCATTGCCTAGCCATCCCTCCTAGCAGCATTGTGAGGAGACCTTCGCATTCTTGCAATGTGGCTTTCATCTTGCTCCCTCTATGTCATCTTTATTGATTGTCTTGTTCCTAAGGGGGTCTTGTGAAGGACCCGAGGACTGCTCAGAGAAAACATTTTTGTCAACAAATCACAAACTTGAGGTTTTCTTGAAAATTTGCAAATTCTAAAACAAAAATATAACTAAATTGTCTAAATTTTAGTAGATTTTACCCAATTGAGAATATTTTTTACTAGTCAAAACGAAAATCATTCACTCTTGAGCGGAAGGGCAACCAGAGGCTCTTACTAAAACTACTATGGGAGGTTGGTGCCATGTGGCACTATACAGAAATTGCTAATAAAACAGATGAAATGATTGAGAACAAAAACTTCCCGCTAACATTTTGCTTTATTACTCTCTTACAGGACCTTTGTCCACACTCAATGCCACTATGAGGGCGAGGCGGCTGCTTCAGCAATCTCATTTTGGAGTATAGATAATTAATTACTTGCCAAACCCACTGAGTGCTTATGCCAAAATGCTCGATCAGAACAAAAATCTCACCTTTTGGATGATCGAGGCTTGAATCCCAGCTGCAGATGATGCATTTGTTCACCAGCTGGGAGTATCAGCTCGATGCAAGAGTAAAGTGATCTTGTAAAAGGAATGCAGTAGTCTGTCACAGCCAAACTGGGCTTCATGCATACCCTGCTGTGTTCAGGGGAAGCTGATAGTGTGGAGAGAGCAATCCCACAATGCTTCTTACCAGAAGAGATCCCAATGGATTGAGTGCAGAGCAGCAGAGGAACCCATTTGAAAGACCTTGTTGCAGAACAACAGAGGAACCCATTTGAAAGACCTTGTTGTTTAGAAATGGCAAGTTTTTCCAGTTCCCATCTCTGCTCCACAATCAAAGATTGCATCTTGCTTCTTGAATTTAGTGCAGTCTTCAGCAATACGTAATTGGGTATCTCCTACCGAACACTGACCACTTGTGGTTGAGCAGCAGGTACGCAATCCCCGCTTGTAGTTATCGACTTACCTTCAATTCTTCTAGCTATACCTTCATACGGCATTTTGTGTAGCTCTGAGTTCTTACTTTCCCCTTTCGGACGATAAAAAGCATACACAGCTCCCTTTGTATGCCGTGCAGATTGATTCCTGGACCTTCGACGCCGGTTAGTAACAAGAGTGAAGCCATCTCCATTGCCCTCCGACGTGCTGCGTAAGTTCCCATTTTCAATTGCATCACTATCGCTGCTAGCATCAGAATTCTCACCGAGCGCACTTCCATTTTCATGTTGAGGGGCTTCTTTCACGAAGGACAATCTATCTTCATCGACAGGCTCTCCCGTTGAGCGTCTGCGCTCGTCTGTTACAACATTTTTCAACTCACCATTGCCTGATTGGTTATATTTAGCCTTCACTGCAACGTTCTCGAAATTTAAGCGAGTTTCTTCGTCCAAACATTGGGAGGTAGAATTGTGTAAAGAGCCCTGAATATCTCCACGTTCAAGCTCTGTATCACTTTCACTTTCAACGTCTGCCCACGATTTTGGTGAAATTTGATTGGAATATTCAGGAGATTCTATATTTCGAGCAGAACTTTGCAGACCTTCATTTTCCTCAGTCATCATTTCCTCGTGTAATTGGTCATCATGCCTAACTTTCTGACTGGCCAGATTCTCTGCTTCACCGTAGTCAGCCATGGCTTGTACTTTTCCGTTACTGGTGCTCTCTTCCGGTTTGTCAGATGCCTTAATGTCTTCTGCCCCACAATTCTGTGACGTGCAAAAAATTGCGTCTGGACATTCTCTGTTTTGCTCTAATCCACTGGACTTAGATGACCCATCAGCAGGTATGTTTATCTCAGGATAGGGCGTTAATGACTGAGATGGTTGCCACGGTTTTCCAGGAACAAACTCAGGTGCGTTTGGGTTCATTGACTTACCTGGACCGAGCTCTACAGCATTTGGACTCCTCAAAGCAGGAGAATTGAGTATCTCAGTATTCTGCTGGCCAGCTGTAGAGCTTATGCCATTCCCAGCAGTTTTCTCATTAGAACTCGTCCCAGAGAGAATGGATAGGGAATTCGGTAAGCTAGCAGAGTTAGAATGACCTGGAGACCGAGACACGCGCCTCAAAGCACGGAGACGTGGAGGTCTCCGGATTGGTGTAAGGGCCATGGTGGGAGAATGTCCAGATGTCATAGTTCGAGGATGTGGGAGTATACCACCTGAGTGTGATGGTTTCCCATCCTTAATAGGTGTGACAGTCACTGTGCCAACAACAGCACACACTTGTTCTGAAGATGCTGGATTGAATGGAGTGGCTTCTGCTGAGAGCTTCTTGGAAACGTCATGGGTACTTGCTGGATTGCAGGTGGGATTTGAGAGTCCTTTTTCCTCACAGGACTCCACAGCATTTTCAACATCACCAGCACATTCTGTGTTAGACACTTGGTCGGTTAATGTTAGCATAGCATGATTTGCCCCACCTCTGGAAGTGTCAGTCTCTACTTCAAGCTTGGAATCCTGAGCAAAAGATTCACACGTGCTCTTGCCAGACACGTCAGAATCAGGCTCAATCCCATTCTCTTCAACCAGCCAAGCTGCAATGGCCTTCCCAACACTCGCAGTTCTTGTACCTTCAATGGTTCCAGGTAAACAAGTCTTGTTTCTTTCATCGTGTGTCAGAGAAACTGACTCAGAGTTTGGATCTGTATTACCTGCTTCGATCTTGCTGCTATCTCCATCCTTTTCACCCTCTGAATCTTGTATTCTTTGTTGCAACTGTGCATCTAAAGAAATTTTCATGTCTGGTTCCTTCTCATGAGATTCTTGCTCTACTATTTCAGAAGCCAGTCTTATGATAGTAGGTCTCAAAATAGCACACTTCCCTGGTGGAGCCAGAGCTACTTCTTTGTATGAAGGAGCAGATTTTGCGAGTGGAGGTGAAATTCCAGAGATCGAAGGTGCGACTGACACTGTATCTTTGGGTATGACATTGCCTGAAGTTGAAATTGACCGCAGTCTTACCTCACCATCTACAGCCGAAGGGGCAGAAACAACTTCTAAGGCTGTCGAGCAAGATTGTGGCACATCTGTCTTTAGTACACTAGCTGTGGACTGATCACCTTTTTCCTGATCTTCGAGACCCGCCTTGTTGGAAAGTACTGGGGATGAAGCTACACCATTAACACAGGAACTCTTCAATAGTTTTCTGGCAGGGTTAGTATCAGATGTAGCAGCACTCCTGGAGGATGCAAATGTGCTCCCAGATTGAGGCACCATTTTTTTCCATTTACTGGGTGCATTGCCTGAATTAGTACTCTTCACCCTATAGTGTACAGGCCTTTTCTGACCTCTTAATTCGTTATTGACATGATTGTTAACCAGCTTAGTAACGGCAGGTCTATGGTGACCAAATCTCCTGGATACTCCAGCTGAATTTCGCCCTCTGGGCCCTGCTTCCTGCCAACCTTCATCTTCATCAATTGCATTTTCTGTGCTCTGCAAATTCATTTGCACATCAGAGGTTGAGTGTGCACCAGAGGCTGCATCGATCAGGGAAGGATCTGTTATCTCTGTGGCAGTGAGGCCAGACTTTTCGTCATTCGTGACCACAGGATCCAAGAATCGTTTTTCATGTTCTGGTGCCAAGTCTGCATCTTGATCTTTGTTCACATCGATGGGATCACTTGGTAATGCAGATTCCCATGTATTTTGGCTCACTTTTTGTTTCGACTGCAAACATGGACCAATCAGATTCACCATTACGACTGAAATACACAATGCCAATTGAAACAGAGCATACAGTGCATCCACATTCTAGCAGAACCTGCCTGTATTGTGACGTACCTTTGTGCGGCGAGGCTTTTTCTTGCCCTCAGAGTCTTTCCCCTTCATATCCACATTATTATTGATGTATTCCAGCAAGTCTGAAACACTATCAGGCAGATTCTCATTTTAACTTTCAATACAATAATTATTCAATTACTTGGTTGAGTGGCCGCACGACAACACATTATGATTAACAGGTACCTTAGGTGGCCTTTACAAGCAATAGAAGCATCTGGCTTGGGAGTTCCATTTTGGGCAGCTTCCTGCTGTTCCAATGCCTTTGATTCAAAGTATTCCAACCATGCAGCAGCATCCTGCAGAAAGATTCAAACTGCTATTACATACTCTTTTCATAGTTGAGCCCAGCAGGAAACATGCCTCAAAGAAATTGCCTCTACTTAAACAAGGTACTACATGGAGCTACAAATGAACAAAGAATTATATTGGTACCTGAGTACGGGGATCATCAGGACCCAGCTTAGATTGCAGAATCTGTAAAGTTGTTTGTTCATGCTGAACACTAAGAGTGTATGCCTCCATTAAAGAAAGGGCAATAGCTATTGCATGGTAGCTAGCAGCAGTCTGCAACATCATTTTGGGGCAATTCATAAAAGGTGAGAAGGCTTCTCTATTGAAAAGGATGTGCACATAAGCTTTCAGAAAAGGCGAGCCAAACAACTGAAACAGTATCATTCTTTAGAAGGTGAACTCAGTAATCAACTTTGAGGCCATCAGAAGGCAGTTTTATGGTCTTGCTGTTTCCGTATACCTGTATATGATCTGCGCCAAGGAGTCGTTGATTGCATTTCAAAGCTTCATGTAGATAGCGAAGTGCAACATGAGCATTCCCAAGCCCTTCCTCCATCATGGCAACATTGATGTATGTTGCAGCAGTGTTAGGGTGAGAGGGACCACATGTTAAATGCAGTAGATACAGTGCACGATTCACATACCTGTAAATGCAGGAAGCGGTTAATTTTAACATCCAACCTTCTCACATTAAGGCATACATCAGGGTCCCTGGATGAGCTATCAGCAGACAGGACAAGCCAACTTACTTCAAGGCAAGCTCTGTGTGCTGGAGCCTGTAGTAGAAAACTGCAAGATCTCCATAGCTTTTCATAGTGTCTGGATGGTCTAGTCCAAGCTCTCGTTCATTGATATCCAAGGCTTTCTGCTGATAGATGGTGGCCTGTAATTCAATCATGTCAGAACCTTATTAAAAACTTTTCCCTCATTATAATTGCAAATTAGAAGAGTTGGCGATGGTGACCACGAGAACAATATGAACATCAAATCTGGTTGCAAAGAATGACCTGATTAAAATCCCCTGTATGATACAAGACAACAGCTAGAAGACTGTAAGCGCCAGCAGTCATTCGGTGATAAGGCCCACACACAGCAACAAGCTTGGCAAGAGCCTGCAGGTTCTCACACGGCATGTCAGTGATTTGGTAAACTGTTTCGTAGAATTTCAACAGATATCAAATTTAAAATTAAACCTGTTCGTATTCATAATTCCAACACCAAAGGATCTACCTTAGTTCCATTATTGACTGCATCATCAAGTTTTCCCTTATCAAGAGCAGTCTTTGATGATTCCAGTAATGTGCGTCCATCAGCTGAAGAGCATGCCACTTGCTGGACAAGGAGGATAGACGTAAGTTATATCCAGGCTGCGACTCAGTATGTTAAAGGGCCTTTGAATGAGTTCGCTAGTCACCTTGTAAACAGGTACCATGCTGATTATATCTCTTTTCTTGAATGGATTGGAGCTCTCCATGTCATAGTCACGAGGGGCCACTTCTATGCCCACCTGCTTGCGATTTACAAGAGTAAGATGTCATACTTCAATAAGTGATGTAAAATGAGCAACAAAATCGGGGGTTGAATTCCAGTGCTAGAAAGATGGCACTTGCAATGAACAGAGACATTGCGAGTCTGTCACCTAGAAACGAAACAGGCAAAGACCTACTATCCATGAATACAACTTCTGATCAGAGAAAGGCCCAAGGCTATATGAACCTGCCATGTGCCAGGAGAAAGCTTGCAAGGAGAAATATCCGTCATACTTATCTACTTAGCCCATAGCCTTTACATTTGGAATCTCATGATACTCTTCCCTATACTTTTCTAACTAGCACTACTTAACGCTGACCCGTACACTTCACACATCTTCATATCTCATAGAAGCATTAGATACTAATGTAAACCACTTGCATGAAGAAACCGATTTCATGTTTAAAGTAAACCCTTACACTTCACATTATGGAACTCTAGGAAGCATTGGACACTAACTTGAGACATTTGCATCACGAAACCAACGTTCAAAGTAAGCTGGTAAAGCAACTCCACAAAAAGAAACAAATCTCAAGTATTCCTAGAAATATGAAAAACAGATTGAAAAGCACTGGAACAGAAGGCTTTAAAATTATACAACCTTGTGACATAGACCTCGAAGGACTGCAAGCTTTCTGAGCTGAGGCCACACATCGTTTGCAAGCTTCGATCCAAACCTTTTTCCAACAAACTCTTGAAGCCATCTCCATATGAGAGCTGAGGCATCGAAGGCAGTACCTAACTCCTCTTTGGGTGTTGTTCCTAGCATGACATTCAGTGCTGCAGCAATTGCAGCTGCCAGGTTGGCTATGTTTGGTTCGGCTGCAACAACGGCCCGCAGCAGATGTTTATACGCACGGATAACCATCTCATGAATGCATAATGATTGTACATGAGGAAGATTTTGAGCAAGTTCCACCTGATCCAACAAAAGAAAGCACGTGCACGTGGTTCAATTTTGGACAAGGAAGTGAAGGAATTAAAGCTAACCCAAGAAAGTTCAAATTCCCTCATACAGAATCCAAAAAAGAAAATAGGGGGAAAATTGCAGGTCTGAAACTCATGCAAATTCAGGTCTGAGGAAAAAAAGAATTAAAATTTAGGCCTGAGAGACTCTTGATAAAATTTTACAATGAGTCAGATACACACATGTACTTTTTTAACAAGCATCTATAAGCACGCGCTCATGTCGTGGACCAAAGGTTTCATAAACTATGAAGAGTTACAGTTCAGTATGCAAAGACTGGCTATTGAAGAAATAGATGAGAGGTAATTCATCCATGCAGTCTTAAACTCCCAGATGCATTTATATTTTCAAATACACCTGTCTGAAACTCCATGCATATATTCTTTAAAAGTTAGATTGCACATAAGCTGATTTCTAGTGAGAGGAAAACAGTGGGATCACTTGAAAAATATATTTTAGCTGCAGCATTATATGAATCATCCCATCTTTGGTTACAATGCAGTCCTAGTAGAGCGGAAAAGGCAATTATTCTGGATAGGCACCAAGTTACCAAAGGCTGATATATTCACATACATGATCAGTACTCATGAGTATGTCAACCATCCCATCCTCGATTACCATGCAGTCCTGATCAAAGTAAAAGCGGCAGTTTTTCTGGACACAATGAAGTCAATCAAAGGCTAAAAACTATCACTTTTGTAACTGGTGTGAGAAATCGTTCAAGCGGATTGCAGAATACAGTTCATGAAAAGTCAGAATTCCTTAGGAACGCACATCGTGTCCACTCGAGGATGAATACAACCTATGGGACCAAAGACGAACTATTGGTCATCTGTGATATGAAAGTAGCACTATTGGTCATTTCTTCTTTTCCCTCCTTTGAAAATCAGGATTATTTTATTGATCTGCCACTCTTCAGGGAAACCTTCTTCCATTGCCTTATTTGCTATGTGTGTTGGCAATTGATTGGTTTTCTCCCTTCCCCATTTCTAGTTCGGGAACCTTTCTGTTTGCAGGATTATTTTATTGATCTGCCACTCTTCAGGGAAACCTTCTTCCATTGCCTTATTTGCTATGTGTGTTGGCAATAGATTGGTTTTCTCCCTTCCCCATTTCTAGTTCGGGAACCTTTCTGTTTGCTCATGTCTTCAGCCCCTTCTCAATGTTATCCTCAATAATGATACGATTTGGGGCCTTGATAGAGATTGTCTGATTATCTTTCCCCTCCCCTTCTCCTTTGTAGAGAGATTTAACAAACATTGTCATGTCTTCCCACTTCACTTCCGCCTTCTGGAATTTGTTTGAATGCAACTTCTTGAAGAACTACATTGGTTTTATTTTTGGCTCCTTGGATTGTTCAAACTGTTTGTCCTTAATAAACCTTCTTTTCTGTCTTCTGACCATACTTCTATAAATTCTCTCTTGCTGATTGTATCTTCAGCTGCTTCTGATTTCCATGCTTCAATGGCCTTTTTGCATTCTGCGTCATACCAGTTGTTGCATGACATTCCTTTGCTTCTATTTTTGAAACATTTATTGGCAGTCTTTTGTAAAGTTTATGTCAAGCATCTGCTCATCTCTGCACAAGTAGTTACACTGCATGATGATAAGGCCATTTCCAATTCTTACTTGTAAATGTGAGAGATTCTAATCAATCTTAAAATGGGGAGCTGTAATGCTTTCCTTATTTTTGGCACTTTATTGTATGCCTTCTATACACACACACACACACACACACACACATACAGAAAGGGTACTACAAAGAAGAGTTAAATAACCAAAAGCAACTGTTGGAGAACATACTTCAAAATAATAAATACTTTGATAACAAAACGCTGATAGAATACTTATTAAACAAATGAAACGATTGAAGTACAGAACATCCTTGATATGGCTCCAAAGCTGTGTGGCTTGCTGTATGTTGGCATCAGCTTCTTACTAAAGTTGTGCAGCTTGTCAAAGAGCTTTCATGGTCCAATGAAACTTGCATTATCCAATCTTCTTGTACAGAGAGATGCTTTTATACCAGATTCTTAAGTCATGATTATCTCATCTTAAGCCGTAATGGCATGTGTCAGACAGCAACTACGTAGATTCATTCCTCCTTCACAAGAAGAATTTTCTACCTGTTGCATACAAACTGTTAGGAAGCCTTTTCTGCAGTGTTCAAATTCCTTTAATTGGATGAAAGCCCTTCAATATCCTCCATGCGCATTTGATTTTCTAGATCTCTTATAATAATGCAGCTACAGTAGAATCTCAAGCTATTTGCAAATTTAAGGTCCAAAGAAATTTGCAATATCAGTGAAGCGGGAATTAAGATGCTTTTATGCCAGAGTCCTAAAATGTTTTTAAGTCGTGAGGATCTCATTTAAAACCCTAATGGCATGTATCAGACAGCAGAATAGGTGGACAAGTTCCTTTTTCATGAGAAAAGTTCTCTACACGTTTCATACAATATGTTAGGAAGCCTCTTTTGCAGTGTTCAAATTCCTTTAGTAGGATGACAGCCCTACAATATCCTCCAGGTGCAAATAATTTTCTAGATGTCTTATAAAAATGCAGATACAGTAGACTCTGAATCTAAAGCTGCTTTTCATTTGCTTTTCCACTATAATAGAAACAGTTTCACTAAAAATGGCAGAAGTATTGCAACTTACCACTCGACCTAAAGATCGCATTCGTAAACCTCGAGAGTGCATGAAATCTGTCAATGTGCGCCCATCTACTGGTGATAGTTCTAATGATCCAAAATCAGAAACCTAAAAAAATACAGTGCCCCGATCAGGTTTATGGACCCACACTCTAGCACAGTCGTAGAAACAAAACATTCCCACGTCAAGTAATCAATGCACTGCACAGTAAAAACAAGGAGTGCCTTTGCTAAAAGAGCAGCCTTTTATACTGAGTCAACAGGGTCAAAATGTTACCAGCTTAGGCAATGCCACCTCCTCATAATACTTTTGAGCTCCTTCGATCAAATCACTTCGAGACTGTCAAACGAAAAATGAGGCTTAAAACAAGTGATGAAAAAAATAACAGAGGCCTGCACAAGCAAGATTGAAATACTACAAACATAAGATGCGTAGTGCTTTAGGATAGTGTGTGCAACTACAGTGCAATTTGAATTTCCAAAAATCTCAAGTCTCAACAAACCTTAAGATGGAGCCCTGTTTCTGTATCTTTTAAGCGATCAAATGTATCCAGAGGAAGTAAGCCCCTGAGTTCTACTTCATGATCAGAATCATTCACATCTTTCTTGGTTGTGTGAGTACTAACTCCGTTCTCAGAGCACGGTCCCCCTTCTGGAATAGATTCAGCTCTCTCTGAGCTGGTATCAGGTTCAGTAATTGGAAGTGGACAATTTTCTATGTTACATGGATGTTCTGCAATGGCCATGTCTGCCTGCTTTGTAATGGCCTTTGCAGTAGGGTCATTCTCACTTGCCTCGGCAGACTTTTTCTCTGCTTTTTCTGCTGCTGCCTGAGATTGCAAATGTTGTACCCAACATGCACCAAGCTCCCATCGCAAGAAAGTATCATTATCTATACCTTCTCCCTCTAATTCTGACAGACTCTCTTGCAGAACTTTACTGACCAAAGGTCCTGCAGAGACCACTTCTTCTAACTCTGCAGAAGACTGAGAAGCTGGTCCAGAAGCTATGTGCCCAGACACTCTTTTATGCAGAAGAGTTCGAAGACTGCAGGAGTAAGTTTAATAAATGTATGAGGGGCAAGCAAGCTCAATTCTTAACAAAAACATACAGCATGCAAGTTCAGAGGTACTAGAAACATCCCAACGTAGGAGAAAATACCCTCTCCCACCCCTCCCTGAGAGTGTACCTGTTCACATTGAGAGCATTTGCACCTCCTCCAGGTTGTTCTTCAATGGTAATATCATCCTGGAAAGGCTCCATCTCACCGGCGTCAGCATCACTCATCGCTTTTACTAATACAATGAAACCTTGATGCCGCACAAGGACTGATCCCAAGGTGACAGTATCCTGAGAAAAGTAACAAAAAACGCCTCCATGAGAAACAAACCTTGACGAGGATCATAAAACCCAGATAAGTGCCACGCCCTATATGACCAAAAACTGCACATAAACCCTTACGTGCTGCATGATTGCACATCAGAGACCAAAACGACCCAAAAACTGAGCAATTCAGTTTGATCAATCTAGCTAGATCTTATCGACACCACGAATTTTAGAGAAATGGATAAATGAGCTATTCTAGGAGAAATCAGAAATCATCAAAGAAGAATAGCTACTTCTTATGATCGGACTACAAAAACAGTACCCTTATTTTCAAACATAGACAATACTTCAATGCCAAGTTGCAACAATTTGCTACCACTGTGCAGGATTGCAACTTCTGTTCTCTAAATAAAAACAAACTGCTGAGAACATACATGAATCGTAGTGCTTTCATCTGCTGTTATCCCTTTTAGCAAATTTCTTTCTGCCAGGGCCTTCGAGGAAATTTCCGGAGACCGGCTCCCATCAAGCTTGGTGGGTAGCTTCCTGCTTGCATTAGGGACATCTCGCATTACAATGATTTTCAAGTTGCTCTGATTTTCTTCGTGACAGGTATTTTCTAACAACCAGTCACTTTGCCGAGATCTTCCTAATGATGTCACTTGATGAACCATGGCTACAGCTTTGACAATGGCAATATCAACGAATAGACCATGAAGAAGAAAAGCCTTCCTGTCACGAACTTGGCGCTCTTCAACTGTTTTGCAAGGCATAGCAGCAAGAATGGAAAATTCTTTTGCCCAAGGTCTTGCATCAGCACTCCTATCTCTTCCTCGGCCACCACCATTGCCGCCCCAATTTTCATCCTCTGTTGGTAGAGGGGGAAATAAGGATGGTGCAGCTGCAGCTAAAGGTGGAGCCACCCATGTGTTTGCACGGAAGCCAAAGGGAAGATTGCCAAACTGTTAAAGAAATGGTCTATGTTCAGCTGAAGTCATGAATTCGAATCAACCAAAACACCTTCACCTTCTAATCACGAATTCTAATCAATCAAAAAAACTTCAGCATCCACAATTTCACAGGTGCACTCACCTTGTTCCTTTCTGCAAAGGCCTTCATGACTTCTCCATATGCCTACAAGTTACAAATAGACCAATGCACCACTAAGACACTCGTGCAAGAGAAACGGAACAATGACAATTGCAAAGAATGTACTCCCTTGAAATAAAGGGATATTGAGCATGCACCAAACTAATGAGACTCAAACTTAAAAGAGTCCTAATTGTGATTTCATCTACAGAGCTTGGAAAAAAAGGGAACACAAACATTGGCAAATGCATCGCTCAGTCTTTTCAGTAAATTGACCAAGTTGTGGCTGTGAATCAAGTGCTTCCCCACATTGTAGAATCCTTTCTTTGATGCGGCTATTGTCAGTAGCTTTCCATTACAAAGCTTAACCTGCTTACAGTCATAGTCTTGGTAATGAGTAAGCAAGGCATCTATCTGCAGACTAAGCATAGGAAAAGAAAAAAGAAGCAATGACACAGATCAAACTCTCTGACTTGACTCAATAATGAAAATTAGTGGGTGTAATTACTGACTGACACTTCACTCTCGAGCAGTGGTGCTTACATCAATTGCAAAAAAATCACCATTGGCCCTTTTGTCCTCCTTCGTTGACCTTCTCAAAACTAAGAGCGAATAAAAACAGGAATGAATCTCAGGCAGAAATCTTGTAAGGCAAAAGTGTTCAAACCGAAGTTTTCTGATACTCTGATTACAAATAGCTCACAGTTTACAATCATATCAAAAAGTGATAAAATAGAAACACGATACCACAGAATACAAATGACTTACATTGGATCGGGGGAACAAGATGAGAGAGAGAGAAAATTTCATAAAAGCGACCAAGCTTTGAAGGTGGACACATCCCTGTCATGTCTCCTTTGTCTGTGGCTTCTTTTGCAGCTGCCATTGCAGCAGCAGCTTCAGACTTCTCCAGTAAGGAGGGTCTAGAATTGTGAGCCTTGCCTGTCTGATTTGCTTTCCTCTGTAACTTCTCTCCAAGCTGAGTTTCTGGACAAATTTCACTTCCTGCATCAGTAGGATCATTGTGAATGGTGCCTCCATTCGTAGTACTCTCTCCCGCCCTTTCACACTGGATAGCGGACATTTCAGTGTCGGCAGGACTAGAGCTTCCAAGCTCAGCAGTGGTAACATTTCCTTGAGCATGAGATCCATCTTTAGCGGTTCCCTGAGCCGAACGGCACTCCAAAAGCTTTCCAGAAGGGCCGAAGGAATTGGTGCATGCTACAATATCAAGGAGTCTGCGTATATGGGAGATAGTTTGCTCTTCAGTGTACTCCTCTGTAAAAAGAGAACCAGAATAAAGTGCAATAACAAAATTAAAGAGAGCCGATTGAAGTCTCTCTCTCTCTCTCTCTCTCTCTCTCTCTCTCTCTCACACACACACACACACACTCACGAATTCATTCTTAATCAACAATCCACCATATATCACAACGCGGCAGGTTCTAACCTTTTCGATCAATCTGGTTCCTGATACAGAGGAGGTCTTTCAATTTTCTTGGGCAATCTCAGGGCAAGCAAAGAAGCGAAATGTACGTGGAATGAGAACCATTTACCCAAAAAACACGAGTTCCAGCTAATGAGGGACAAGAGGAAATCCTCGAGACAGAAAACCGTAATATCCATGGGGAGTGTGAAGACCAGTGCCTCAAACCGTAATATCCGTGGGGAGGGCGACAGGTATAGTAGTAGCAAAACAGTGTCGGAGATTAAATCGTAGGTAAAATTTTCACCTTCGATGACCTTAAGAACGCAGGGCTTCAACTGAGCGACCTCAAGAGCATCCACAAGCTTATGACCTCGAACCTATCAAAAAACAAGTTAAGCCCGACGTTCCATTAGCCAATAACAAACTCGACATCGCGTTACGATGAACATCCCCGGGCTAACGTCAAGCTCTGTGCGTAAAGGAAAGACCTATGCATTTGCTCCTCGTTAGTCAAAGAAAGCCTCTTATAGCGCTAACCTCGTGCGAGAGAGAGTAATTAGTGAGATGGCAGGTTTCAACGTTAACACAAAGAAGCCGCCGGACATCCACTATCCGATCTGTAGAAATTCCCTGGACAAATAAGCATCGAAACAGATGTTAAACCGGACAGAATCCGACGAAATAAGCAGCATTGGATTGTCTCCCCATTGAAATCGAACCGCCCAACAATGGAAAAAAGAGCCATTGTACGAAGGAGCGGCCGGAATTCGGTGTCTCACCTTCAGAACGACTTGATTTCCGTCCGAGAGAATTACTGTAATGTCCAAAATCACGGGCAGGACTGACAATACACATAAGATAGTGTGTGTTAACAATCCAATGCGGCAAAGCATACAGATTTCGGAATCAGTAAACGAAACTTTGAATTGCAGATGATGGAGCGTATATCTGTGCATACAGAAAGCCACAGAAGAACACAGCTGAGCTAAAAATCTATGCCGAGCAGAGCAATGAACAGATGATTTAAGCGACTGTATACAGAAATGCTGCAGTCGAGAGCTCTCCGAAATTTGTTAGCTATTCGCTGCTGAAAGCAAGCAAGCAATGCAGACTTCACGCAGTTATTCGATATCTTCCATGCAGCGGCACCATTCCGGTAGAAAACTCACTCTTTTCCTCCTTCTTCTTCTTCTCGCCTTTGGACTTGTGAGTCTTCGTCTTGTTAGCGCGAGGCGCCATCCCGCATTCCTGGCCTCTCAACGCTGAGGTGAACGTAGACACCCTCTGGATAACTTCTGCTTCTAGCAGTTTTACCAATGTACGTTTCTACAACCTCGCTCTCAGTTCTCCCTAAATGACCTCTGTAAGCCAAAAGTCTTTTTTTCACGTGGCCTGCGATGGCGACGCTTCCTACAGCGGCCTTGCTGATCGGGGTTTTCCCTTGCTCCTGTAGAATGCGAGGAGTTGGCACTGGACTGGGGTTCTTCAGTACGTCATAGGGCGTCTCTTCCTCATAGCATTTGATGCTGTTTTACTTCATCTGTGAGCATGGAATCTTGGCGTGGAGCCGCGCGGATATAGACTCAATCGAGCCAAGATGCTCTACAGTGATTCTAAGAAAATGACAATTTGATAATGGCGCAATACAAGTGGCAGCTCTGTTTGCTTACTTTCTGCACATTTTTCTTAACCGTCCGTTCGTCGCGGAGGAGTATTTCAAAACTGTATCTTGGAGCGCATCAGCTGATTCAGCTCGGGGCCAAAGCAGTCAAGCTTGGCAGGATATTTAAGCAGTAGAAGCCCGAATTTTCTTTCCGTCCGTTCGTCGTGGAGGAGTATTCAAAACTGTATCTCCCGGAGTATCAGCTGGGGCCAAGGTAGTCAAGCCTGGCGGGAGAGTAAGGAGAAAAAGGAAGCAGGAGAATAAAAAGGGAGACGAAGCGAATAAAATGACGCGCTGCTGCGCGAAAGCTCCCGTTCCGGAGCTAGAACCGAACATTCGTAGCTCCGAGCATTCGGCAGGAGAGAGGCGCGAGAAGCTTGAGCTAGGAATGAGGAAGGGGTGAGAGAGAGGGGGGAATCGAAGAAAGAAGATGAAGGGCAGTGAGGGGGGAGGAAAGGGAGGAGGGATGGGGGGATGGCGAGGGAGGTCGAGACTGCGTTGGATTGTTGGAAGCTGCAGGAGAATGCCGGTTGATAGTTGGAGATCAGATTGCGCGATGGAAGAGAGAGTGCGACGTTTGATTGTTGGAAGCTGCAGCAGCAAGGGTTGCAGGACGGAATCGATTGTTGGAAGCTGCAACGGCAAGCAAGAGATTGTTTGACGGAAAGAAGGAAGCAGGAATGGCGAGAGAGCAAAGGAGGATGAGAGGAAAGAGAGAATGTGAGGGGGGATGCTGCAAGCGGTGGCTATGGATCTGATCTATCCATTCAGATTGGTGAAAGATGTGTGGCTCCATGGAAATCGGACACCACTGGCTGCCTATCTTCTTCTCCGATCCCCATTCCGACGCTGAAATTTGGATTGACATCAACGCCAGAGGTTCTCTGCAACACGGATTGGTTTTCTGGTGTCAGCAATTTTCGTCCCATTACTAGACAGTGTTTGAAGTTCAAAGATCGAAAATATCTATCTTTCCTATCTACGCATCTGTCTTGAAATCCGTCTTCCCGGACGACGAGAGATGGAATTTTCCCGGCGGTACGTTGGCAAGCTTGGAATTTTCTCCGGCGACCTGTTGGTAAGCTTGGAACGGGAAGAAGTTTCTGCCGGAGCAAGACTGCGAGGATTGATTTCGCCGGCAGTGTGATGGTGTTTCTGGCGGAGAAAGACGGTGTTGAAGTGATATCGCCGGCGATGTAATTTGATGGTGGCCGGAAGAGGACGGACGGTGCCGGAGCAAGGTTATGTTTGATTGTTGATACGTTTAATTGTTGGTTGGATCAGGGTTGGTAATCTGAGGCGAGAAATTTGCAACTGTGTGATGAGAATTCGTTGGCAAATTTCTTTCAATTCAATCAATCAAGCAAGCAAATGGTTCATACGATCGGAGCCAGCTCCGTGACGGAAGGACCGGTGGGATTTTACAGTCCGTCGACGGTCGTAGTTTAAGCAGGTGTCATGGCACATCGCACCGCCTGCTCAACAGACTCGTCATTTCCTGATCAACACACACTTCCTCAGTTCATCCGGCTACCGGAGATTGGCGCTTACTTCCATCGGGCCTTTCTCTAATCCATTCCTTCTTCGGCTTCAGATCTCTTTTGTTTTTCCCTGCAAATTTTGGTTTCAATCTCTACAATTACTTGCACACATTGCCTTCTCTGTTTCAATCTCCGCGATTGCTCATTTCCTGATCGAAACAATGAATCCATTCAATTGCGCGTAGAATTTGCATCCTCATTTCCATCTCAGCCACTAGCTCATCCAAACACTTCATCCAAACTGTCAAGGTCGCGAGTCCGTGGAGATATGATCTCCACCGTCAGATCTAGTCCGTCTAAAACCTAGAAAATCTGACCAATCACGACACTGCACCTCCCCTCTAGCCTTGATCGCCGCATAAGGCCACGTGTCGGCCCTTCCCAATCGGTTTCCTCCTTGGAACGGCCTCCCCATGGCCCTTCCCAACTTCTGCAGCAGCTCATCAGTAATTTGTCACCATTTTCCATTTATTGTAAAAACACTTACTGGTAATTTGTTTCTTGCTGATCAAGAGACTTTTTTCCCAAAATAAAGATGCCAGCTTTAGTAAATAACAAAAACAAGAAGATATGGAAGATGACACAATTGCCGGCAAAGATTAGATCTCCGTCGTCCGATCACAGCACATTTAGAAACATAATACAACTACGAGTGCGTCACATCCAAGTAAGCCACTGGCTTCTCATTGACTAATACAACCCAACTCCATCATATATTTTCATGCAGTTTGCACCTCCCCTTAGACCCTATCGACCTTTCCATCGAAACAACAGAGTGACACTAGTTCAATGCATCCATAACCTTGGCAGATGACCTCATACCAAGATAAATCCCCCCAGTCTTGCCCTCTCACAACAAACCACTTTGTGCAAACCACTCATGGGGCGTCTAAGTCAAACAACTTAGGGAGCTGTTTAGACTAGACAGAAGAGAAACATTTTTCTTATCCACGTTGGGGATCCCTAAACCCCCAATTCGTGGCTTCTAAGATGAACTCCAATGGATGCGAACTGATCCCCAGCACCCTGCTTACGGTCGAGCGAGTGCAGAAATCCCAGTGAAGAATCTCATATAATGGTCTTGGCAATGCATTCTGCAGTTGCTATCTTTCCAGTAGGCATGCATGCGCACACCTCGCAAGGCCCTCCTGAACCTTTGACACCAACAACGCGGTTACGGGCGAGATGGGGGAGTGATCTCGAGCATGGAGACGTCATGTCGCAAGGCTCTTCGGGAGGAGTTGACCGACGACAAGGGATGCCTTCTCATTCACTCTCCCCGCCACGCTTGCGGCGGTCAGGGCAGTGGGTACGGGTCTCGTTGGATGGACGCAGGGTGTTGAGTGCATCCTCATCTCCAACAATGGTTTCGACTGCTTCTCGCAATCTCTTCGGTCAAGGAGTACCATCAGGAGGAGGAGCGCCAAATGTTGGAGGCGCCGCGATGGCATGCCAAGTCAAGTATGCCAAGTTTTCGAAAAAAAAAATTTGATGACCTAGATGCTCATGTCTGACAGTTTGAGAAGGTGTATGCGGTCAACAATCTACTGCCCGTGGCACCACTCCGACAGGAGGCTGTGTTCGAGTCAGCCTTAGTAGGCAAGGCGTCAAGGTGGCTTGCAGAGTATGTGGTGGATCAGTTCGCCACACATGATCTCGTCCGCATAGCATTCTTGAGACGGTTTCGTAAGGAAAAAACGATTTCGCAAACTCTGGATAGATTGCGGCAGTTGGATCAGGGAGATCAAGATGTGGAGGACTATGCATCCAAATTCAACTTACTCATGCAACTTGTGCCACAAGTGAATCAGCCTAGAGGTGCTGAACGACTACTTCATTTCGGGGTGTCCCGAGATCTGCGAACGGCATTGGCCATTGTGGATCGGACACAAACGACGCTCACGGTGGTCATGGCACAACAGTGAGAGCAGGGGAATGTCTGCATGGCAAGATAGCCAAGAACCGTAAATCCTCAAATAGCAAAACCAGAAGAAATTGGCAAAATCTAAGAAGTCGGATGATAGCGATGAAGATTCGGACGTCGCCAACTCTGAAGAATCAGAAGAATCCAACTCGGAAGCAAAGAGGAAGACCCAGCGAGCCTCTAAATGGGGTAAGGTCGCTCCAGTGGCTTCCGGAGAAGGATCAAGCCCCAAAGGGTTGAAAGGTATATGGTGCACTCACTGCCACAATCCTAGTCGTTCCGCAGTCGAGTGTGCTCTGAATGCAAATTGGTGCATGATCTACTTAACTAACACCCACAACACAGTGGGATGCCACTATAATGGTTGTGGCCAAAGAGCAATTGGTCAACAGTAGGATCCCGGGTGCATCTTTTGTGCAAGAGGAGCAACCACAATCATCGTTCCAACGAGGCGGTGATGGCAGTGGCCATGGCCAAGGACGCGGACGCGGTGGTAGAGGTCATGGCCAAAATCGGCCGAAAACTTGCTTGTTCTGGTTGGGCGAAGGCTATTGGAGGAATGAATGCCTAGATGCTCAAGAATGGGATCGGCAGCGAGCGGAGCGGCAAAAATTGACAAGGAAAATGCCGAGCACTTTTATTGTGCACATTGTTGAGGATGATCTATTAGTACGCCTGGAGATTAGTATAATCACCTGTGCGGGTACAAAGCTTCAGGGGCCGTCCCTCAAGAAAGGCGACAAGCTGCTGGATTGGCCCGTACAGGAGTGGACCTGAAATTTTACCAGCATCGAGTTAACCTAAACCTGTATGTGTCTCCGATAAAGATACAGCGCTATCGTATGAATCTGCATGTGGCCAAGCAAGTGCGGGAGGCGCTGAAGCACCTCCTGCGGGTGGGTTTCATTATGCCGATCGAGAACCCAGAATGGATTTCACCTATTGTCATCGTGCCGAAGAAGAATAAGAAATTACAGATTTGTGTAGATTACTGCAAGCTAAATGCGGCCACGGTACCAGATCCCTTTCCTCTACTGTACATGGATTCCATGCTGGATGAAGTGGTGGGGCATGAGGTATACTCGTTCCTGGATGGGTATAGTGGTTACAATCAAATCCGGATGGCTCCAAAAGACCAACCCAAGACAACATTTATCACATAATGGGGAGTCTATGTCTGTATAGTCATGTGGTTTAGATTGTGGAATGCTCCCTCCACTTTTCAGCAGAGCAATGGAGGAGATTTTTGACTCGTACTTGACGGACTTCATGCGAATATTCCTGGATGATCTCAGCGTGTTTGGAACATTCATCGAGCACCTGCAGCATTTGCGAAAGTGTTTCCAACGATGCAGGGAGGTATCCTTTAGCTTGAATCCAATGAAATGTGCATTTGCAGTGTGGAGCGGTCGACTCCTAGGTCACGTCATCTCGGCGGAAGGAATTGCGGTGGATCCAGACAAAGTGGTAGTGATTATGCAAGTGCCTACTTCAACAATGCCTAAGGAGTGCTTGCACTTTCTAGGACAAATTCGATGGCATGGTAGACATCTGCAGTTCTTGGCTCATATGGCAATTCCCTTGAATGCACTAGCTCATGTGGAACCAAAGACATTTGTGTGGACCACGAAGTGCAACCAAGCTTACCGGCAACTCAAAGTTCAACTTTCTAGAGCACTAGTGCTAATGTCTCTGGATTGGGAAAAACTTTCATGTATTTGTTGATGCTTCAGATAGGGCGATTGGTAGTGTCCTGATGCAGGAAGATGCGGACAAAAGGTATCGTCTAGTTTACTATGCAAGCCGACGGCTCTCATTGTCGAAAAGAATTACTCTGTCACGGAAAGAGTAGGACTGGGCAAGATTTCTTCAGTCAAAAAATTTCGCCATTACTTGTGGGGTCAACCGTTTGTCTTCCATGTTGATCATTCCCCATTATTTTACTTAGTAAAACAACAAAGTCTTACGGGTCGATTGGCACGATGGGTGTTGTTACTGCAGGAATATGACTTTGATGTTATTCATCGGCTGGGCTTGCAGCATGCAGTAGAAGATTACTTATCTCGACTGGAGTCCAAGGAGTTGCCAATAGGAGTGGAAGATGAGTTTCCTGATGCAGAGCTGGCTGCTATTTTTCGGGCGGATCTGACCGCGGTAGAGTCCGAAGTGGTTCCGGAAGGACCGTGGTCATGGTATGATGAGATGCTCTTATTCCTGACTACTAGCTAATGAGGCATAGCTTTCCTAGGTTAAGGTGGAGGCGAAGCATCAATCACCTGAGAACATGTGGCAAAAGGGTTTGACGCATGATGATAGTAGCCTTCCCGCCATGCAACAACCTGTCGTCAAGGCCGAGTAGATCTTTCTCAGAAGTGGTGTTAAATGCTCTTATTGGTGGGGGATCGAATCCCTTTACGACTATACTCTAAATCTTTTCAACAAAATATTTAGTATTTTTTTCACTGACATAGCACAATGCTATGAAAACATTCCTCTAGAAGGTGAAAATGGTCTAGTTAACATCATTAGGGAAAGAATCACTATGGCGTTCATGGATAGTAACTTCAAATTCATCTCTTTTTTAAAGATGCCCCATTTGCCCATTGAAGGAAGTTGGACCATGACAAATGGACTTGACCTAAACTATGATATGGATACTGTCATTAAAATTAAGTCATGGCTTATCTCAAACATGTACGTACAACTAGACAACATGACCTGGAGGTAGAAGATGGATGTGTTAATGACCAACATGACATGGAGGTAGAAGATGGATGTGTTAATGACGACCTTTTGATAGTGTATATAACTTTGTAGGGACCAAAGGCCCAAAAGACTAATATAACACATTGACTTGGGAGTGCTCTTAAGATTAAGGGCGTTGAAGTGTATTAAGACTATGCGCACACATTTCAAAGAACTTTGTATGAAAGTTTGTTTGTGCTCATAGATCTATGTGGTTTTCATGGTTGAAATGCATGAAAATTAGAAATGACTTTACGTGAAATTACTCACGTGGGAATGAATCGACCCACTAAAATGAACCGACTGGATCAGCTTGTTGCTATATAAGCAAACCATACAAGCCATTGTTGCTCATTGCGGAGTCTCTTCCTCGCAAGCCTGAGACGTATAAGCCAGGGATAAACCTCGATGCTCTCTACTCGTGGCCACAGCCGATAGTCTCCTAGTACTATAACTAAGTGCCAGTAATCCTCTCTGCGCTCAGACACAACCGCCTTAGCCACCTTCCGGATGGGTCTTCTACTCCTCAGAATACAAGCCGCGCAATCAGACTGAGTGAAGCCAGCTTGACGCGGATCTTCTATCACTGCTCTTACTCACGATAGCTAGCGAGACTAAGCTCGAGCCAATGCTTGCGTACAGGCAGATGGAATGCGTTGAGGTAAGAAGAGACTCTATCAATCGATATACTACATTTGATCTCTACTTTCGTAAGATGCTCAGTCTGCTCGTCTCACGTAAGTAGCTCGTGACTACGACTGAGATTGACGTAGAAATCTGCCTACCTCCGATTGGAACAATGAAACTCCTGAAGATCATAAACTTACGGGAAGTATCTTGTACTAAACATTGAAAGACTCCAAGTCCTGCACATACTTGCTGGTTGACAATTCGAAGAGCTATGGAGATCCCATGATACGACTGTGGACACACAAGTAGCGTCTGCAAGCTTGGAGGTAAGGTAACTACAACACATCACGTGTCGATGATATAAACCACCAGCTCAATTTGTAATAGTGAATTCCTATGAGAATTTGGATAGCCTCTACGCAGGTTTACACTCGTAAATTGGTACAGATTGGTTGATGCTCTCTAATCGGATACCTTAACCATATTTTGTCCGTTATGTGAGATCTAATTGAGCGTGATTGTCAACCGTGGGTAGAAACAAATGGAGACTATTTGTGAGGTTCATTCTATATAGGCGGGTCTTTAAGAGCTAAGCAAAGGCCAATTGACTCTCGGACTATATTCAGGTATATTGGGCCATGGATCTATGTGTGTGAAAGAAATGGAAACATGGATCTATGTGTGTGAAAGAAATGGAAATGACTGTGACGAGCCTTTTTTTGCCTTGGCCTTGTGGGGAGGTGAGGTGACAAATACATTAGTAAAACTAAGCATTTATGGATTCTACATAAGGTTATAACCCTATATTATATGATGATCATAGTCTTTATACATTGACTAATTGACCATTTTTTCTTTGATAAGGGTACCTTATTAATCATGATGATATTTTCTCATGACCCCTTATTGGGGAATTTGTATAATACCAATTCTAGGAAGAATTATAACATGGAGCAACTGGATACCTGTGACTCAAACATTGGGGTGCCATAGGATGCACCACCATCCAAGGTCGATAAGATTTGCTAGTGTAAATATCTTTTGATGTTGTGACATCGATAACAAGTGGAGCTGTGCTTTGAAGCCTGCAGTCCCACAATCTAAGGTCCTTATTCTAACTCGTCCTTATTATGGATGGATGGAGGTGAGTGGAGCTCCTTCAATATCATTTGATATAGGTGTGCCAAACTTGAGTGTCAGTGAGGGGTAAGGGTGACTTTCTCTCAAGAAACTTGTGCCAAAAATCTTTGGATTGTTGCTGAACAAAGAGAGAGAGAGAGAGATTAACATCTTCTAGAGGCCTCGGGTAGGCCTATGAGACGAGGTATACTAGAAAATAGTATCTCACAGCAGCCGCTATGGGCTGATGCAAGGCTTCGTTAGAGCCATTACTAAGTGCTATACCAAAAATAAAAAATCGAGAGCTAAAAAATATTGAGAGAGATAAAAGATGTAGTCAACTATGATTCTGATTCCTCAGTAGTCATTTGATGGGATAAAGTATTTGCCTCTTTTGGATTGTCTCTCGCCATGGTAGGAGGTATGGTCTCTATGATGTCTATCTGATGGGCCATATCAAGAGTGATACCTTGACTTTGATGATTCCCTTTGAGTAAAGTTGGCACACGTTGGATCTTCATCATGCATGGTTTGTTCTCTCTCTCGATTGTGCATGGTCTCTCTGGCTTTAGCTCTACTGCTCCTTGTCTCCTCTTCCCACCAATCCACCCTTCCTTCATCTTGACGGATAACTCCTCGTCCTTTAGTGCTAACTCTAACTTGTAGAAGTTTGTGGCATGCCATTATGTTAGGTCTAGCTCTATCTCCTTGTGTTAGCATTACCTCTTGTTGTTTGATTTATCTCAATAGTCTCTCAATGTTGTGGCATCTTGATCAAGTAGAGGCGATGTAGACCTAAACATGAAAATGAATTAGTTTAGAAAGTCTGGTTCAAACTCATGTCCCTCCCAGAGAGATCGTCCATGAATCTCATAGTTGGCTACTCATGTACACAGAAGATGCTCTTGTCTCCACCTCATCTAGTGTGCATAGCATGTAGATTTGCTACTTCTAGGTGTGTCTATAGATGTCCCTATCTTAACCATCGTCTGGTTGGGTGAGATGCAGTTGTGAATGGTAATCCTTAGCGCATGTGAATCTCATATTTCCTAGATGCTGGGGTCTAATAAATCACTCCATCCTCAAATACTCTCAAGAAGTCATCGTAATAGAATTGGAGCTTGGTGAAGATCTCTTGGTTCTCCTTCCAGGTTTGTGACATATTGAGCCGAATTAGGTCCAATCGTATGATATGGTTGATTCTCATACCATGGGATTTGAGAGGGTTGGGCATCCAAACTATATAGAAAATGCAAGAGGTGATCCATTTGAATATGCTAGCTGGCAATCCTTTTAGACATATGTGCATGCCAGGCCATGCTAACTTGTTTCAGCTAGTTGTGGGGATGACTCCAATGCCAACCTCAATAGTTTCTAATTCGAGAAAGATATGTCACTATCTGAAGAATGGCATCAATCTAGAGGGACATCATGGCAAACTTTGCATGTACTATTTGATGATGGATTGAGGGCTTCCTTCAAATCATTTAGGACCCCATATTCACTTGTAGCATCTCAAATCTCCTACACTTAGTTGTGGGGAGATCAAGCTCCTAAAAGGGTATTGCATACATGGCCGTTGGCCCCACTAGGGTACCAGAAAACCATCCCTTCATCGAGGGATGTTGAAAATGTGCTTGAAAGCACCATTGAGCTAGATCTCCTTAACCTCTCATAAGTTGTGCCCTAGTTGCATGAATCATCATGAACACTGATCCCTAGGTAAGTGTAGGGCTGCCCAGTCTCCACCAATTCCCCCTATGTTGATGCAATACTATTTGTGAGGTGTTGAAAATCATAACCTTACCAAGGTTGACCTGCAAAACACCTTCAAGCCTTATGGATGTCTTTGAAATCCTGCTACCAAGGATTATATAAACAATATTCTCTGCATACAACAATATTTGTATCATTAGGTGAGCAAAAGAGTGACCCTCATCTCCAAGGTAGTCAATAAAGGTCATGATCTCATAAACAAAAGTGTTGATGAGACAGGGCATCCATGCTTCACTCTTATCATGCTTGCAATCCAATTAGACAGGCTATCCAAAATCCATATTGTCCCTTTGACTAACTCATATAGGCTCATCACCCCCCCTATAATGACTCATCTCTTTAAGTCTTCTAATCATATGAGATCATAGAACTGTGTCAAAATCCTATCAAAACCCTATAGAGCAAGCATAAACTTTATAAGATCTCAATCTTGCTGCCTCAATGATGGCCCATAGAGTGACGATGTGATCTAGAGTAGAATGTTGTCTCCAGAACCCAACCTATCCTAAACCCCACTCCCCTTGTGCCTCTGTGAAGATGCCAATCTCTCTCTCTCTCTAGTGCAAACCCACATATCTTGGAATTTTGTGGCCAATCATGAGAGTGTGTAGTTCCTAGTATCCATGGGGTCCCTTGCTTTGTGTATCGATATTATGGTGGTGGTACTCGAAGTGGGGGAGAAGCCATGATGCACATCATGATTGAACATCATGATTCTCTTGCTCATATGCAAAGTGCTCCGTCCATGGTTCCTTAGCTTCTTGGGCTTTTCTATTATAGAATCGGCTTAATGCAACTGGCATGTTTCATGTGGTAAACAAGATGGATGTGGTGGGCTTAGGCAAGGAGGACATATTAGGTGTTTCTTGGTCTGGAGCATCGTAGATTGATGTGGTTTATGTATGCCGGATTGTTGGGTTTGTGGTGATGGGGATGGGTGGCTTCTTCAAGCCTCCATCTAATGGCCCGAGAGCAGATCACCTTGTCAATCCTATGTGAGCGGAAAGCCCTCCTCTTACTACTTGTAAGACTTGTGAGATCTATTGTGCATTGGAGATTGCTAATGTATGAGGTGGGATCTCACCCTCTCAACACTCGGCATCAAACCATGAGTTTTGGGTATCTTCTTGGCTAGGGGGCGTGTTATGGATTGAATTATCCATGAGAATAATTTGGTGCAACATCTTGAACCAGTGATACAAGAGTGCTTGAGGCATTGATGAGGTCTTCATCATCTGGAAGGGAGATCGATAGCTTATGAGACAGGTGGCTCTCATAGACCACATTAAGGGCATGATCAAAGTGTATCTGGACATGGGTGGTGGTAGAAGGATCAACGGTGGTGGAAGGATCAACGCCTGTGTTCAATGTGACAATCGAGATGGTGATTGTGCACCATCTAGTAAAATTTAATGCACCAAAAAATGAAGGGAGCTAGGCTATCCGGAGGGATTGCCTCATGGAGCGCTATCCTCTGAATGCTCTGCCCCTATATCCGATAGGCTAGGGAGACCTTATCAATGTGGAATGTGTGTCATCCCTCAGTCAACTAGGCCACCATCCCCCAGGTGTAGTCCCTCTGAAGACTCTACATATGGGTCACTGATCTTGAGGGCTCCCATCCAAATCCTCACTGCTTTGCGATAGCTCTAAAGGCAATGTGAAATCGTCTCTAGGAAACCACAAGAGCAACAATGGCACTGCCCCTCCACTTGCATCTACTCCAACCACGGTCCGATGGGCAAGCCTCCATGGGCAACCAGCCAGAAGAAGTAGGATATCTTCCTCGGCCGCAAATTGGAACATAACCGCATCCAAACCTGGAACGGACATCCCGAGTAATTCTCTAGGTCACCCAATGCCACTCCTCAAGGGGATCCACCTCAAAGAGTCCATCTGAAGTCTCTTGCCAATTCGTGTGGTGTAGGAAAAGAACGGAATCTCATCCATCTACTCGGCAAGGCTGCCCCTGGAGAGCCAGAACAACTCTCTTGGATCAAACTATACCTACCTCAAGGGTCTACCCTCCCACAACTAGAGGCGCCATCTGGGGTCTACCCTCCCACAGCCAGAGCCACCACCTAGGGGCATCCTACTCTGAGATATTGGGAGGGTCAATGTGCCACTCCTTCCTTAAACGTCCCACCACTCTGATCATCTGCCAGTGAATCCCATCAAGACTCCCATCCATCTCAGTGCCTCTCTCATTGAGTGGATGAAGCAGGCCTCTAGGTCCTAAACGGAAGAAGTCAAGGTGCATGCTGCCTTGCTACATCATCATCTTCAAGGGACCCTAGTCCAAGAAAACTTCCCCAACCAAATGTGTTCCCTCCCACCAAGACTCAGGGATGGCTAGGTCAATCTCATCCACTACTCTGTCCCTTGCAGATGCAGTAAGGCGCCAAGCCTCACCTCTGCCTCCGTGGGTGATCTACTCCACCTGCCAAAAGACCCAGCCAGACCATTGTCCCACTGTGCCGAACCAATGTGTGTCCATTGTCCAAGCATATGCCCCTCCTGATCTCGGATCTCAGAGTACCACATAAGGGGCTGACACTCAAACTCCTCTATGCATCTAGGCGGCGGAGCAAGAATAAGACACCCTGCTAGTCTCTGCCAGACCTGTGAAGGCTCCTCATCAAGGGGAAACCCTTCCTTGTAAGGGGGTCCTCTGAGAAGGTCTACCTATGTGAGGGTTGCCACTGTCCTCCAATGCATGGGGTGTTCTTGAGAAGCCCTCATCGTAAGAGGAGCTTCCAAGACTCTGCCCTTGGGGTGAGGCCATGACCAACCATTTTCCTAGAAGGGCTCTACTCTGCATCTCCGGATCTATGATACCCAAGCCTCCCAGTGCCTGTAGCATCATCACCGTCTACCAAGCGACCCGGGCTCTAGTATTCCGCATGCCATCTGATCTTGCCCAAAGGAAGTTCTGAACCAACCATCGGAGCTGCCCAATGCATACTTTGTGAAAACACCAATAGGAGGTGATATACCAGGCTGTGGCAAGAAGGACTTGGTTTGCCACTAAAGCGCACCCTGCTAGGGAGAGCTTGGCTGAGCGCTTGCATTGAACACTCTCAAGGACCGGGGTGATCTGCTACTTTGTTGTAATGTCAATACCAACCTGGGAATCGAGGTATCTCACTGTCTGGCCCCATAGTATCCATTTGAAACAAAGTCACTCGCCTACTCACGAATCTCCTATGTCTCCTCATAGCCTGTGAAGAAACCTATAGACTTTTTCCAGTTGATCTACGCACCCAAGGCCTCACAGTAGAGATAACCAGGGCTCCCTTAACTCTCTCCAAACTCGTTGTGGTTCCCTCAACATACAAGGCCATGTCATTTGCAAACTCGTAGTCAAGCGGTTCCTCCTCATGCCTAATTAGGAGCCTCAAACCTGTAAGTCCCGCCATTTGTGATCTCAAGTAGTAGCCCAAAGCCTCCGCCATGAACAAGAAGATGAAGGGAGCAAGTGGGAAGCCCTGGTGAACCGAGCAAGAGAGAGGAAAGGCCTCACCCGTGTGTCCTCCAATAAGCATTATCATGCACACTGACCCGCAAGAGAATTAGACCTGACCACAGTTTTTTACAGCCAACTCTTTCAGATAGAGAGGATGACTCCAGCTGGTATTGTGGCCTGTGAGGTACTTTGAGATCACGTTCTGACAGTAATCTCATAGGATTTTGGAGCAGCAAGCTGGACACTTTCATGGATGAGGATCTCTGGGAAGCCCTCAAGACTCTCTCAATCCAGAAGTGTCCTGGAGAGGATGGCTTGACTCCGGCCTTCTTCCGAAACTTTTGGGAGATTATCTCCACCCCTTTCCGACTAGCATGTCGAAGATTTTTGACACGGGCTCCCTCCCTCAATCCTTGAGCAGGGGGTGGATTTGTTTGCTTCCAAAGGGGGGGGATAGGTCAAACATCCGACAATGGAGACCGATCATTCTTCTTGATACCGCTTACAAGATCCTCGCCAAGGTCTTGCACTTGCGGTTATGGCCTTATCTTACTGACATCATCCACGATACACAAAAGAGGTTCGTCTAGGGATGCACCATCTTGGACAACATCTTCACATTCTGGGAGGCAGTGGATTAGTCCAGGGAGGAGTCACAACTGCTAGCCATCCTTCTCTTGGATTTTGTGAAGGCTTACGATAGATTGGAGTGGTCCTTCTTGGAGGGACTATGTTGAGATCGAGTTTCTCAGACAGATGGGTCAGAGGAGTTTTTGCACTTTATGCGATGAGCATATGGTCATACATGAATGAGATGTTTGATCCGTGACTAAGACCCTACTAACTCTAGGCACCCCATCAAACCTGACTGGGGGGGGATCTCTATGACAAGACGAAATGAAACACCAATGGAAAGAAGGTGTTGATGGTAAACTTGAGGGAGGCCAGGATCAAAGACCCAAACAAAAACGTGAGATGAAGATCCTCCTTGAGCCTAGTATTAGAGGGTTAGCCTTCTACATTATGGCCATAGACTCCGGAGTTTTAAAAACCCCCTGGAAGGAACCATGTCCCAATAAGTGATCGTCAGTGAGATGGGTTGCAAGATCTCTGGGTAACGCTGCAAGCATCCAGTCCCTAGCCTATAGCCCAAAGGAATGGATCCAAAAACCTAAGCATGGAGAGAAGTAGAGCTTTCAAGATATACATATTTTCTTAGCTATTGCAACTCATCTTTAGAAAAAATTACTTGTCTCGTGGCCAGTGGAAGCAGTTGAGGATTGTTGGCTGAGTGGGAAGCCATTCATTAATAGGTGAAAAGACCAATTCGACCACAATGAAGATTCATACACCAACCTTTGCTGCTACATAAGGGGAGAGGAGAGGAGCTTAATGGGTGAGGGAGGGCTGAGAGAAGAGGGAGGAGAGGAGAGGGGTAGAGGGATGAGAAGGGGTCTAAGCAGGAGAGAGAGGATTGAAGAGGGGGAGAGGTGAGAGAGAGGCTGAGGGAGAGGTTGAGGGGTAGAGGGTTAAGGGAGAGGATCATAGGAGGGTTAAGGAAGAGGGTTAAGCAAGAGGATCGTAGGAGAGGGAAAGGGGTAGGAAGAGGGTGGCTAAGAGGAGAGGGAAGGGGCCAGGGTTAGGAGGGCTGAGAGGAGAGGAGAAAGGGCGGGGTTAGGGGGGTTGAGAGGAGAGGAAGGGGGTAGGGGTAGGAAGGCTGAGAGAGAAGAGGGGGGATGGGGTTAGGGGGGCTAAGAGGAGAGGAAGGGGAGAGAGGGGGGGAGTTGGGAGGCTAAGAGGAGGGATTAGGGGTTAGGGAGGAGGGAGGTAAATGAGTAGGTGAGGGAGCCGGGATAGGAGTTAAGAGTGGGGAGGAGGGGTGGGGGTAGGGGTGGGTAAAGGGAAAGAGAGAGGGAGGGGGAAGGAGACGAAGGAGGGGAAGGGAAGGAGAGAGAGCGAGGCTAGATGAGGGGAGGGGGAAGGAGGGAGCAAGGGCTGAGGGGGAGGGGGGGCTGAGAGCGGGTAGTAGAGACAGCTCGGGGAGAGGAGCAGCTCTCCAAGGACCATGTACCTGTGATAAGTGTACCTTCAAAAAATATATATATTTGAAACTATTTTGTCCCTTTATTGAAGGTACACTTGTATATTAATATAAAATCCTGGTGAACATTTATCGATCTATTTTTTTGAGTTTTAAAATATTGATAGAACATAGTATATTTTTATATATTTTATATTTTGAATTTATAAGAAAAACACGTAAATCTTGGCAAAACTTAACTTTTTCCATAAAAGTTTCAAATCCTGGCGAATGTTTCAAATTTTAATTTTTATTAGGGCATACAAACTTTTGAAACCACTACAAAAGTTTCACTTCTTAATGAAACTAACATGAAAAAATCATCCTTGCACCTGATACAAAGCACATATCTTATTATTTCTCTCTAGATCCGATGCTACTAGAGCATTGTGTTAGGCACTTTCACTCATTCTTCACGACAATGTTTTTACATATTTATGCACATCATTTCTTGACTTGGAGAGCCATTGTGCACCTCAATTATTTTGTTTCTCAACCTACATTACATTTTTCTTCAGTATTGTTCACTATATTATGCATAACTAACACTTGTATTTAGTGGATTGGATGTTGTAACATTTTTTGTCTCCTAGCAACATTTTGGTCTCTCTCTTTATCCCTCTCACAACTAAATAGCAACCAATGATGTAGATTTCCTAGGCAACCATAGCTCTCTCTCATTATCCCTCTCACAACTAAATAGCAACCAATGATGTAGATTTCCTAGGCAACCATAACTTAAGCTCAGACACCTCCATAGCCATAACTCAAGCCAGGCTATTTTCCTATGCAGCTATAACTTAATCCCAAATGCCATCACAGCCATAACTCAAGCCAGTAGACTTTTCCTATGTTGAAGTTACACTTTTACACAAACCGAACGAGGCAAGCTTTGCATAGCAAGGATATCTTCAATAAGAGTGCATTGTTTTGGCTTTAACACACTTTTTTTTTCTTGTAGAGAAGCCCAACTGCTTCAAATCTATGCACAACTGGACTAGAGATCCTTGCACAATCCCCCTTGGGTTTAAGGGAAGGTCAATCTCACAAATGGAGCCTTTACACTCTCCTCAAAATTCAAGATGGAGAAGGTGTCCAAAAAACTCCATTATAAATCCATACCATGCAAGCACCAACCTGTGACCTAACTCACCTTGCATGCAAACATGCCTTGGACCATGTGGATATTCTTCACAAAAAGGGGGTTTTCAAAAGGACATTTTTATGAAGCCATGTCTATAGAATCTATATGCATGCCAAGTGTGGACTGTTGTGAAAAGTATAACAAGTGTGTGATGAGAACATGATCAATGATGGACAACATAGGTGTTTAAAAGTAGGCAATGGTGTCTCTAAGTCAATGACAAGTATGTCCCATGGAATGCATTGGTCGATGACTATATGTCCATCTTATTCTAGTTGATCAGCAACATAGAATTGAATTTTAAGAGAGGCTCACCTTTGAGCATAGGTTAGAGCTTCCATGGTGGTCATATATGGTAATTAGTGCAATCAAGACTACATAAATCAAGCTCATTGAAACCTTGTTTGTCTACTAGTGCATTATTGAGGACATATTTCTTTGAAAAAAATTTGTTGCTAGTGCACGTGTTTCTTCTTAATGTATCATTTTGAAACCTTGCAAGATAGCATACATTCATCCATGCTAAGGTGCATGAGTTTGGGTTGATGGGAAGAAGTACTATGTGCAACACTGCACTAATGAGCATGTATGCTAAGTGTGGAAATCTAAGAAGAGCACAAGCAATCTTACAAGATGTTGTCCTCTCCTAGATTGAATTGATTGATGGGTATACCCAAAACGAAATTGGGATATTAAAAGGATCATACACTGTGCTTCCCTTACTACCATCATAGATCCCTTCAATATGATTATATTGTCCAATATACTGATCTATTTCTATATTCAATAACCCTATTTTTCTCCATACAACTGCTAAGCTGGGTAGAAGCACTCATTTGATTCTCTGATCTCTTAAATTAGAGGAGAGAGCATTGTAAATTGAAGCATATCCTTTTCTGCTGACTCCATTGACATCAAGAGCTTCTTGAATTGTAGCCACATCAACCTTATTATTGGATATGAATTCCTCCACAACATTCCATCGTATTGTTTTGAACTTCTTCTCTTCAATCAATCCCTTTGCTATGTGACTGGATAGCAATCCTTTATCTATTTTAGAGGAATAACCTTTGGGTCTATGTTTTCCTTTGCAAGCTCTAGTATTTTCCTACAATAAACATGCAATAACAATTTCACTTGTAATCAGAATCATTGTATAAAGAACATCCTATTTGAAGAATTGGATTGATAAATTAAATTAACTGTTTGCTTACCTTACTAGTTGAATTCGACACTTGCATCCTCCACTACCAGCCTTCAACTCTACAATGTTTCGAATCATTTTGTTTCGTAGTCTTTCTCTAAGAATTGTTTTCTTCTTTCTTACTCGTCGCAACTCCTTCGTATTTGAGTGTTCTTTGATTTCTCTTTGCAGTTGCTCTGTCAAAGTTGACACAATCTCCATTTGTTGTATCTTTTCTGTACTCTCTTTGTAGGGAGAAATTGGTGGATTCAAGCAGGTGCATTTTGGGATTGTGGCTGTGCTCGTTTGCACACATTGGCAGTAGAATTTGGTTCTTTTGCAGATAAATTGCAAATTGGAGCTTTCAGTCAAAATGCCCCTTTTAGAGTTGCAATTTCTTGCAAAAATTTGTGGCTTTTTGCTTTACACTACAATTTCATGCTTTTTTGGGGCTTTCATACAATTTGCCCTCTTTTGGATGCAATTTCCTTGAAGAAATTGGGGCTTTTAGCATTTTGATGCATTTTGGCAGTATACAAGCATTTTGGGACTGTTGCAAGCAATTTTGGACTCATTTTGAGTGACATTGTAGACATTGGCAAATTTTGCAGTGTTTTTTTGGCGAACATGTTCTCTACCTAGATTGCACTACTTGATATGTATGTCCTATGAAAATTGATGGACAAATCCTTTTTGTGCCTCAAATGGGTGAAAGATGAGGGCCACTCTCTATATAGGGTTCAATCAAGTTTTTAGCTGGAAGAAATACACACTGAATTCCCCAAATGCATCCACTTGTATTTCCCATTTAGGAAATTTTCAAGCATCATGTGCATGACTACCAAGATGGCCATGCACTTGATCTCACAAGATTGTTGATTACACAGCAAGTATTTTGTACCTCCAAAGAAATTCACAACCTATGCAACTACTTGATAACTTTCCTAACAAGTCATCATGTTTGCAAATAATATATGAGTCCAAATGCTAATGGCAACACATCACATTATCTTTTTAGTAGCATTATCTCTTTCATCTATAAGCTTTAATATATATAATGCTACTTTGTGTAATGGCTTAATTTGCTAGCTTTCTAGTCCTCTCTTCCATTCAAATACATTTTTTCTAATTGTGCAATGGAACATTGTGTACATGTTGTAACCATGTTCTCAACATAATAAACAAGTGTACTTGAATCATGAAGATGGTGGTAGGCAAAGGGAGCTAGATATTGAGAGGATCTTGCCATGGTATAGTATAATAAAGGGGGTTTATGTTATCTACCTAGCTAATCCACACAACTCCTTGAACTATGAATAATTTCTCAACATCAAAATTCCCATAAAGTATGGGTTGAAAGTGTCTAGTGAAAAAGAGAGGATAACATTGTATTCCATCATGAATAGCACAATTATGATGTTGGTTTCACTAGAAAACAAGCATACATCACAATTTCAGAGCTCTTGACACTAGTTTCATAGTCACCATCACTCTCTTCACTGTGCTACAATGTTATGACAGTGACCCTACCATTTGCACATTATAGATACAAACACTTGATACATATGGCAACTCTTCCTACACTACATGGTGTGATACATTCCCTGAATATGCAACCAAAATATTTCTCCATGAATAGTAGTAGCGCACATGTCCTACTAAGATATTAGGTGTAACTTATAAGTTTTAAGAAAATATTTTTCACTTGTATTATTAGCCAATGTCACTTCATTTAGAGAGCTTATTTTGAATGAGTGCCTTTATCCTTTATGTTTCTTATAGGATGGACTTTGCAAGTTCCATTGGCATCTTTGGGTTTCATTTGACCAATATTGGAGACTTTTGGATGAGTCGATGGATGTTAAGCCCTACCACCCTTGTCTTTCATAAACTACTAGTACTATGTCATAAGCCAGCTCTTTGTATCACTTATTTTAGTACTTGTTAGACCTTTTAGCTCTTTGTCACTTCTTTTAGCACTTATTAGCATGTTGTCATTACTATTTTAGTAGTTGCTAGCACTTCTTAATACTTTTTAAGCACTTTTTAAGAACTTTTTATGCACTTGTCAACATCACTGTAGTGGTCGGGAACATGAGTGATAAACTGCTAGTACTATGTGATAAGCAATGTGCACCTCTCTATCCCATCTCTCACTTGCACACTTGTTGCCTTTCTTACTGATGCTTTTTTTGTGGGAATATTTGAAAAGAAGAACACGAATTTATTTTGAGATATGAAGCTTTTAAGCTCTTATGTTTCACTTTAATGGCATTAGCACCTCATAATTTTACTCAATGCTAGATCATGCAGATAATATCTATAGATTCCTCTTCAAGGGCCTCATATTGATAGACCATACTCTTTAATGAGCATACCATCAATACACAAACATGTATTTTAAAACTCCTCAACAAACCCTACTTCTTCATCCTACTAGTGATCCAAGAGACATAACTTGTGTTTGGAGGGCTCAAAGATTTATCACCATCCACCCACTCAAATTTGACATGGTGTATTATAATATTTTCAAAATCTAAAAATTTATCAAACACTTCTTGAGTTTTTGAAATCCAACAAATTATTGTGAGCCATATGTACAAGTTTTGATGAACATTGACGAACATGTTGCCCACCTATCTCAACATGTTTTGATGAACATTGATGAAGATGTTGTCCACATATCTCAACGTGTTTGTCTTTGAGCGCCTCATTTTCTATACTAACGCATGCGTGCACAACTTAAAACTCCTCTACATTTCCATGATTTATGGATGACAATCCCATTGTCATTAACAATACATAGGACGCCGAAGAAATTGAGGTCACAATTCTAAAACATGACGAAGATAACAAAAGTGATACCTCTTAAAAATGTTTGATAACAAAAAGTAATAGTCTCAAATAACTCTAGCTAATCCAAACCTTCAATACATGGTTCTATATGATCACTTAAGAGTTAACCAAGTGTCCAAAAGAATAATCAATCTCATAGCTAGAAACCATGTCAGAACCATGTGAAGTTACTACCTAACAAAAGTGTGTCAAAAGTCAAGTAGTCAAACTTTGAAAGATTAATAGATCACCCTAATCATTAACTGATCAAAAGTTCACTACAAGACAACAATTGGAAACCACTTTCTAATTAATCCAAAATGTAAGCCAATGCCTTGCTAGGAGCACTAAAAAGCAACCTATATACTGCTATAAAACATAAAGGTAGGTTGCTTGCTTAGGACCAACACTACTCTGCAGTGGAAGATGAACTTGAGACCACAAGAAACTCAACATGGAACACAACTCAAACATGTACTTTGTTTGAAATTGAGAGGAAAAAATACATCTAACAAAGTATCATATATATATATATCCAAAGCCAAAAGGATATATATGGAATCTAAAGTACAAAAGCTTTCCCTCCAATGCACCAATTGCTCTAGAAACAATCTCTTAGGAAAGGTACCAAAACACGCTTTGTTTTGCTACACCCTCTACAGGAAACTCTTCCTCTCTACCATGGGCCTTTATGATAGGATTCCATAGCTCCTCAAGTTTGAGCTCTCCTATAATGTTTTTCTCTTGATTTTACTTTTGACACAGCTCCCTCTTTTGCACCTTCTTATGCTCTCCTACAACCTATAGGTATGCACCTAAGTATGCTTTGGAATCCTGGGACTCTACTCTTGTACCAATTCCATTTGTGCATTGTAAAATCCCCTACAATGGGGCTGTATATAGGGTTCATTCCCCCAAAACTAGATGATTCGTGACTCTATTAATTTCTACAAACTAGCCAACATTTATTGACAGATTGGCCGATCGGTATGTCAGTCAACCTAGCAGGTCGCGTTCCTTGGCCCATATAAAGCACTCTATGCCATTTTTCTACTCCCTCTTTAGTGCCTATTATAGGAACTTTTTTGACCCACCTAGGTAGTGGTTATGTTAACCCAATCTATTACATATTCCTTATAGACAATTGCCTATAAATAGGCCATGTAACTACATAGGCTATTGTAGACATTCCATACTATATTTACACCTACTATTGCAAAAAAATTTCATAGTGGTAGCCCTTCTTCTCTTTTAATGTTGTGCCCTGCTACAGCTCATGGATCTTTGCTATAACCTCCAAGTACCTGCATTGCTACCCATGTGGTAGCCATGTTGTTTCCCACATGGAATCTTACCCCTTTCCTATAGGTTCATCGACCCTTAGGCATGATAAGGTGTCAACTCCTAGAGATCTCCTCATTTGGGTTCTCATAGGTGGGGCATTTACATTTAGCCTCTTTAGTAATCCAAGGCACCAATAATAGTATGCAATCATCCCTCTAAGAACATAGGGGCTAACCAAACCCTACAAGCTACTAAAGATCTAGGACTGTTTCAACCTAACATACACCACCAGTGCCATCCACATCCTAGTCCATGATTCCTCACACAATTATAGAAATTTCTCTAGCTAACTCTATAGTGAGTCTATCACCTACTAATATTTTGGATGTTTGATCCTTCAAGCATCATGCACTGGGCCTATCTGAAGAAGCCTCTTGATCACCTCCATTGATTAATAACTCAAATTTTGTCAAAGTATATGCCACTAGTCTCAAGACAATCCTACAATAGGCATCAAAAGCTCTATAATGAGATATCCCCCTCTATCTATACAAAAAGCTGAGAGCACGTGCCCAAATACTGATCCCAAAGTAGTCTACTGAAATATCTAAAATGAAAATATATACCTTGGGTATTTAGTCTAGTGATGCTTGCCTTTGGAGGAAGCTAAGTACTTCACAAGAGTACCATCTTCATCCTTATCTTTGTGTAAGTCTTTGCATCCTCCGTGACTTCAAGATCCATCTCTGAGTGATATAGGCCATCTTTGTGAATGGTACTGGATTGGTCCTCTCATGGCTGAGTAGCACCTTCTAGCCTCCACCACAAAGTCAAGCTCTTGCTCCAATCATCGATGTCTCTCATGAACACTTTCTCTCCTAGGTCTGAAAACTCTATCCCAGTGGGACATGGTGTCCTCACTAAGAATAGCTCTATCTTACCACATTAGTTTGATAAAGTCATGGGTTGGCTCTCTTTCATTTACCTTTATGTTGAACAATTGGTATCGAAGCATGATAATGCCCCTATATTTCTAGTCTTGTAAAGATCTTGCAGGGTCTTCCATGCCTTGTGCAGTATGTCTACCAAATATTTGTAGGTATTATTGAATTTGTAGCCTTGTTAGATCTTGTAGGGTCTTCCATGCCTTGTGCAGTATGTCTACCAGCTAGATGTAGGTATTATTGAATTTGTAGTCATATTGATGATCATGGAAAGAGAGACAAAATCTCTTAAGATCCTCTCTTTCAATTTTTAAGGATCTTCCAACATTCTAATCTTTCCTAAGACATCTAGCACATCAATAGGTTTTGCCAACTTATGATCTTTTCTAAGAAATCTAGCACATCAATAGGTTTTGGCCTCATGCCTCCCATCATCTCTTAAATCTCTCTTGCCACTAGATGGCTCTGAAGCTTTACTTTTTGAATTGGATAGTTGGTTTCATCCAGCTTCCCTGTCTCTTTGAAGTTCAAATGAATGGATTGGATCCCATGACTCTATCCTTTCTCCTCAGCAAGGCGTCCACCATTCAGTTTAAAGAAGGTTCTCAACATTTGACCTTTTGGGCTTTGTGTTATGAGCGAGCTATCCCTAGATGATAACCTTTTGTGTTATGAGCAAGCTATCCCTAGATGATAACCTTTGGCTCAAATAACATGTTAGAAAATGTAGAAGTAGGTTGCTTGCTTAGTGTCAAATCTACTCTGGAGTGGAAGATGGACCCCAAGATAATAAGACACCTGAAGTGGAGCACAACTCAAACATGTGTTGTACTTGAAAGTAAGAGCACAATAAGGATCTGAAAGAGTACTCAGATGTATATCCAAATACAAAAAGATATATATAGAATGTTAAGTACAAAAACTTGCCATCCAATGTACCAACACATTTGAAAATAGTCTTTGAGCTAAGGTACCCAAACCAGCTCTATTCTGATGAACCCTATGTAGGAAACTCTTCCTCTCTCCTGTGTACCGCTGTGATAGGTTCTAGTAGTTGCTCAAGCTAAGCACTCCTTTAAAGTTCTTCTCCTCTAATAGAGCTCTCTCCTACGCATCTTTTTATGCTCTCTTACAACCTGCAAGTATGCATGCATGGTGTGCTCTAAAAATGCTGGGACTTTTTTCTCCTATAAGAACTTCTTTTGTCTATTATAAACTACCTCCACAATAGGGCCACTACTTTATAGGGTTGTTTCCCCCTAGAACTAGATGACTTGTTAGTCTGTGAATTTCTATAGACTAGCCAACCCCTTTACTAACATACTTGTCAACAGTTTTGTCAACCAACCAATCAACCAATTTGGGAAAGTCTAATTCTATTAAACCACTTGTGTAGATAGACTAGGTCAATAGAACTACTGCCTAGGTAGGCCAAGGAAGGGCCTACAATAAGCCTTGAATAGAAAGTAGAAACTACTACGCATTCCTCATAGACAACCATCTACCATCGCTTATATAACTAGACCTTGTGTGCCTATGCAAACTGCTATAGTCGTAGCCCTTCTTCCCTTCAAATGTTGTGCTCTTCTTCCCTTTTGATGACATGACTTGATTTAGCTAATGGTTCCTTATTGTACCAGCCTCGACACTTGCATGATTTTGTGCTATCAATAGATCTAGGTGCTACCATGTGACAACCATGTTGCTTCCCACATGGCAACCTCACCCTTCTCCTACACAGGTTCATCTACTCTTTCTTGTCCTAGAGAAGGTTCATCTACTCTTATGCATGATAAGATCTCAAAGCCTTGAGCTCTCCTCATTTAGAAGCTACATTGGCCCTATTTCTCTAACGTATACTAGCATCAAAAAACCTGTTAGAAAAATAATGATACCTATATGAATATACAACACTAATTGATATGATATTTCAAGTAGTGATTCCTTCACAAGAAGAGTGGCTTTGAAGGCATGTTGCATGGGTATATGTACACCTGCATATCTTATGTATTCTCTCTATACTCCTTGATTTACAAGTGTTTATGTTGGTACATGTATCCCTGTAGCATTTCTTTCAGGGTACACAAGGGATGAATGTATACTTTTCAATCTTCATGGAACTTTGCAGGAAGAAACAATATTTTAAGATCAAGTACTTAGACTCATCTAGGGTAGGGATGCTCTGCTTATACTCTCTCTTTAGACAATGTGGTGTATCATACTAAATGATTTTCCCAGTGCTTGCTTTAATCAACATGTTGTGAATGGTATAATGTGAGTTATGTGCTTTTGTTAAGGTAGCTAAGAAGCCCATAAGTTGAGAGTAGTTAGACTTAAGTCTCTAGCATTAAATTGTCAACCTTTTGACACCTATGGGAGGATGCATTATAGATTGTTAGTGATAACAAGTGCAATCCTAAATCAACTCTTCTTTTTTCTTCATGTGCATGAGAGAAAGTTGTATGCCCATGGGAATTCAAGATTTTAGGGAAGTAAGTTGTTGAAATTATTGTGCAAATGTTATTTATATTGTAAGCTAGTAGGAATGGGCTCAAAGCATAAACAATGGGCTCAAAGCATGCAAGGGTCATTTTCAATCCGTATGGAGCTTCTTGGGATGAAAAAGAATATTTTAAGATCATAGCATCAGATTCATCTGGGGTAGGGATGTTGTGTTTGTATTCTCTCTCTAGACAAATGTGGCGTATAAGATAATGTTACCATTGCTTCCCTTGTTGTACCTTTTAGTTGATTTGATTAACATTTGTACTGTCTCTTTAGATGCACTCCCTTTTTTGAAAGGAGACCTAAACATTCCTCACACATGCCACCACAACAACCCGTCATGGATTAACATGAAGTGGTGAGAGAGTTGTAATGATCCAATGCATTTTAAGCATGGAGCATCTCAGGATCCATAGAGAAATAAATCGCTCATGTTACTACCACACAATGAAACACTTGCAATCCAATACTATCCACAAAGTAGTTAGTTGAAAGCAAAACTTAAAAAAACATCCTCACTCCAAAACATCTCTTCCAACATGTTTGGAAGAGCATAAAGTAAATCTCTTCCTTGTCTTTGATGAGCGATACAATATGTTTCACAAATATGGGTATGTTGAGGATCTCTCCGGGGACGTAGGGAGCAGTGTCATCAAGGATACGGAGGCACTCAAGACCAATGCTCATATAACATTCTATAGCACGAAGCACACAAGAGAAGCAGTTAGTAAGTCTCAGAATGAGGAAGATGAGGAAATGAATAAGGAGAAGAGAACCTTGCTTTAGACTTCACGAATACTCTAAGAAAAAGGGTAAGTAAGATAGGGGGAGCTTGACATTTCATGGCAAAAAGGAGCATGACTACCAGGGGAGGTCTTGGATTGCACCTCCTAAGGACATTAAGGCTATAAATGATCACTCTAAAAAAGAGATGGGGAGGGGGGTAAAGGGGAAGGGGTAGCCAGTGGATGAAGTAGGAAAAATGGAGGGGATAAGAGAAGCAAGGAGGTGTTTAGAAGGGAGTGTGAAGGTAGGAAGCACATGCCTAGTATGTGGTGGGATTGGTATGTGAGAGAGAAGGTGGGGTGGAAGATGAAGCCAATGCAAAGGTTGTGGAAGGAGGTGTAGGGGGAGGGGGTTGGCAGGTTCAAGTGGCCATGACCAAGTAATAGGAGAAAAAGGGTGGGGTTAGAAGGGTAGCTGCTATTGATGAAGAAGGAGAACCACAAGGGATGGATGCCAAAGTACAAGGGGAAAGAGGAGGTGGAAGTTAGTGCAGGGGTAAGGACTCATTTGTGTGAGGTAAAGGACATTGTGAAAAAAGCTAGCAACCTAAAGAGGGAACAAGCCATGTATTGAGATAAAGCAAAACGTGAATAGGGAAGAGAATGATGGAGACCAAGGCCTCTCTTGGCCACCACAAAGGGGTCCTGAACTATTTTGCTTGTGTTATGTAGTCTACTAGAGTTCCATTAATGGGATCCAATCTTGTAGCTAGCATCACACCAACTCCAATTATCATCTTCCAAACTCATATGAGCTCAATATAGAATCATCTTGAACTTCTAGAGGGTGAATTTCATGCCATCTACCTTTCCTTTAGCACCAAATGATGGAGTTTGCACTCTTGTAGGTTGAACCATCTCTCCAAATCTGCTTGCAAATAGAAAAGAACTATAACACTGCTTGTCTAGAGACAAAGCTCCAATACCATGTAAAAAAATACGACTTCTACATGTAACATAGGAAATAAGTTTTTTGAAGACAAAAGAGACACAATTTGGAGAATAAAAACAGTGTAATAATTATAATACATGGCAACCACTTCCTAGCCATGTGCTTTTGTGAAGAAGCTCAATGGCATTCTAAAAGCAACAGATAACAAAGTCTGATACAAGGCCTATAGATAATGTATGGTGATGGTCTATGTAGGCTACCATAATATATCCCTTACTATGAGATTAGTTCGTTCCAAGTTAGTGCCCGATCTAGTCACCCTTGGAAGGCTCCAAGTAGTGGTAGGCAAAGAAGCTTATAGCTTCTGAGATGGCTTTTCGAGGTACAATAAGTCATTATAGATCCCCTAGACCAACATAATATGTCGTTCACAACAAAATGGAGAATATGTGCCTACAAGATTATGCTCTTTGATTTAACAACTAGACACATTCCACAAGTTCATGAGCACATCTTTTAAAGACCATCTAAGAGACTTCTTTGGATGATCTATGTGTGAACTCCAATTTGAGTGAACACATGAAGTACTTAAGAGAGGTATTTGAGAAGTATTGCCTTTAATACATCTCTCTCAATCCATTGAAATACCCATTTTGGGTAACTTACTCCATCTAACAATTGGATGTCCATGCATGAGATTAAAATTAAAATCATTACAGAGCTACAAATATGAAAGGACTCTAAAGGTTTATGGGACATCTCTATACTAGGAGATTCATCCTCTAGCAGGCATAATCAATGTGCCATCTCCTTATAGATTTCAAATGGATAGTGCCCATACTCATATGGACCATGTACCGTCTTCTAATAGATTTCAAATAGATAGTGTCCATACTCCTATGGAAAATTGAAACAATCCCTAGTCACAACATCTATACTAAGGACCCCAAATTGGAATTAGTTTGAGCATGGGAAAACGAAATTTACCACTTCTTGATCAATGGATTTCCCCTAGAAATTCCCACTTTACGAAGAAATTTCCACTTCTTGACTAATTAAAATTCCCCTAGAAATATCACTAAACAAAGAATGAGCTCATCAAAAGTCATTCATATAAAATTCGAGTAGTAAGACACTTTGCAATAGAAATCATCGCTTGAAATCTAATTTAGGCTAGACTTTGGTGGCCATCCTATATTTAGCATGCCACTAAGGTTGTCAAAGGATGTTTTGAATGCCAAAGAACTATAATACCTTGATAGAAGGACCACACCTATCATGTCCAATCAAAACCTTCAAAAAATGGGAGATTGATTTTGTTATACCCTTTAGTCCTAATACAAAGCATATGCAAGCTAAATATATCTTTCTCACAACAAACTATTGGGTCAGAGCATGAGGAACAAGGAAAGATGATGTAAGCTCAGAACCTAAATTCTTATCCATTTTGGTCGGGCTAGAATGGTCCTAATAGTGAGACGACTAGCATCTATATGAACATGGGGAGGGTATCTCATTGGGTGACAATGGGGGGAAGGTAAGGGCAAGCTTAATGGCAGAATGTTCACCTTAGATGTTCGTATGCCTAAGGTGAATGCTACTACGTTTGCACATGGAATGGGTGTCATTGCAAAAATTGAAATATGGTAGAAGCGCATTGGGCACATGGATATAAAAAGTGTAAAATCTATGAAAGCATAAAATATTGTTGTAGATTTGCGTAAATTCAAATTTGATAGAATGCATAAGGTATGTGAAGCATGCCAACCAGACAAGCATGCCAAACATGCATTTTGGCAGAATGCTCATGTGCGTAAGAGGCCTTTGGAAGTGATCCACTTAGATATGTGGACTAATAGAGTAGCATCCATTACAAGATTCCATAATTATATGAGTTTTATTGATAACTATATTAGAAAGCTATGGGTCTACTTCATGAAATAAAAAAGAAAACTGTTTAGAGACTTCCTCATTTTCAATGGAAAAACGAGAGGAATAAAACTACTAAGGTCTGAAGGAGGGGGAGAGTACTTCTCAAATAAATAGGGAACTCAAAGAAGGTATTCATGCAAGTATACCACTCACATCTCCCTCACAAAATGGAGTTGTAGCAAGGAATAACATAAATATTGATAGTGATGCTAACTATAAGATAGCTCTGAGAAAATAGTGGTTGATTTACTTATTTGTGCACTAAAATTGCTACAAAAACCTAAAATAGCTCCTCATATCTCTAAGAACTAGCATGGTGGGTAAACAAAACCACCACACTGACTTAGCCTTAAAAATGCTAAAATATATCTCTTGTTGAGCAAGCGTGGTGGTCATATTGGGAGGTGAAGGTCATTCGCACTATAAGCCAACGTAGTTGTAGCATAAGAACCATTGTGGTTGTCACTATTATTCCACGTACCACGATGTCTCATGCGTTATATTCTTGTCTAGTAAAGGGGTGGAGAAAAAGATCCTTGATTTTTTTTGTTGAAGTAGTAGTTTGACTTACCTAGTCTGAGTAATCAACTAAACAGGCACCAAGGCATTGCCAACCAAGCATCCAAGCAAGCTCCCGATTGGCACACTTGAGCAAGGAGAAAATATGCAAGTGAGCCAATCAATGAAGACGATCATAGATGACTATGGGCAAGGTTGGAAGGCGCTTCCCAAGAACATGTGAGTCTAGAAGTTTCTCAGTTTTATTTAAGTTTGAAGCTCGATGTAGAACGACTTTTGATCAGGTGTGTCTAAGTAGAGTCCTAGACATACTATCGAGCTAGCATTTCTCAAGGTAGAGATGGGCTTGTGCCTTGATCGAGGCAAGGTGTGATAATTTTCTACACAAACACCTCATTACATCAATTCCTTATAGATATGGCTATTTGTAATACATTTTGAGCCCTTTTCCTTATATAAGTGGATTGCTCTTTACACATTGCTCGAACTATTTATTCATTTGCCTATTCACCTATCTCCATGGCCCGACCCTTCTCTGAGCAAGATCATGTAGTTCTTCCAGCCAGATCACACGATCCTCGTGGCCACTAATAACAGGCGCACCAGAGATCTAGATCTTGAGACACGCCGCACTCAACAACAAACGGGCATGCAGATCACATTGAGCAACCTCCCATCCATGTTCAAGCCTGGGACACGACCCAGGAGTAGAGTCATTGCCAAGGGATCGAGACAGGCAGCACCCACAGACAACAGCCACCGCTTCATCACTGGCTAAACATCAATGCCTCTCTGACACACATACCCTTGTGGGAGCACATTGCATTGACTAGAGCCAGCTAGCCTTGTTAGTGATTGATGGTGATTGAATTGATGATGATGATGATGATGATGATGATGATGATGACAATGATGCCATTACTAATAATATGACTATGTACTGCTTAGCACTTAGCATTCAACATGGGTGATGATGCTCGTTTAGTAGCTCCACCCTTTCTAGTTGTTGTATCAATTTTCTATCAATCTCATAGACCCATCGATCTTCCAAAGCCTTTAATAAACTCTCTCTCTCTCTCTCTCTCTCTCTCTCTCTCTCATGAGGCCATATGGCATAGAGACCATTTGCTCTCATGGCACATAGATGAGATCAAGGTGCTCAATTAGATTCCACTTAAAGTGTGATCACATATTTTTTAACTAGATAGCACGGACTAGCAAGCCCTAGGGAGATGACATAGATGAGGACCCATCAATGTCAATGCATAAATCAAGCTCGGGGATCTTCCCTCCATGTTTGGTGCTTTGGTCCTGCATCAGACAAGTGCCACTATCATACCCGTCGACTGCCTCTACATCAGACCACACACTGTTTGTCGCTAGCGCTATATCACAGGTCTTTATGCCACCATAACCTCACACACCACGGCCTCCCATGGGCTTGATCCCTCTGCTAGCATTTAGAGGACCACTGCAATGATACCACACAACAGCTTTCATCCTCTCCAAGGGCTATGTACTAGTGTTTCTATGTTTAGGTTGCACTTGTCTTGGGTGCAGATGCCCGCTTAGAGGCTCCACCCAATCAATTCATTGTGTGTAGTTTTCTCAATCTCATAGACCCTTCAGCCTTTCAAAGACTTTGAATAACCTCTCTCTCTCTCTCTCTCATACATACCCAAACGTACATTCCTTGCAGACGACCATTGAAGGTACCAATTAATATATTTGTTTAAGCATCTTCTAATCAATATGGTGCATGGGCTCTTTGTAGGCATGCTTTGGATTGGCGATTACTAATCGGTGCATGCTCTCTCTCTCTCTCTCTCTCTCTCTCTCCCCCTCGCCCCCCCTTCCCCTTCCAGAATAACCATTGCTTTTGAAAAAACACAATTAGGGCTAGGCAACCTGTTTCCAATCAAGCTGCATGCCCAAAGGTGAATTCATTAGTTTAGACATCCACTTGAGGATGAGCTGGCATGTGAACAAGTGTGGGAGCTCATTAAAATAGTCTTGTGCATTATGTGCATGCTTACAACATATGCATGCCGTTGCATCCATTAGGAGAATGATGATTGCTTACAAAGGGGCATACAAGCCTGTTGCTTAGAAGATTTTGTGAGGTTTACATGATGCAAGTGCATAATTTTGGCATGTGACATTAGTCACAATTGTTTGCTCTCGTAAGAGAACCATGATCAATGGACTTTGGCTCTCCCTGTTTAGAAGTTTAACATAATATGGTGGTAGACTGTAAAAATGTGTCATGTAATGGATACTTGTAAGGGTTTGATCTTCACAGCACCAAACTCTTTTTTCTGCTGCAGTACCAAGGGACTCCAAGGACCCCTTGGACACTTTGAATTGGCAGCTAGGCTAAGCGAATATGTGAAAGAAAGATTGCCATCCAAATTGTCAATGACAACACTGAGAGAAGATACTGCAGAAATACCCAGTCAAACTTTATTAGATTAGCAAGATAATACAGTTTTTTCAACCAGGAATTAAAAATAGGAAGGATCAGCATCAAACCTGTCTAAGAAGAAGATTTGCTAGCGGCACAGCCAAAGGCCGTGTGTTGGCATGCACCTGACAGTCAGAAACAGTGTGTCAGAAATCAAAATGAAATTAACCGATAGAAAGCTGGCACTTAACAGCACCTCCCACATTCACACAATATATATTTGTTTTCTCTGAAGCTGTGATCCTTTCCAAATATATCTTGCAATTCTAAGAAATGGTGAGCACAATTCCAATTAACATATCAATTGTGTGCTCTTCTAAGAAATGGTGAGCACAATTCCAATTAACATATCAATTGTGGGAGCACAATGAACCTTCTACTTAACAATACAAAATAGCTCCTTCACCCCTCAAGAGATCTAACACATTTAAAAACACACAAACAAATCAGGTGAGAGTCTATGCACAATCCACCACCAGATGATGCAATCATCCTTGTGGGGGCTCTAAATGCAAGAGGCCTAGCTACTAAAGAACCAGGCTGGATGAGAATACTGTCAAATCATTATGTCTTTTGCTCTTTGATATAAATAATCACCTCTACAGGCTCTCTAAAAGGCAAGCTGGCATAGGCATGAAATCGCTTGTTTCATTGGGTTAGAAACGTTTTGAAACAATTTTGTTCCTTTCTTAAGATAGCTGTTCAAAAAGTGGGGATTGCCTCTTTCGAGCCCTAAACCACTTGCGTACAATCTGTTCCTGCACCATAGGGTACCTGCAGCCAACCTCTCAAGCCTTGATCCTCAAAGAAGACTGTACAAACAGCAGCTGACCTACACACTCAAACCCTCTCAAGGACTTCAAGATTAAACTCAAGGATTCAGTCCAAAACTGGTGTAATTAATGAAGTGTATTTCTGGCACTCTCGGCATGGGAAAGAGGTTTTGGTTTTGTCTTGAAGACCTCAGTAGAATCAGAGATGCTTTAGGTTTTGACTTATGGGTCAGTGTGTGCTTTTGCTCATTGACCTGTAAGCTATTTAGTAAGCATTGATAAGCCTCTCTCTCTCTCTCTCTGGTTGAAACAGACCCTCAGAGCATGGTGCCTGGAAGACTCCAGGTTGTTCACTCATTATGAGGGGGACAACTGGAAGATCGTGGTGGCTGGATTGCTCGAGTTCGAAGGCAGGAAAGTGACTGAAGGAGGTGGTGCCAGGAGGTGCGGACTTGTGTACCAGGATGGTGTACAGAAGCAGAACCAGACCTGGTGAAGCAGGAGCCACTAGATTAAAAGCTAGGAAAAGATTTAGACATCGAAGTGTTCCAGAGGACTACGACCAGGAGCATCGGCATCGACGTGTTGGCATTGGGCCGAGATGTGTCGGTGAGAGGGGGTGTTGGAAAGGTCACCTCCCCATCTGTAAACCCCCAAATGAGGAGAGCATGGGGGAGGTAGACCAAGGCCTGAAGGGGCTGCCACATGGGCAGCACATGGGCTGCCATGTGGGCAGCACAAAGCCATGGAACCTAGGTGCCAAGGAAGGGCCTGACAGAAGCAACAAGTGGCACAAGAATAGGCGCCTATATGGCAGGACAATTGTACCGCAGGTACGGCTGCAGTACAGCAGGTGGCGGCGAAGCACAAGAGCCTGGCAGAGGCACAAAAGATGGCAGGACAGGGACCTGTATGGACAGGTATGGCCTCTATACGGCAGCATGGCGGGTGTCTACAGGCAGGGACACGACCTGCAAGCAGAGCTGGCACATGCCGCAGCATAGCAGGAGCAGAGGCGAGCCTTGTGGGCAGGATTGCGACCTGCAGTGGCAGGCCTGGAAGAGGGCGGGACCTATGGGCTGGACCCCGCACTGGAAGGGGCCAGCAAAGGGTCCTAATGGGGCTGGTTGGGCTGAGTCAAGGTTGGGCCAGCCAACCAGGTCGGACCAGTCGGCCCAGTTAGGGCTGACTGGTCGGTCCATTTGAAAGGGCCTTGTGCCCTATAAAAGGAGAGGCCCCTTGGCCTCATAAATTATCTTCTGGAGCAGCACTTCAGGGAGCAGGAAGGAGCAGCAGAGCAGCACCAGTTGGGCCTATGAACAGGAGGTGAACTGGGCTGAGGAGCTGCAGACTTAGCTCACAGAGGGCTGCCTATCTAGGCTGACACTCACGGCAGCAAGGTTGAGAAGATCATTCTGGACGGAAAGTCTACACATGCTCGAGGTGGAGCACGCGGGCTCGAGTCTACAGATAGCTGGCAAATAGGAGAAGGACCTTGTGGTAAGATCAGAGGACCACACCATTGGTGGGACTGTAGATCTTTCTCTCTTTTGTATTGTGTCCATAGCTTTGGGACGGAAATATATTATTTTGGTGGTTTCTCTATCTGGCTGGTTCATTGTCTATTGATGAGTCTGCACATCTATTCTATGCACGTAAGTTTAAGAATTTTGTGATTCCACACCCCACACCACACTGTGTGAGCTCCTGGGAATTTCTATCACTCTTCCGCTGTGTGTACCCTCTATTGGGTCATTTCTAACAGCCCCATTTACTATGAGATTCGAGGTCGTTACCATTGTCTCTTCAAGGATGGGTTCCGACCCCTCTCCAGTCTCGTCTTACCCAGATCAGAGATGCTTAGCTACTTTCATTCATGAGGCCATATGACACATATACAAGATCGGGGTGCACAGCTAGACTCCACTCAAAGCATGAAACATAGACGAGATCAAGGTGCATAACTAGACTCCACTCAGAGCGTGATGAGTAAGTTCTTCCAGCCAGATAGCAATGGACTAGCATGCCCCATGGAGACAACGCAGCCAAGGCCTGGAGCAAGAGACAAGGCAGACTTGGTAGTGGGTCAATTCACAAATCAGGCTCAGGGACCTTCCCTCCATGTTCACAAGACTGGAGACACGATCGACGGGTGTGACAGTGGCAACAAGCAGGAGACCACAGCAGACCACACACACTGTTCGTTGCCAACGCCTTCTCACAGGTTTTGTGCATCGGGATCCCCCATGGGTTTGACACCTCTGACAGCATCTAGATGACCATTGCAAGGATGCCACACAGACCTTCCATCCTCTCCATGGGCTCAAACATTTAATGTACTAGTGTTTCTATGTGTATGTTGCATTTGTCTTGTGTGTAGACTCCTGCTTAGAGGCTCACTATATCTGGTTTTTTTTGACTCATAGAGCCTTCGCCCTTCAAAGACATTTAATAACCTTTCATTCTTTCACTTCTCTCTCTCTCTCTCTCTCTCTCTCAAACACACACACACACACACGCACGCACGCACATAGAGACACACACATGGAAAAGATCCTATGTGGGCTCATGTGGAGCAATTGGCACGAAAAAAATAATGTTGGATGACATATCTACACTTGTTTGGAGCATAGCATAGCTAAAGATAAGGTGTAGATAGAATCATGTCCTTGCCAATCAACAACTAAGAAAGAAAGACATCCAATGCGGAAGATGTGCCATGGTACAACACTTTGTTATCACACTTCAAGACATGTGCAAGTACAAGAAAAGATAGAGAACACTTTCATATCTAATAGAGAATACGCAGATGTACAGCCCAACTAGGTCTCATCTATAAAATAAAAATCAATACACAATTCTTGTATACCACACCTCCAGTATCTCTAGGAATTTTTCCACATCTTCATGAACGACCGGATCCAGTTTGGAACACTAGTACAATTTCTGGTCCATGAATGCTCCGGAGTCTTCAGAATCCCAAGGCACCAACAGAACCATCCAGTCGTCTACCGCAAAAGATAGAACCGACCAAACCCTGCAAGGTACCAAAGACCTGTGTCTGTTTCAACCTGAAATACAACCAGCACCATCCGTGTCTTGGTCCTTTATTCCACGGATAGTGAGATCCTTGTGGCTAGTCCACGTGAATCCCCAATAGTAGGAATCCCTTCAATCAACTTTGAAGTAACGATGTCATCCATTGATTTTCCATGGATGCAATCATCTCTCCTTGATCATTCCTATCCCACATCTCCATCATAAAGGCTTTGACAGGAACATCATCTGATCTATCAAGTGGCATGCAATTGGGCTTGCCTAGAGAAGCCTTGTCTTCTTCCTGAAGCAACAATGGCCCAGTAGCACTGTGGAGGAAGCCTATTAACCAGGGGCATGGCCCAATCAATTGCTGTCCACCTTTTGGCCAACTGCTACCAGTTGATCCCTATAAATCTTCACTCTAACAAGGAAGTCATGGGCGGACTCTCCTTCCCCCATCATCATGGTGAACAACTGATTTTGGAACATGATGATTCTTGCAGTGCTTTAAGTTTCATAAAGATCCTGCAGGATCTCCATGCTTCATGTGCATATTTACCACCTGGATATGGGGTACCACCAATTCTGCAATCGTCCCAATAATGATGGAGAGAGCAACTGCATTCTTCAAGTTCCACTCCTTCAGGCTACCTGGATCTATCCGAATTGAAAACTCCCTCATGACATCCAACAAATCAACAGCTTCAGCTGTGCCTTCCATCACCTTCTAGATTTCCGTGGCCACTAGATAACTATGAACCTTCATTTCCATATAGGATAGGGGGTGCCATTCAACTTCCTAGACTTGCCAAAATTTGGAATGAGTGAGCTGGAACCCATGATAAGGCATAGATGACCTGAAGTCTTTTGACCCATGCTGCACTCACGCTGCAGCGTATTGCACTTCCTACATGACAAATTTGACACAATGACAACGAAATCATGAAAGAAGCTTTCAACTACAGCATCCAAAAAAAATCTTCTGCGAAAAATTGGCAACACAATCATAAACACTCAAGAACTAAGCTCACAACACGCTGCATATAAAAAGCTCTCATCCCTATGTTCTCCTATGGGTGTAGGTCTCCACCTAGACTGCTCCTGATGTCAGGGATCTATGCTCTTGCAAGAACTCTCCACTTTGGTGACCCCCACTGCTCCACTCATGTGAGGTGATATGCAGGCTGAGCACTGATGATGCTGACCTCTTGAGCTGCTTCTGCTACTTTGGTTGCAGCCTGATCCCAAGGCTCTCTGAAGTATTGAGACACCACACCCAAAGGTCGGGGCCTTTATTTAGGGGCGCTGGATGCTCCAAAATAGCTGATCCAGTCAGCCAGCCAGTTGACCCATACAGCAGACTGACCAACTAGGTCTACAGATCTGCCAACCTGGCAGTCTGTCTGTATGGCAGACCTGGCCCATCTGCTGCCCTGTGCTAGCCCCCATAGCCTATTAACCCTGCCTCCTGCTAGCTCTTGTCCGCCTGCAGCCAGTCTGTTCCATGCTGTTCTGCTGACTGCCGTGAACATGCTCTGCACCTGCGGAACTAAGCTTAGCAGCCTTCCTAAGATGGCTGTGGATTGCTCCAGTCATTGCTACTGCTGTGGGTCGCCCATGTGGCTGCCCCAAATGAACACCAAGGAGGATCTCTATCTGCTGTCCGTGTGGCAGCCATCTTGCTGCCCACATGGTAGCCTCAGTCCCACCCGCTACTGATGTATCTAGCCACAACATTACGTAGGTGTCAAGCCCCTTAGATCTCCTCATTCGGCGACTACAGGTGGGTCAACTTTTCATAGTCCTGGCCACTAATCACCCCAAGGGTGAATCAATGAACTAATCCATAGTTCATCACTCACTTTCCAACACTCCCCCTCGCTGAACAATGAATTTGGCTTGACACCCATCATGTTGAAAAATTGCCCTTGCTTACCCTTGCAAGAGGCTTAGTTAAAATATCGGAATTTTTGTCCGAGAATAGCTTCAATGCTCAAAATTTCCTTACGTACAAAGTGATGCTGAACTTGTATGTGCTTAGTGCAAACATGAAAAACATTATCAGCTCCTCTATCGAATCCAAATTGTTGAGGTGAGTACTAAAACAAGAAAAACACAAGTTTGTAGTTCAAATACCACTTCAGTGTGCAGCTACAAATATTTCTTGAAGCTTAACCACAAATCCACAATCACCCCCCTGCTAAGAGGGCTTATTGCAATCAGAAGTCTATAAGTCTCAAAATCCTGGAGATGATAAGCTAATCTAATAAGAGAACTCCGTTAGAATACAATGGCCTTCTACTTTAGAAAGGCCTTGGGAGATAAGGGATAGATGTGCAGATTCACCCAATAAATGAAAGGAGGCTCAATATTGTGCCGTAGATGGATGACTCAAAACATAAGAAGGGCATTTATAAAATCCATGTAAGGAAATGTATACGTATCTAGACATAATTGATATAGGCAAATAGTGGAACTACAACAAGAATTCTATATCACATGCCTCTCAAGGTGTAATCCATTCTAAGACACTAAAGATAAAGAATCCAATCAAGCCCTAATGAGGAATCGTAAATTCACTAACAAAAGACGCTGAATTGCTAATGTCCCTTAAGACTATATATAAACCTCAAAGAAAAGAAAGCCAATTCAAACCAGTAGGGCGTTATTCTAACTGTTAGTGTAATTACCAACCAGCAATAGGCTCGAAACCCTACTGCATCTCTGTGGAAGGAGGGATTGGCCTTTAGGAAAGCCAACCGAACACCAGCACATTAAGGTCGAAACAGATGCCTCAAGCACCGAGATAACTCTCAATGCAGCCCTTCACAGAAGTATATGCTGCCTACAGGGGGCACTTGTCTCTTGGACAAAGGGCAGTAGTGTCTGCAACAACTAATAAGGGCATCCTTTTATTTTACAAAAAATAAGAAAGGAAGGCCATCCCCTCTGCTTTTAGTTGAAGCTCAACATGTTGTAGTCATTCATACTGTAATACTTGCCTTCAGACAAGGAGGCTACCTTTGCCATGGCCCACAACCCAAGAAATACCATCTCTCTCTTACAGAATGTCTTTACTTTAGTTGTTTTTATTTTAAAAAAAGAAAAACCTAGTATTTATAGAAAGAAACGAAAGTGTCCAATCTTGATAAACCCTACAAATGGATCCAGTTAGAATAAGCACCAAGTTGACTGCAAACATAGGAATCATCACAAAGAAGCATTTTACAGCTTTCTAATGCAATGAAAAAAGTGTGCCATGTTATGCAATATACATGTATTCAGACTCACCTGTGCCAAAACTACAAGGTTTTGAGCTGTGGGCATGGCCGCCTCCATCTAAAACCAATACACCAAATAGGGCATTATAATTGCAAACATTTTCTTAAGCCACCAAAACAAATTGCAAGTCAACCTCACTACATATCAATAAGCCCTCCAGCCCTGTTCGTCGCTTGTTGACTAGTTTTGTTCAATGATAACATCCTTGAGTTCTCATGTAAATAATGAACTTCATTTGTTACAGACAAATGATGTCTTGCTTAAACATTTATCATAATGAGAAATAATGATAATGTATTTTTAAGAATATTCAGTATCATATCTTCGTGGTTTCTTATGCATGTAAAAAGGCATTTCTAATCAATATGATGACAAATGGAGCAGATAGAAGTTGCAGTCAGCCAGCCTAAGATGCAAATTAATCTATAGTATACTAGGAAGGGGATTAAGTGAAGATGAAAGTAGTAGCATCAAAGGATGTCAGTGAAGATTAAAGGAGTATTCAAAGAGTGAGAGAGGCATGGACAGCCGCACGGAAAAGGAGGGAGGGGGGGGGGGGGGGGAGCGGATTCTGATTTTGTTGCCTTCTAGTGTCAGAGACAGTTAAAGGTAGTGAGAAAATGCAAGCTTTTCCTCTAGTAGAGCAAATCATCCTATTAATTTTCATTACGCTGTCCAAATAGTTATTCAAATGATGAACTGCCAGTGTTCATAAATGATTAAAAACAGATTCAGCAGAAATTCTAAAAGGGCCCGCAACCACAAGGGGTGGGGGGGGGGGGGGGGGGGCAACAGAGTCATAGGCAGTTGAAGGTAGTGAGGAAATGCAAGATTTCCCTCTAGTAGAGAAAATCATCCTATTGATTTTCCTAACAATATCCAAATAGTTATTCAAATGATGAACTGCCAATGTTCATAAATGTTAAAAACAAATTGAGCAGAAATTCTAAAAGGAGAAGCTAGCTGCATTAACAACATTGGTTTTGCATCTACTAAAGAACACTTACGTTCACATCCTCCATGAATTCTCTATCGATTACTACATCAATGATTGGACAAGAAATAATCCAAGGGGGTGGAGACGGAGAAGCATGTCCTAGTGCAACGTTCTAGATACTATGAGACTGGAAAGAAAGAAAGACTCAGGTGCAGATTCATAATACCCACCACGGGATTCGTCCTTAGATAGCAAGAGATCAAGGACCTCTTCTTCAAGAGGTTGAAAGAAATGTGAGTGCAACCCTAACTTCCAGACACGCAGGTAAGCAGGAGATTGGACTCGGGCCCCACGAGCACCTGCCCCACTTGGGTACTAGTATTGCTGCATCTCAACATCAGGCTGCTTCACGTCGCTCACCACCACTACAGTGTACAAAGAGGAGCCATGGACGCTAGCAATAGATCTTAGTTATGTTTTAATGACCCCAAGACTCCCATTGACACACTAATTGGGCCCAAGTGGGACTCAAGCTACTCATGGTCAATACACATGATACATAACAAACAGGTCAGCAGGAGATTGGACTCGGGCCCGTGAGCACCTGCCCCACTTGGGTACTAGTATTGCCGCATCTCAACATCAGGCTGCTTCACCTCGCTCACCACCACTACACTTTACAGAGAGGAGCCATGGATGCTAGCAATAGATCTTAGTTATGTTTTAATGACACTGAGGCTCCCATTGGCACGCTAGTTGGGCCCAAGTGGGACTCAAGCTACTCATGATCAATACATGATACATGACAAACAGCATGCCATGACAAGAACTACTACACCAGATGGAATTTTTCCCTATTATTCCTAGATTCATCAATAGTTTCTTGGAGCTCTAGTTCTTCCATGGGGGACGTACTCTCCACCAATATTATAAACCTCTTGTGATCACAGAGACATAGGAGTGGTGCATCTCTGGATTCCCCTCAGCGGATGATCACGGATTTCTTCCTACCAGATGATAGGGATACTCCCCCTACTGGCTCTAGGCGCAGTGACACAACAGCTCAGGCAGAGGGGAGATGCTCAGATTACACTTGATGACATCCCATCCATGTTCAGGGTGGGTACACGACCGATCGGAGTGATTGTCGCCGCCGTTGTCAGACACAAGATTAGGGCCCGGAGACAACACAGAGCCATAGCCACAGGGGCACAGCAGCATTCTATATCAGATTTCATGACATCACTCCCTCACCCTTGATGGGGGAGTTGAGAGACCATAGTGATATTGAGGCTGTACATGATTGCTTTTCTTTGTATCTGGTCATGTAGTGATATGCATTTCTTGCTTTATATGGAAGTAAACGCTCGATTAGTAACGTCACTATACCAACTGACTGTTGTATCAGGTTTGTCATAGTCTCATAGACCCATCGGTCTTCCGAAGACTTTAATAAACTTTCTTTCTTTCCTCTCTCTCTCTCTCTCTCTCTCTCTCTCTCTCTCTCTCTCTCTCAACAGAAAATGCCACCCTCAGGAAGGATATGGCACCTATGCAAGCAAAATTGCAAGGCACACATGCTGAAGTCAAACCACAAATCAGTAAAGAAGAGGCAAAGATGATGGAACGGAAGGATGTGGTTAGAAAACGCACTTCAGCCCCTAAGAAGGAGTTTCTCTCTGAAGCTTTGGAGGAAGAAAAGAGAAGGGCCAGCAAGGTACTAAATGTCTTGGTCAAAGGCCTACTAGTGAGAGACACTCACATGCCAAAGTCTTGTTCAATCATGACGGTAGACCTGTCCATTGCTGTCTTGAGCTTCATCAATAGCGGTCTCATTGGTGTCTCCGTTTTTTGCGCACTCTCCAAGCTGTCTCACGAGTGAGATTGACCCCCATCTTATTGAGCAAGACTTTGGCATCTGGGTGTCTCTCACTAGTAGGCCTTTGACCACTGTCTATTCTCTCTTGAATGATCACTTTACCATCCCTATTGACAGCCCATTTTCCTGCTTCTCTTGCTGCCATCATGCGCACCATTCTCTCCCTCTGATGCTCTTGCTATAGGAGAGTGAGTTCATCTTCCAAATAAATCCTAGTCCCTTTCAGGGTTGCCCTCATACTCACGACGGTAGACATGTCCATTGCTGTCTTGAGCTTCATCAATAGTGGTCTCATTGGTGTCTCCGCTTTTTTGCGCACTCTCCAAGGTATGAGGGCAACCATGAAAGGGACTAGGATTTATTTGGAAGATGAACTCACTCTCCTATAGCAAGAGCACCAGAGGGAGGGAATGGTGCGCATGATGGCAACAAGAGAAGCAGGAAAATGGGCTGTCTATAGGGATGGTAAAGTGATCATTCGAGAGAGAGTAGACAGGGAAGAAAAAGAAGAGAAGGAAGAGAAAGAGACAAGAGAGGATCCAGAAGAGGACTTCTGCCCATTCAAGCAAGAGGGAGTGTCACGACAAGAGAAATCACTAATTTGTGATTAGAAGACATTAGACCACTATTATATATTATACACCAATATAATGATGTAAAATGTATGATGACACCAACCGAATTGTTATGGCGGTGGATCAATCTGAGTAGATAGGGCTAGTTGAGCTAGACCTATTTCTTCAAACAACACCAAATTTGGACGTGTAACACTTATTTTATTGATAAAGATGTGCATGCATGTGTCTAGGTCCTAGGCGCAATAGGAAGGGAAGGGTGATTTAAGGTGCATTAAATGGTAGTTGCATGGGTCATGGGTTAAGGGTAGGTCTAAATGGGAAGATGGAACTTGAGTGATCTCAAGGGACATTAATGAAGGGTATCACCCCTCATTGTGAATCTCACGTAGCATTCTCTATCTGCCTTGCTTTCATTCGCCATCTTTATCCCACCTTGCATATAGGTCAAAAAGAGAAACAAGTACTCTCACGAGGGTGCTCCTCCCCCATTGGAGGGCCAATTGGCATTCAATTTCTGCATGCATTGCACACATTTGCATTCTTGAGGAATCTAGTTCTTCACAAGCATGGTGATCTCTGTATCCGGTGGGCTATATCAATAGTGACGCCTCTGTTCAAAAATCGAGAGAGAGAGAGAGAGAGAGAGAGAGAGAGAGAGAGAGAGAGATTAACGTCCTCGGGAGGCCTCACAGGCTTATGGGAGAGATCACAACAAATGGAAAGAAACTCATACAAGCCACAAAGGGAACGCTAAGGCCCTTACTGAGTGAGAGAGAGAGAGAGAGAGAGAGGCCTATGGGACAAGGTACAAAGTACACCAAAAGGATGATCTCATACAAGCCTCGGTGGGCTGCAACAAAGGGCGCACTAAGGCCCTTGCTGAGTGCTAAGACTGCTAAACTAATAAACTTTAAAAAAAAAATGTAAATTTGATAAGCTAAAAAGGTGATAAACTGATAACTCTACATAGCTCAATAGCTCGAGCAAAATTAGATATAACCCAGAGACTAGAAACTATCTGAGAGCTGTAGCATGTTGAGATCTGAGACTCGGGCTCAGAAGCCAAAGCCCGGCACCGTGGTGGCTCGTCTGTGAGTGGCGAAAATGTCTCGAATCTGCATCTGTCGGGTTGTGATCTCTGAACCTGTTGGGCTATGTGTAGAGTAACCCCTCGCCTAGGGTGGTCTCCCCTTGGGAAAGCTGTGATAGGACGTACCTCAATAGAGTGTGCTCTGGTCACTCTCCGTGCTGAAGGTGGTCTCTGCATCCCTCTCAGTAATCCAGGCTGCCCACATGTCTGCTATCTCCTCCACCTCCATCCCGATGTGCCCTGGGGATGACTAAAATGCATAGAAGTGTGTGACTTGACACTGTGCTATGTCAGTCTCTCTGTCCTGTGACCTGATCGCCTCTTGCTGCTCTCTAATCTGTCACAGTAGGGTCTCCCTCTGTTGGTGCATCTCAAGCCCCCAATACAGACCTGGTCTTGGAAGTGGATCAATCGTGTGTGTGGACCGAAACCGCTCTCCTCTTGGTAGAGGCAATAGTATCGTCTCCTGATCTCATAATAGGCGGGGCAGACACATAGGAAATGCTCATATGTCTCAGTTACTCCTAGCTTGCAAAGCATACATATCTGTTGCTCCTCTCCCCGTCTCGATCCTCAACTGACCTGCCTGTCCTAGTGCTCGCTGTCCTAGACTCTGTATGACTACTGAGCTCCCTCTCTACAACCGATCCATAAATCTTGGCCAGGGTATGACCAATCATGAGGGTGTGGTAATTCCTAGTCTCCATAGGGTCGCCGGCTTTGTGTATCACTACAATAGTGGTGGTGCTCCAGGCGGGTGGGAAGCCATGACAAATAGCCTTATTGAACATGTGTGCAGAGACATGCAACTCCGAGTGGGGGCGGGGGTACAACGAAATCGTGTATCCGTGATACAAGGGCTAGTGAGCCTAGTAGGTCGTCCACTGTCCACTGCCATGTGGGAAACAGGGGAGTCCTCTAGACAATGGCCATCTCTGAAGACCATTATAGATGATCAAGTCATGGACTGCCCCCAAATCAAGTAGATGTTGCCCATATCCTGTCACCTATGGAGCATCTGCGGAGTGTCTCAATATCCCTAGCTCAGTTGCATCTAGTTTCGGGAGTATGTGGGGATCTCTGTCATCTGTGAAGTCAAGCAAACCCACCTCTCTATCTCCTGTCCGTGCATTAAGAGAGAGAGAGAGAGAGAGAGAGTTTATTAAAAGTCTTCAGAAGACCAAAGGGTCTACGAGGCTAAAAGAAACTGTGAGAAGTGCAGCGGAACCTGTGGTCTCTTGATCTTTGGATTCGATGAATTATGTCAAGAGTGATGCCTCATCTTTGGCGGTCCCCTCTAAGGAGAGCTGACATAGGCCGGACCTCAATTGTATGTGCTCTGGTCACCCTTCGTGTCATGTGTGCTCGCTACGCCCATCGCTCAGTAGCATTGCGTCGGCTCTCTCTGCTGACCCATACTACCCTCATATCAACTACTATCTTCTCCACCCTCAAATGCATATTTTTTGTGACATGCCTTTGTGCTCGGTATGCCTCAATGAGATGTGGCGCAATTGCCTCATGTTGCTCTCTGATTTGTTGCAACAATGTCTCTTTGTGTTGTCGCATCTCAATCAAGTGCATCTTAACGTAAACATGGTCATGGAAGTGGATCAGCCGTGAGGGTGGACTAAAGGTGTACCCCTCCTGAAAGAGGCAGTTGTATTGTCCCCGGATCGCATAGTATGCTCACATGCATGGAAATGCTCCTCTATCTCGATCTCCCCCAATGTGCATAAGTGCAAATCCGATGCTCTCTGGGTATGCCGGGAGCTCTCCCTGACTCAATCCTCAGCTGATGGGATGAGATCCGCATCTGTCCAATGCCAATCCTCAGTGCATGTGAGACTCCTTTGTCCTGGAGGTACTGGGGCCTAATGATGAGTCCATCCTCTGATACTCTCAAGAAGTGATTGTGATAAAACTAGATCCTAGTGGGAAACTCCTGGTCTTCGCTCCCCCCCCCCCCCCAAGTTTGAGACATATGGAGCTGGAGGAGATCCAATTGTATGATACGGTTAATCTCATCTCGTGGAATCAACTCGGGTGGTGCATCCATGTTGTACTGAAAGCGGGGAAGTCGGTCCATCTGAATACTATGATTGGCAAATCATGTGGACATGTGTTCATACCATACTGTATCAATCCCGCTATCTGCTAGCCATCTGGATGACTCTAGTGCCAGTCTCGATAATCTCTAGTGGGGTAGGGCCGAAACTTTGTGGAGGAATGTCACTGTCTGAAAATTGGCATCAAATTGGAGAGTGGTCATGGCAAACTCTACCAGCACTATCTGATGAGGGACTGAGGGTTTACTCCCGATCGTCCTAGATCCATAGTCATTTGTAACCGCTCCACTCTGTTGCCAAAAGATCACTCCCCAAAAAAGTTGCCGTATACATGGCGGCCAGCCTCACTAGGGTGTCAAAAAGCCAGCCCTTCGTCAGTGGATCCTAGAAGTGTGCCTAGAAGCACTGTCTCTGTCACCACAATGTAAATATCCTAAGTCAAAGTACAGTTGACCATTTATTTGATCTTAATTAAAGAGTTTTATATGTGTTAATTACGGTCAAAGAGTTATTTTTAATGGTCAAAGGATTGACTACGGTCAAAGATACTTGACTCCAGTCAAGTGAACCTGACTACGGTCAGAGAATGTTGACCGTACTTGGCACACGCCAAGAGGGGTTAACCTCGGTTAACCAAGATGTGCCAACCTCGGTTGGAGAGACTTGGCTATAATTAAAGCGCCTTGACCTTTGGTCGAAGCTCTTTAATTATAATCAAGAGTGTTGACCTCGGTCAACCAGAGAAAATATATATATATTTATTTATATATATATATATATTTGTTTAGATGTGCACATGTGTTCAGTGGGGACGCCCACCGTGACTAGGATTAGTCCACAGTGTGTTATTTGCATGCAAAGCGCTAACAATTAATGGGTACCATGGCGGTGCGCTTTAATTAATTGTTGCAGGTACTAGGAAGGATTATTTTTCCTAAGCGAAATGGGAGCCTGACAAGCACCTAGGAAGCGGTTCGTGTGACCGAGAGCCTGGAAGACTCCAGAATGGCCCTAAGTGGCTTGTAATAAGAGTTAGTCTAGATTGTAGACAAGTGGCATGTTGCCAATTTGAATGGGGTTTGAAGCCCTTGTAAAGAAGGATTTCTTTTCACGTATGAGAGAGAGACTTACGAGACAGCTTCCTGCTGAACTTTTGTAACAGTTTTTCTGAAAGTAATAAAGACCTTCGGGGGGGTCCAGCCCGACAATTTGTCCTGGGCCCTAGTGTTTGTCCAGAGAGAGAGAGAGAGAGAGGGAGAGCTTTAGAGAAGGGAGAGCTGTGGACAGTTTTAATTCAGTCGTTGACGTGAATCCATAGCTGTTTATTTCCCACGATCAGTTCCGGTTGTATTGGTATCAGAGCCCTGTTTTCGAGGCTTTTTCAAGCTTTGACGATCGGGTAGATAAGGCGTGAAGAGCGTAAGGATTTGAGATGGTGCAGAGCTAGGCGCTAATGAAAGGAACGGGAAGGAAGCAGCTCCGTTGATGGAAAGATTGACGCAGAGATTCTGTTCACGCAGTAAGCATAAGTGACGGGACTTGATTTGGAGCTCACGTTGCGAGAAGAAAACCTTGTTCATTGTTTGGAGCCCCTATTGTTGTGCGTCAAGCTGCCGGTGTAATCCGCAATGGCTAACAAAGTGTAGCGAATGTGCAAAGCAGCGGGTCTACACGCAGCGAAAGAACAGGTTCCGACGTGAAGCAGGGGGGGGGGGGTTTCGACCGTCGCCTTAACGTTTTGGCGCCTTCTCTGATCTGATGGCCACGTAAACCTCCACAGGGGCGACGCGAGACCCCGGATGATAATTACCAGCCAAGGTCTAGAACCTTAGGCTGATGTGGTAGTCAGCAGCTGACGTGGCAGCCAGCAGGTTCACGCATGCAATAGATGACGTGGCGCTGACGTGGCGCAGGACACGTGGCGCTGACGTGGCGCAGGACACGTGGCAGACCGTGCAATTGCTGACGTGGCAGTACAGGTGGCAGTCAGCTCAGATGCTGACATGGCACTGACACGTGGCAGCCAGCCTGGCAGACCAGTGATTAACTTAATCCTGGTACAGTTAAACCCTGGTTGGTAGACCCGTGGTTAGTGAAACCCTGGTTAAGTCAACCGCAGTCAGTTAACTCTGGTTAGTTGAACCAGTATCCAGTTAGTTCAACTTTGGTTCAGTTAAGCTGGCCTAACCAGACCAGTTTGGTTGGTGTAACCAGTCCAGTTAGTCTAGTTGCAGACTAACCAGACCAGAACCAGACAGTCGGTTAGAGTAACCAGTAGTTACCATCTGGTTACTGTTTTCACCAAAAAAAAAAAAAAAAAAAAGAGACAGTTGCAGAGACAGTTTTGGCTATCAAGTTTCTCTTGCCTGTCAGACTTTTACTGTCAGAAAAGTAGCAGAAAACCAGAGAAAAACCAGAGAAAACAGAGATTTGCAGAAAAAGGAAAATGCATGCCTTTGAAAAGTAAAAAGAGGGAAAAACAGATGCCTTTTGAAGCCATCTGCAGCAGCCAGAAAAGGGCAACATAGTTGATGATGCTTTGGCAACTGTGTGGGTACATGCTTTGAACTGACAGCCCGTACTGGCATAGATTGTGAGTGCAAAACACCTCTTGTTGAGGTACTTTTTCTGTTGGAAAAGCAAAGGTAGTGTGCATTAATTACTTGCACAGTGTGAGAAAATCTGCAGATCTCAGAATATGGATCAATCACCTATCCAGTGGGATTCTCAAGATAGGGATGTGCATCCAAGACAGAGGAATGTGCTGCAAACTCAACAAGAATTTGAACAAATGGTACGCACTCGTATACAAGAGCTGGAAAATCTAAAAAGGGACCCCAGGGCTCAGCATTTGTTTCCAGCAGAGGCTATGCCTAATCCAGTATATGACGTGCCAATGCCAGAGGCACACTCCCGTGTACAGTCTGAGAGAGAGAGATCTCATAGATCTCATAGGAGACGGTCCCATAGTAAAAAGAGATCGAGGCATCGTCACCGATCTCCTAGTCCATCACCGTCTACCTCGAGTTCGACTTCTGTGTCTTCTTCTTCCTTATCAGATAAACCATCCAGGAAAAGAAGGAAACACGAGAAGTCTGGGAAGAGAAAGTCTTCCAAAGCGACCAGGGAATTTAAAGAGGGAGGAAAATCTGTCAAGTTTATGACCTACAATGGACAGTATGGTCATACAGACAAAGCATTGCAGTTTATCAGACAGTTTGATGCTGCATTTGGTACAGAGAAATTTTCAGAATCCTCCAAATTAAGAATGGTCAGCTTACACTTAACAGCAACGGCTAGTGCATGGTGGAGTGCACTGACTACAGATGGGTCAGTCCCAAGAAAGTGGAAGGGCTTCAAGAAAGCCTTCTACCAGCAGTTCATGCCTAAACAGTTCAGAGACCATGTTCTTCAAGACTGGGACAGCTTGCACATGGATGCAGGAGATACAGTGGATGGGTACAACCAAAAGTTCTGGGATGCTTATTTGCAGGTTGCACCGTTCAAAAAGATCTCCAAAGGTACCCAGATGAGAAAGTACAGAGCAGGTCTCACTCCAAGAATTCAGGCAGTAGTGAATGCTTTGGGGGCAAAGAATATTCAAGATCTTATGCATTCAGCCTCAGTAGCGAGTCTTGTACCGCTACAAGATCCATCTACAGTGCCATCCTTGCATGCAGGACGTGCTGATAAAAAGAAATCTGATTTTATAAAATCAGAAAAGAAAGAGTCCCCTAAGGCTGAAAAGAAAGGGTTTCAGCCTCAGAAGCCGAGGGGTACTCAGTTCTCAAAGACCTATAAAGGCAAATCTACTTTTACCCCTGAACAGATAGCGGAATTCCGTAGAGATGGGAAATGCTTCAGGTGCGGTAAAGAGGGGCATGTGGCTGCCCAGTGCCCAGAAAAGCCTTCATCATCGAAGGGAAAAGAGGCAGAGAAGCCACGAGGACCGCAAAAGCCAATGGCGGGGGGTATTCCTGATATATTGGGTCATGCTTTGAACCCAGAAGAACGAGAATTGCTGCTATCATGGGGCAAAGTTAGAGACCAGCAAGCGCTAATTTTATTTGATCCAGGGGCTACTGATAATTTCATATCAGAGGATCTAGCCCTGAGGCTGGGAATAAAGACGGAAGAGTTAGGCAGGGCTTTGGATGCCGATCAAATGTTTTGTGGGAACCCTGTGCCAGTTACTCCCTTGATAGGGAAACTCCGTCTACATGTTCAAAGTTATGTGGATCAGGAAGACTTCTTCATTTCTCCACTGAAACATTATGATGTAGTTTTGGGGATGCCTTGGTTTCACCGCAAGGCAGTGAAGTTGACTCTTCCTGAAAGAGTGCTGGAATTTGTACATAGGGGGAAAAATCAGCGTGTAATTGCCAGGAATAAAGGGGACACTATCCCCATTGTATCTGATGTTTCATGCGGTAAAGCAATAAAGTCTGCAATTTCTACGTACATGGTTTTCGTAAAAGAAAAAGCGAATGATATGCATGCTGAAATGGATGATGCAGACAAAAATAGGTTTCAGTTTTTGGTAAACTTTAAAGATTGTTTTTCTGATGTTTTACCAGGGGAGTTACCCCCAGAGAGACCAGAAGATCATCAGATAGAGTTAATGCCTGGTAGTGAGCCACCAAACAGACCCCCTTATAGAGTCAGTGCGACTCAGAGAGAGGAGATTATGGCTCAAGTACAGGACTTGCTGTCCAAAGGCTTGATTCAGCCCAGCTCGTCTCCTTTTTGTTCCCCTGTACTGTTAGTACAGAAGAAAGATGGTTCATTCCGTATGTGTGTTGATTATCGCGCACTGAACAAAATGACCATCAAGAATAGATTCCCTATTCCGCGTATTGATGATGTCTTGGATCAGTTAAATGGAGCTTCAGTTTTCAGCAGGATAGACTTAAAGAGTGGCTACCACCAAGTGAGGATACAACCTCAGGATGTGCATAAGACAGCATTCCGCACAACATTTGGGTTGTATGAATACTTAGTGATGCCTTTTGGGTTGACAAATGCTCCAGCCACATTCAATAGAATGATGGATCGCATCTTCCGGAAGTACAGGCATTTTACGGGTACTTTCTTTGACGATATCTTAGTTTTTTCTAAGACAGAGGAAGACCACAGAGAACATCTTGCTATAGTGTTTCAAGAGCTGAGAAATCATCAGCTCTATGCAAACAGCAAGAAAAGTGAATTCTTCCTGAAAGAAATCCATTATCTGGGGCATATAATATCCAAGAATGGGATACAAATGGATCCAGCGAAGATCCGTGCCATTCAGGAATGGCCAGAGTTGAAAACTGTGCATGAAGTTCGAAGCTTCTTAGGCTTGTGTTCTTACTACAGAAGGTTTATCAGGCATTTTGCTGATATCGCAGCTCCATTACATGACCTTACTAAGAAAAATGCAGCCTTCACATGGGGATTATCACAGAAGAAAGCATTCAATACACTCAAGGAAAAGTTGACTACAGAGCCTATTCTGGTAGTTCCGGATCTCTATCAGTCTTTTGATGTGGATTGTGATGCTTGTGGAGAATGTGTTGGGGCTGCATTGCATCAGAATGGTCATGTAGTAGCCTATGAAAGCAGACGACTTCGGGATGCGGAAAGATATTTAGGAATCTATGAGAAAGAGTTATTGGCTGTAATTCATGCTATCCATACATGGAAACACTATCTTTTGGGTGCAGATTTTACTGTCAAAACAGATCACCAAAGTCTGAAATACTTTTTGACTCAGACCAAGCTTTCAGAAAAGCATATGAAATGGGCAAACATGCTGTCAATGTATCATTTTCAGATTGTCCATACTCCAGGAATTCGGAACAGAGTGGCAGATGCCTTGTCCCGAAGACCCCAGGTCAATAATGTAACTATTGCTTATCATCAGGACCTGGAAGGCATGAGGGAACAATATGCTCATGATTCTGATTTTGGTGAAATTTTACAGCAGATGCAAGAAGGACAATCTACCAGTCACTATTCCCTGAAAGATGGGTATTTAATGAAAGATGATTGCCTATGCATCACCCAGGAGATGAGGAAAAAGATTTTGGGGGAATGCCATGCACCTCCCTATGCTGGACATAGAGGAATTACAGCAACAACTCTAGCACTAGAGAGGTATTTCTTTTGGCCAGGAATGCGCAAAGATATACATCAGTTTGTTACTGAATGCCTTACGTGTCAGAAAATAAAGTATGATAGACAGAAGGCACCTGGCCTACTTATGCCTCTTCCCGTGCCTCAGGCACCATGGGAAAATATTACAATGGACTTTATTTTTGATTTGCCAAGATCAAAGTCAGGGAATGACGGAATTTGGACTATCATAGACAGATTCAGCAAGCAAGCTCATTTCCTTCCGGTTCGCAAAACCATAAAGGCAGATCATATGGCTAAGTTGTTTATGGCACAGATCTTTAAACATCATGGTATGCCTAAGTCCATTGTTAGTGATCGAGATCCCAGAATGACCAGTCTATTCTGGAGAGCTTTATTTGATAACATGGGGACGAATCTGAATTTTTCTTCTTCTTTCCATCCCCAGACAGATGGTCAAAGTGAAGTAGCAAATTCTACCATTTTGGATATGCTGAAATGCTACGTGGGTGACCAAAGTTCAGACTGGGAAAAGTACCTACCGTTAGTAGAGTTTGCTTACAATAATACAGTACATAGCTCTACAGGGAAAGCCCCTTTTGAAGTCATATATGGGAAGGTGATTTGCCACCTATATTGAGGACTAAAGATGAAATATTTGCAGCTGATCAGTTTGTGAGAGACCTCCAGACAGCTTACAGCCAAGTCCGGACAGCAATTGAAAGGTCTCAAGAGAAACATAAAAGGGCTGCAGATAAACATAGGAGACAGTTGGATCTCAAGGAAGGGGACTGGGTACTTTTAAAGTTTGAAAAAGCTAGGCTCCGCAAGTTTAAAGGCAAACAGAAAGTGTATGCAAAGTTATCTCCCAGATACTATGGCCCTTTCAGGGTTACAGAAAGAATAAATGAGGTTGCATACAGATTAGCATTGCCAGAGCATCGGAGGATTCACAATGCATTCCATGTGAGTCTTCTAAAGAAATTTCAAGGACCAGAGCCTACAGAACCAGTATCAGAGGATCCACCAGAAGTGGATGAGCTGGAGGAAGTCCTTCAGCCAGAGCAAATTGTGTACCATACTGTACTTTAAGGCCCTCAGGGTAAGGAATTTTACAGGTATCTTGTAAAATTCAAGAATTATACGGCATTAGATGCCAAGTGGATGGACGAAAACATGTTATCCGATCATCCACAGCTTTTGGATGTTTACAAGGAAGCTTTTCAGTTGAGGTCAACTGAATAGAAGCCGAGGGGATGTCACCACAATGTAAATATCCTAAGTCAAAGTACAGTTGACCATTTATTTGATCTTAATTAAAGAGTTTTATATGTGTTAATTACGGTCAAAGAGTTATTTTTAATGGTCAAAGGATTGACTACGGTCAAAGATACTTGACTCCAGTCAAGTGAACCTGACTACGGTCAGAGAATGTTGACCGTACTTGGCACACGCCAAGAGGGGTTAACCTCGGTTAACCAAGATGTGCCAACCTCGGTTGGAGAGACTTGGCTATAATTAAAGCGCCTTGACCTTTGGTCGAAGCTCTTTAATTATAATCAAGAGTGTTGACCTCGGTCAACCAGAGAAAATATATATATATTTATTTATATATATATATATATTTGTTTAGATGTGCACATGTGTTCAGTGGGGACGCCCACCGTGACTAGGATTAGTCCACAGTGTGTTATTTGCATGCAAAGCGCTAACAATTAATGGGTACCATGGCGGTGCGCTTTAATTAATTGTTGCAGGTACTAGGAAGGATTATTTTTCCTAAGCGAAATGGGAGCCTGACAAGCACCTAGGAAGCGGTTCGTGTGACCTCTCCTGGAAGACTCCAGAATGGCCCTAAGTGGCTTGTAATAAGAGTTAGTCTAGATTGTAGACAAGTGGCATGTTGCCAATTTGAATGGGGTTTGAAGCCCTTGTAAAGAAGGATTTCTTTTCACGTATGAGAGAGAGACTTACGAGACAGCTTCCTGCTGAACTTTTGTAACAGTTTTTCTGAAAGTAATAAAGACCTTCGGGGGGGTCCAGCCCGACAATTTGTCCTGGGCCCTAGTGTTTGTCCAGAGAGAGAGAGAGAGAGAGGGAGAGCTTTAGAGAAGGGAGAGCTGTGGACAGTTTTAATTCAGTCATTGACGTGAATCCATAGCTGTTTATTTCCCACGATCAGTTCCGGTTGTAGTCTCTCTAGTCAAGTCAAAGCACATGTGAGTTGTGCTCTGGCTACATGAGTTGTCGTGAAAAGTGGCCTTGTGAAGACTGCCCCTGGGACTATACTATCTCCACTAGCTCACCTCGGTAAGTGAAGCTATGTCGGTGAAGCACTGAGCGGGAGGTATTGAAGATCATAGCCTTGTTCTTCCCAAGGTTAACTATCAGGTCTCTCTCTCTCTACAAAACACCTCTAGGGCCTCTAGATGTCTCTGCATCCCCTCTACTAAGAATGATATGAGGACTATGTCATCTACATATAGTAGTATCTATATCACCAGATCAGCCAATCGTGATCCCTCTACTCCTAGGGGGTCTATGAAGGATGTGATCTCATCAATGTAGAGCCCGAGAGAGTTGGTGAAATGGGCCATGCCTACTTCACCCCGATTGTGCTCTCAAACCAATGCATAGGCCTCCTGGGGTGCGAACTCTCCCTCTGATAGACTCATATAGAATCATCACCCCCCAAATAATAATCTCTGGGATCTGCATCTCCTGTAGCCTCTTGATCAGGCGGGATCGTGGGACAGTGTCAAAGGCCTTCTGAAAGTCTACAAAGCAAGCGTAGACTTTCTGACGTCTCGACCTCACCTCCTCAATGATAGCCCTTAGGGTGAAGATGTGGTCTAGGGTGGAATGTTGTCCTTGAGATCCTACCTGCCCTAGAGCTCATTGCCCATGAGCCTCTTTGTGGCCACTAAGCTCCCTCTCTAGTACCAAACCATAAATCTTGGCCACAGTATGACCAATCATAAGAGTACGGTAGTTCCCAGTGTCCATGGGATCCCCTGCTTTGTGTATTGGTACAATAGTGATATTGCTCTTAAGAGCCCTCTGAAATGGCCGACTTTGTCTGCCCCAAAAACTGACCTGGTTGGCTGCCCCTACCAGCCCAACCAGGGCCCTGTATAAGGGTTTTCACTTGCCCTTCCATGCCTTTGTTCCTGAACCACCAGCCTATCCTAGCCAACCCAAGCAGGCCCAAACCAACCGATTTGCTGGTCTGCAGGGCCCAACCTGGTTGGCCATTCCTGACCAGCCGTTTGCTGCCCGCCTGGCCATGCGGCATCCAGCCACTGGCCCAGGCTATTACAGCCCCAAGTCGAGGGCTTCTCCAACTCCGTTGCTGGCCAGCACAGTCACCTTACATACCGGCCCGCTTCTAAACATATCCCTACCTGCAAACCTTCACTGCACCTCCATACAGCAGTTGTGAAGAGGCCGTACATAAGGCACCTACCATCCGTATAAATACAAATCCTGCTAGCTCCTGGGGTGCTGATGTCATCTACCACACTAGATCTCGTTCGCAGTTCTTTCTTTCTCCTCAATGCTCATGTGGGGGGCTAACAAATGGGGAGGCGATCCGCTACATTCCAACAGTTCTTGTAGCAATTCTCCACCTTCGTAGAGTGCATCATTGAATGATTCAAGCTAAGAGTGTCATCATCATGAATTTGAAACAATTCGAGTTTTCACCCCGTCTATCAATGCCTGTTTTGTTTCAGAGTTCTATCCATGTTTGCAGGCAGAAAGGTCTTTAATCCAAAAATTAAGGACATATTTGATCGATTGAGACGGTTGCTGGTAATGGTTTCCGCACCAGCCTTCATCAAGCTTCATTTATCCTTCATCTTGGGAGCTCTATCACGTGCTTTATGTTTTGGGGTGACCAAAGAGAAGTTCTATGAAATTTTTCCCGCTATATTGGATGCAAAGTCTGTCAGGAAGATCAAGAAACTAACAGATAAACTCTCAAACTATTCACATTTACTTGTTGATATATATGATTGGCATGTCAAATTTTATAGGCGTGATTATAAATCATGTCAATATATTTGTGAGATCTTAGAGCTGCAAAAGACGATGCAGATTTTACAATCTAATATACTTTGCTTGAAGAAGATTCAGATTTTGAAGATGATGAAAAGAGTAGTGTGAATTCAGATGTTTCTGTGTATGATCAGATCAGAATGGATCTGAAAGCACATCACAAGTTTCAGTTTTAGAGAGTGATCAGCCAATGGTCAATATTTTTTATGAATCAGCATCATATCCAATGCTATCAGTTCCATATTGTTTCATAGACAGCGTGAGCAGCAAGAAGATCCATAATCAAGAGTTGGTGAAGATAAAAAAGAGGCTTATGTTGCTAATGAAGATCAGTTTTCAAATTCATTTCCTACTTGTGCATGCCAAGCATTTGCACATGCCTTTGCTATTTATGTGATGTGCGGACACCAAGATAAGTATCTAGGCTCAAATTTTGAGGAACCTGAATTCAGACACCCTTATAACAAATAAGGTTTGGATTCATTTCTTATCAACTTCTCGAAATGAATTCAAAGCAATGAAGCTAGTTTTTTTCTTTTTATGCCTTGTGTTTTATGAATTATTTGAGAAAACCATCTTTCGTGTGTGATAATGAAGATGACGAGGAACATGCACCAAATTCATATCCACGTATATTTCCGTATTTGGACAAAGCTAAACATATGGATCAGCTACATAAATCAGAAGTGAACTTCAGTTTATGGATGATGGTGTTGATGATAGTATTTCAAATCATGATGTTGATGTCTATGATATTGATGCTCAAATTGATAAATATACAATTTGCTTGGGTAGTATATCCATTGGTAATCTGGAGAATAAGGAACATTCAAATCTCGTAAAAGAAAACAAAAAAATAGAACATTCAAATCTCAAAAGAACAGAACATTAAAATCTCAAGAAAACAGAATATCTCAGGAAGACAAAATTTTCAGATTTCAGGAAGACAGAAATATCAGAACTCAGGCAGACTGATTTTGAAAAATCACAGTGCAACAATCATTGTTTTTTTGATGCAGATGTTCAGATTCTACTGGACGTGGTTGTATGGTCTTTTACCTTATGCTGCATTAACTTATTTTCTTGGTGATGTGCCATTTTGGTACATGTTCTTGTGGATGTTGAAGCATCATCGACGTATTTTTATTTGTATAGGCGCTGTGTTGCCTATGCCATGTCCACTCCATGCCCATGGAGTGTGGACACTTATCCATTCATGGATCTAGATTTTCATTCTCTATGATCTTGTATGGATGACATTATATTTTATGGGTTCCTAGCTCTCGCATGTTGCTCTACAATGGTGGCATTGTCTTCACATATGCACTTCACTATACTTGAGCACATTATCAAGTTATAACTTATGCCCTATAGGATAGTTCTTTTCTGCACAGTAATAAGGATAGTACTTTGGCAGCTTCTGTGGGTTTAGGTGCAAATTTTTCAAATTTTCCCACTGGTTATGCCATGCGTTGAAGGTGAAATAGGATACTATGGTTAGAAAGTAGTCACACTAAGGGTACGTTAACACCGTTGGAAATGTGAAGGGCTGTGGACCTTATTGTTTTTCTACCTGTGAGGACTGCCGTTGATCTTCCATCTTGGAGTTCTACATTACATGTACCTTGGGAGGAAGAAGAAACACAAGCATTTTTGCATTTCGGATCTTTCTGTCGTCTTCCTCTTGCTCAGGAAATGTATATTTCTTTATCTAGCTATCTCTTCATCTTAAAGGGTGCCAATTTCCCTTTATCAACCAATTTGGAATTAATAACAGCGTGTATTGAGGCTGATATTGATTCCATTCTGGCAAAATTCAAATACCGGTTTATCATAGTTGTTTTGTATCCCTGTGCTTGCTTTATGTAAAAAAAGATCAATCTTTCTTGGTGCCAAAAAAGAGAATTGAATACAAGCATGAAAGAACTAAACTTACTAGAACTATGAGAGTGCAAAGAGGATCAACAGATAGCCATCTTCTCCGCTGAAATAACTGCTACAACATAAAAGGTCATGAGATATGTCTTTAACCACAAAATTATATATGAATATGAAATTATACATGAGATAAGTTCATAACACGTCGTAAGATATGCTCCTAACAAAGAAATCATATATGAATATTGTAAAAGGATATGGATGGATGGATTAGTAGAGCTTTAAAAAACTTACATCTACAAGTATCAAGCTCACAAAAGGCAAGATTAAAAGCCGAATAATAGTTATAACCCAAAAAGCTTCACCCTCAAGAGAGATTGCAGCCTCATTAAGATCTTTTTTTTTACTGTTTGAATTTATTGTCGATTCATCATCGAAAACATTGGTCTTGATTTTTTTTATGTCGTTGCTTTGGCCAGCCACAGTTTTTGAAGCTGCCAGGGTAGATGCTAGCACAATTGCTTGCAATGCTACAGCAGCCGATCCCAGCAACTTCGCTGCCTACAGCCATTACAAGGAACTATCTTATGCATGTATAAAATAAGTTACACAACAAACCTCTCTAGCCCTTTCATGCAAATATAGTCACTTTAATCGACAAATGAAAAAAGGTCTATACAATATGAAATCTAAGGCCACTTCCACATAGATGGGACTAAGTCAATCTGTTATGACACCAGAAAAGTGGAAAGGAACTAATTTAGTTGTCTGCCTTTAAAAGAACCAACCTCTAAGATGGGCTGCAGGATGCTGGATGCTGAAGAATAGAGAAAAAGCAATAATCCTCCCAATTTGTCAGTACCAAATGTGGGCAAACTCCCCTTTGTAGGGAAAAACAAGTGTGACAATGGAGTGCCACCTGCAAGGATTCCCACCAAGACCTGTCCTGTCCAATTACTTTGTAAGCACCTTATTTCACAGGTCTGGCAGGGTACCACAAAGCAGAGAAGATGCATGGATTGCTTAAAGTAGACAGTGCAGTGTCAAATGTGGTTTTTCTATCAAACTTACTCCATAAAGAGGAGGATTCATTAATCGCTTCAACCACTCAATAATCTTGGGGAAGAGCAGATCATTATTTGAATTGTTTGAAGAAGGTTCCTCGGCGAAGCTCATAATCTGGTATGCAAAAGTCCACAGGCAAGGAGACCAGCCAACCATGAAAAGAGCCAAATACCTGCACACCCGGGTATTAATTCCAAAGCTTTGGAAATTATCCTGATTTTAAAAAAGGAACACAAGACATTGCTTTGTGAGCACTTACCCTGCTGCAGTGCTGTACTCATCAGGGGGCAACATGCCACTCAAATAGACCTACAAATCCCTTCAACTTGTCAACAACATGTGCCTCTTCTTAAATCTTTCTAGCAGTCAGTTCACTACTATAATCAAATACAGAATTTAGCCATGCACATACTATAATGGTAAGTGCCCCTATAGGCATTACCAAAGGAAGAGTTACAGTGTTTCCAAATGCACAAGCTGTAGTGATCAACGCCTCCTTCTTGGACAAATCTCTTTCAAAACTTTGATGGATGCCTTCTGTTTTAGAAGACAATTGCATGTATGGAGCATGAGCCAAATTTGTTGAGCTGCCTGCTTCCAGTGCCTTAGCATTGAATTTGCTTGCAGAGGAGTTGAACCTTCTATACATACATATGCAGGCAAACTTTCCCAAAATGCCTCCAACAAAAATCTGCTAGACCACATAAGCCTGTCAAATATCAGATGGCTACACTTGTAAGAATTAAGTGGCTGGTGCCATAATAATACTTATGATAGAATCATGACATTCACTTATTACTACTGCAGCAGGAAAACAAACTTGACCTGAGTGGCAGCGATCAAAGGCAAAGCAACCAAGCTTCCTTCACGTTGTAATGCAATTGTCTGGGACACCTGGATTTCCCACCTCCCAAAACAAAATATTCTACCTTCAGAAAGTCTGCCACCTAAAATAGTCCTTAAATACCCTCACCCTGACGGGCAAAGCTGGAAATAAAAGGTCCCTTCACAAAAGCTTCGACCTTTGTTGGAACAACTACAATTTCACATAGGTTTACAAAACCTTCAAACTCATAAAGCCAACAGCTCCACCATGAACACAGATGCGTATACAAAGTTTTATGTTTGTTTTTTCACCTTTGACATCAAAAAGCAGGGGATGGCCAAATTGAAAGAAACCTATCCATAAAAAACAGAGACAAGTGTTAGAACTCTGTTGTGAAATCTACAATTGGACAGAAAATTCAAAAAACCGTTGAAATAATCTCCTCCCCAATAGCTGAATTGTACTTGCAGAAAGTGGCAAAGGAAGGATTGAAGTCACCAGGTTCTTCAGAAGAATGAAAGCTATGAATCGACACTACATTGTACTCTACTCTAGTGGCATCATGTGCTTCAATTACATCCAGCTAATAATGCCATGTCAAAGGCATGCAGACTTTTTCCTGCGCTGCTTTCACTCATAGCACTGTCCCTTGTATTAATCAATCTAACACCCGATGGCCTTGTCTTATGGGCTGCACTTTGGAAGACATACTCTTAAAGTTCCCTATCTACTGAGATCTCTTATTGGCTGTTAAGATTTAGATGACATATGTGACAATTAAATTCTGAGTTTCTCCTGATTTTGTACATTTTTAATTAAGATGCCCTGCTTAGTCCTTATACAATGCAATTAAATGCACAAGAGGAAGCAATTGCTACCTGACTTAGTACTGTTGCAGTGTTTGTAGGAAGACGTCCAGATTTCTGCATCCACACAACAAAAGCTGGAAGTATTCATCAGAGAGGCAGTTTTTAGTATCACTACTTACTGAGTAATCTTAGTAACAGCGGCCAATTGAACAAGCATACGTAACATGCTCTATAGCACATTTATTAGGGCAGATGGTTTGAATAGGAATGGCATTGTGTTTTGTCTGTACACTAGAACCATATCCCCTTGGGCATGATTAATGAAGTAAGTGCGTCATGATACGAACCCATTACAAATGAGTTCCACAAATGTTAAACAGGTGTCAATAAATATTCATGCAAGAAGAATCATAATTGTACACAACAAAAGCTGGCAGTATTCATCAGAGAGGCAGTTTTTACTATCACTACTCACCGAGTCATCTTAGTAACAGTGGCCAATTGAACAAGCATACGTAATGTGCGCTATAGCACATTCATTAGGGCAGATTGTTTGGATAGCAATGGCATTGTGTTTTGTCTCGACACTAGCACCCTATCCCCTTGGGCATGATTAATAAAGTAAGTACGTCATGATACAAACCCAATACAAATGAGTTCTCCAAATGTTAAGGGTGTCAATAAATATTCATGCAAGGTGCATCATAATTGTACACAACAAAAGCTGGCAGTATTCATTTTAGTATCACTACTCACTGAGTGACCTTAGTAGCAGTGGTCAATTGAACAAGCATATGTAACGTGCTCTATAGCACATTTTTTAGGGCAGATTGTTTGGATAGCTATGGCATTGTGTTTTGTCTCTGCACTAGCACCATATCCCCTTGGGCATGATTAATAAAGTAAGTGCATCAGACAAGATTAAGTTTTACAAATGCAAGATAGAGATTCTAAGGCCCCATACAACTTGCCAAGCCCTCCAGATTTCTTGATATTGCACGTTGGTAGTACATACTTGAGTAGAAGGTGTCAAAGAAATAGGCCTCAAGGAAAAATCCATTGATTCAGATGGCATGCTAGGTGAGAAATTACGATGGTTATCTCCTCCTTTATCTGCATGGCTGCCCCTGCTCCGTGTCACAGCTTCATCTCCACCCTGTTCTGCCTTGTTTGCTTCCCCTCCTGCCCCTCCTGCCTCTGTTGGTGCACCCCTTCCTCCCTACTCCGCCCTGACTCCCATACAGCTTCTTCTCTTCTCCATACAGCTCCTGCTGCTGCTAAGCCTACGCTCTCCCACAGACTTCTGCCTGCTGGCCATTTATTTTCCAACAGACCATCCGCTTCTTTCCACCTTCCTCAGTCTTTCGCTCCTGTATAGCCTAGTTCACTCACTCGCTCACATGCACAGTCTTTCTGCTCAGTCTTTCCACACACAGTCTCACACAGTCGTACACTCACAACGAAAATAAAATGTAGGGGATTTTAAAATTTTGTACCGCTTTGGTCTTCATCAAAGTAGCTTTCATCACAAGTGCATTTTCAAAGTTTGTATGCATTCAACAAGCACGGTAGAATGAGTGTAATGATGATATTGTAGTGTTTTTTACTTTGGTCTCTCAATCAAGGGTGTGTCCTCAGTTCAAGCGACACGCACCCACATTTTATGAGTTACAATGTTGTCTGAGCAACCCGATCATATATATATATGTATATGTTTATGTCCTGTAGAAAGAGGGATCTGACAGTTAACCTTGGGAAGGCCAAGGTTATGATAGTTAACACCTCATGCGCAGTGCTTCACTGACATAGCTTTACTTACTGAGGTGAGCCAATGGAGATATTGCAGTCCTACACATACCTGGGGGCAGTTCTCACAGGGCCACTTTTCATGATGACTCATGTAGCTTGGGCACGACTCACACGGGGACTGTAAGAAATCCTAGATTTACTATATTTAGAAATGTGCTAAGGAACAGAAAGGAGACTGAAATAGCAGAGAACAAGGAATATTCGTATTGCTTAAGTGTCTGTAGTGTCATCCATACAATTGGTCCTCTCTGATATAGAGAGTGAAGAGTGAAAAGGCGTGTACTCCAAAGTGTATGTGCATGAAGAGGTGTGTACCCCTTGTGAAGGGTGTGACCCTTGATGACAGGGTACATTACAATGGTAGTGTCTTTTCAATAGAATGTGTCTCTTGTGAAGGGTTGTGCCTCATTAGAAGTGTCCCGTCGAAAGGGCATACCCTTCCACAAGTGTCCATTCATCAAACCATCCATGAGTCTAAGGTATAGAGAAATGAATACTTCACAGATCGTGACATTCCCTCCCACTCGAAATAAGACCCTGGTGAAGATAATGAACTGGTGTAAAAAACATCATGGTAAATTCTGAAAATATTGCTGTAATATGCCAAGGTACTGCTATAAGTCTTCATCAGATTGCCAAGTAGCGTCGGCGTCGTCCAGATCTCGCCAAAGAACAAGGAATTTCGTGATAAGTCGATGTCGAGTCTCTCGCTGTTGATGGTCCAAAATACGCTCAAGAATAAGGAGAACATAATCGTCTTCGATTTCTGGGACAGTCACTTGCAGGAGGAGCTGCTTCATCACCTGGAATATATGTCTTTAACCAAGAAATATGAAATGTCGGATGGATTTTAACTGATAATGGTGGTAATTCCAATTTGTAACTTAAAGGTGAATTTTTCTTGATGATTCGGAAAGGTCCATAGTGTCTTGGTCGCAACTTAGGAAACATAGACTTGACCGTCTTGTAGCGATGTGGGGCTACAAATAAGAGCACCATGTCACCAGTTTCAAATTCAAGGTGACGTCCACGTTTGTTGGCGGACCATTGATACCGCCCTTGCGCTTTTCGCATATGATCCCAGACTTGGAGTAGAATATCTTGCATTTCTTGAACCAGTTGATCAGCTAGGGCCATTCGATCTTAAAGTACAAAATTCGTTGGTACAATCGGAGTGTGTCCATAAGCTGCTTGGAAGGGAGTCATGCTGATGACACCATGGAAAGAGTTATTATAAACAAACTCAAGGAGTGGTAGATACTCTTCCCAAGCTGCTAAGCATGACTAAATATAATGTCGGAGCATTTCTTCTAGAACTTGGTTGACTCTTTCAGTTTGGCCATCTAATTCTAGGTGGTAGGCTGAACTAAACAGTAGAGTTGTACCCAAAGATTCGAACAAAGAAATCCAAAAGTGACTTCTAAACTTAAGATCTCTGTCGAAGACGATGTTCTTGGGCAATCCATGGTATCGAAAGATATGTTGTATGAAGAGTTTGGCGATGTTCGGAGCCTGTGCACTGCTTTTACAAGCAACAAAGTGTGCCATTTTGGACAATCGATCAACAATTACCATAATCTGAGTGTTACCTCTAGATGATCATGGTAGTGTTCCGATAAAATCCATGGAAATACTTTCCCACCTTTCAGTTGGAACTAGAAGAGGCTGAAGAAGTCCTGTTGGAAGTCGTCTGCTTGCTTTCATTTGTTGACAAGATAAGCAAGATGTAACCATTTTGATGACGTCGCTTTTCATCTGAAGCCAGTAGTATGTTGCACTGAGTAACCTGTAAGTCTTGTTGATGCCTAGATGTGTGGCATAAGGAGCTACATGATGCTCTTTTAACAAAAGACTTCAAACATCCGTGTCATGTGGTACACAGATGCGATCTTGATAATACATAAGGTTGTCCGTATAAGAATAGGATGAGAAGATCTTCTGTTCGGAAGTAGAAGATTGATCTTTCGAAAGAACTTGTACTGTTGTGCCGAAGTCTTTATCATTGAGATACTTCTCTTTAAACGAATTCGGAACATCCACAAATAATGTAGATTTTACCATAGCTGATGCTAGAGTTAACGTGCTGAGAGCATCTGCAACTACATTGCATAGTCCTGGAATGTACTCAATGGTCACGTGAAAGTTGGCCAGAAACTCAACCCTGCGTGCTTGTCGAGCGTTCATTACTACTGAGTAAAGATATACTTTAAAGAGTGATGGTGTGTCTTTACCACCGAGTCAGCTCCCATGAGATAATGTTTCCAAGAGCGGTAAGCATGTACAACGGCAAGAAACTCCTTATCATAAACCGAGTATCTAGGTTGGATATCGGAATGTTTATGGCTGTCAAAAGCAATAACTCTGCCTTCTTGCATCAAGACTACTCCTGTAGCGATGTCGGAAGCATCGGTCATGACCTCAAACGGAAGGTTTGGGTCAGCAATATCCATAACAGGTGTGGTAGTGAGTGCTTGCTTGAGTTGTTGGAAACTATACTCTGTTTCGGGAAGCCACTGGAAAACTGCCGTGCTTTTCAATAATTTGGAGATCGGAACTGCAATCTCGGAAAACTAATAGACCTTTTTATGGTAGAAGTTTGCTAATCCGAGAAAAGAGCGGACATCATGAATGTTCTTACGAGTAGGCCAGTTATTACCTGGACCTTCTTGGGATCCACAGAGATGCCTTGGGCTGAAATAACATGTCTCAAATATTTGAGTTGGGTTTTGAAGAACTCTCTTCTTTTTTTTTTGGCAAAAAAGAGACTTCTATTAAGTAAGAAAGAAACTCGCTAGAGCAAGCTCTGAGCAAAAATACAACATCATGAAATCATGAGGATAAATAAAACCCCCTCAAAGTGAGGTGGAAAACAACCAAGGCTGAGGCTGAAAGTGCCACCTCAACCCTGTAAGAGTCTCAGAGAAGAAAGGAGAGTCCTTCCATTCCCTGAAGAAAGAAGCCCTCCTAGCTAAGACTGCACGGGAGTCTCCCTGTATCCTCATCCATATGGCCATCAAAGTATGTACGGTATCTGTCCAGATACTAGCCAAAGTGTGCAAGGGATGAACCTGAGTACCCTCCATAGCCTCTGTACATCTCGCCCTCCAGATATGCTAGGATGCTATGCTCGCTAAAATCTCCCAAGAAGTATCCACCGAGACATGTACATCTGTAAAAGGAAGATGTGGTACTACATCCAACGAACAGGACTCAATCTGATGACGTCGAACAAAAATGGCCTGAGAGGAGTCAAGTTTCTCATAGAATACCTGAGGCCCTGTAAGAGAAAGCCAAGCCACTGAGCCCCATGTCATAAAGAAAGGGGAGTGGGCAAAGTGACTGAAAATCCTGGCTACCCCCATCCAAATCATCCTCGCCTGGCTGCACTCCCATAAACAATGTTGAATAGTCTCCGAAGTAGAGAGGCAATGAGAGCAAGTAGGGTCCTGGAGTTGTTGGACTTTCTGGACCAAATCAGAAGTTTTGTCCTGAAGCTGAGAAATTTGAAATTGAAGTAATGCTTCACCATGTATATTTACTTCAGGGATCTTTTTTGGATTAGGGTCGCTTATCTCTAGATAGGTTGCACGCGAGCAGTTCGACATGTCTAAGGTCCATGTGAGAAGAGCACGAGACTGCGCTCTAGTTTGTACCATTCTTGGAAGAAGATCCAAGCTGCTCCTTGAGATTGCTCATGTTGGAGGAGGCAGGTGAGGCAGGATGGAACCACCCGTGGAAATCTGGCAAAGGAGGTCCTAAATGAGGTAACATTGGTGATGCCAAAATGGGTGTTACTGCTCGTGAGAGGACAGGAGTTGGTTGTAGAGTCCACGGATCTGAGAAAGGGTAAGGAGCTGTTGTCGGAAACGGAGAATATCCACGAGAAGGAGTGCCTTCAGAGTGTGAATACTGTCTTGGGGGAGGTAAAACCTGCTCAGGAGGATATTTGGGAGCTGAAGGAGGTGGAGAGTACCTTGGAGATGCTGAAGCTGAGGGGTAAAAGTCTCTCTAAAGATGGACATCGATCTCGTGAGGAATATCGGGTTCTGGGTATCTACGTGTCTCGTGAAACACAACCTGGGATGTGCTAAGGAAGTAGTGTAACTGAGGTGCCTCACGCAGAAGATATAGGATGTGGTCCAAGTCACAAGAAGGGCACGTGACACAAAAGACCCACGATGCAAAAGCTCCAAAGTGGGCTGGTTGTGCAATCTGAACACGATATTGAGTGATAGGTGATGCCCGAGGTGTCTTTGAAGGGGCTGGGGCATTACCAAGGGTTTCCATGATTTAAGGAGAGGGCTTTCATTTGCTGTAATTTGATATTGAGCAGCAAATATCGATATGAAAGAGAATCCTTAGAAAAAAGAATGGAAAGAATCCACCTGGCATAGATTAGATCTGCCAATTAGTTGCATAGAATGGCCTGAAAATCTCTGTCCGGAGGTCCATTTACTGTCTTTGCAAGTCCACGTTGAAGTGTGAACAAGAAAAAAGGTGCCTGGTGAGACTTTCGAGACAGATAGGGGCGTTGGCAGAGGCGTGTTGCAGAAAAGGGCAGATTGCGTGGAACTTGGCGCACTTTTCCTGCGTTAAATTCAGTGGCAAGTGCCTGTGGGGTGCTAGGACCAGGACTAGGACCGGGCCCGGAATTGGAAGGCAGCAAAAGGCCGCTGTTCACAGGCTAAGGTGGCGCGATGAGCCAGCAAGAACCAGGCAGGTCTAAATCGAGATAGAGTGGCAACAAGGGCTGCTGGTCACAGGCAGTTATGGCGATGAACCAGAGCTGGCTGCTGCAAAACGATCTAGAGTATGCAAGATGGAAGCCAGACGAAGGGCACAGCTTGCTTGCAAGACGATGGCAAAAAACATACGGCCGTTTTGGAGCGGAGAAGACAGACAGGAAAATGCGATTTGATTTCGCCTTTTTGCTGGTTGGTGGTTGCCAAAAATTAAAACGTGGGTCACCTTGAACCTAGGGTGACCTAGGGTTAGGCCTTGGGTAAGGGGCTGGTTGTCCCTTTTTAGGCCCCTAGGGTATAAGTGGGTGCTTGGTGCCAAATGGTGTGCCTATTCTAAGGGGTATGACCCTTGGAATAGGTGTACCTTTTCATGAAAGGGTGTATCCCTGTTTTAAAGAGGGATGTTCCCACAAGAAAAGGTGTCTCTTTTTCACGATGGGGTGAGTCCCTTGGGTGAGGAGTCAAAAACTCTTCATCAAAAGGTGCATCCAACGGTGAAAAAGGTGCGTTTCTTGGTTTTGGGACAGCCCAAGCACATCAAAAGACACCATTTTGGTCGTGTCCATTCACATCAACTCGTGATGTGAGGTAGATGGAGAGGCCATTGATGACTTAGGTGGGGTTGGCGCTAAAAAATTTTGCGCTCATTCTCTCCATCTCTTCCATGCACAAAGTGTGTGGATATCCTTCTAGCGGAAGTAGATGTATCAGATAGGTGCTGGAAGGTGGGGGGCATTTCCTACAAGCAGAAGCGTGCTCTGATACCACTATAAGAAATCCTAGATTTACTATATTTAGAAATGTGCTAAGGAGCAGAAAGGAGACTGAAATAGCAGAGAACAAGGAATATTTGTATTGCTTGAGTGTCTGTAGTCTCATCCATACAGTTGGGCCTCTCTTATATGGAGAGTGAAGAGTCACACATGAAAAGGTGTGTACTTCAAAGTGGATGTGCATAAAGAGGTGTGTACCCCTTGTGAAGGGTGTGACCCTTGATGAGAGGGTACATTACAATGGTAGTGTCTCTTCAATAGAATGTGTCTCTTGTGAAGGGTTGTGTCTCATAGGAAGTGTCCCGTTGAAAGGGCATACCCTTCCACAAGTGTCCATTCATCAAACCATCCACGAGTCTAAGGTATAGAGAAAGGAATACGTCACAGATCGTGACAGGGACAGGGTGCTCTACCTCGACTAGAGAGGCAGTGCTTCCAGGCACACTTTTAGGATCCACCGATGAAGGGCTAGCTTTTTGACACCCTAGTGAGGCCGACTGCCATGTATGCAACACCTTTCTGGGGGAGTGATCCCTCGGCGAACAGAATAGAGGAGATTTGAGAGGCTATAGGTGACTATGGAGTCTAGGATGATTTGAAGTAAGCCCTCAGCCCCTCATCAGATAGTACAGGCAAAGTTCGCCATGATAGTTCCTCATTAGGATTTGGAGTAAGCCCTCAGTCCCTCATCATGACTATGGGGTCTAGGATGATTTGGAGTAAGCCATCAGTCCCTCATCAAATAGTACAGGCAGAGTTCGCCATGACACCTCTCCAGGTTTATGCTATTTTTCATACAGTGACATTCTTCCACAGAGTTTGGGCCCTACCCCACTGGAGACTACCGAGGCTAGCACTAGAGTCATCTAAACAACTAGCAGAGAGCGGGGTTGATACGGTATGAAATGCAAGCATATCCGCATGGTTTGCCAGTCACGGTATTCAGATGGACTTGCTTCCTCTCTTTTAGTACAGCATGGATGCACCATCCGAGTTTATCCCACATGATGAGATTAACCGTATCACATGGTTAGATCTCCTCCAGCTCTATACATCTCGGATTTGGGTAGAGGGGAGGGGGGGGGGGGGGGGCAGCAGGAGTTTCCCCACCAAGATTCCAATTCCATAGAGACCACTTCTTGAGAGTATCAAACGATGGACTCATCATCAGACCCCAGTACCTCGAGGACAAAGGAGTCTCACATGCTTTGAGAATTGCCGTTGGACAGATGCGGGTCTCGTCCAATCAGTTGAGGATTGAGAGAGGAAGGGCTGCATGTACTCCCAGAGAGTAGGGGATCTGCACATTATGCATGTTGGACGAGGTCGAGGCAAAGGAGCATTTTCTATGTATCTGCCCAGCCTACTACAAGATCTCGGGACAATATCACTGCCCCTTTCAAGAGGGGCAAGGCTTTGGTCCACTTTCACATTTGATCCACTTCCATGACCAGGTCTGCATTGGGCTTTATTTGCTTGAGATGCGATGACACAGAGAGACACTACCGCGACAAATCAGAGAGCAACAGGAGGTGACCGCACCACAAGCTATCGAGGCAGATCGAGCACAGAGACAAGTCACATATTACTCTACATTTGAATCAGCTCCAAGATACAGTGGGGTGGAGGAGGAGGAGCTAGCTGATATGAGGGCAGCATGGATCAGTAGAGACAGCCGACACAACGCCGCCGAGCGAGGGGCACAAAAACCACACCCAACCCAGAGAGGGACCATACGATCAAGGTCCGGCCTATCTCAACCCTCCCTAGAGGGGACCACCAGAGACGAGTTGTCACTCTTGAGATAGCCCATCGGATCCAGAGATCGAGGAGCCCACGTCTCTGCCACAATGTGAGACAGCTTGACAGATTAGGTTTTAGAACCAAAAACATTTTATGTGCAACGGTACGTTTCTTACCATAATAGACTTCGCAAGGAGTTTTGTCGTCAATTGCTTTCGTCTTTGACTTGTTCAGGATGTAGGCCTTGGAGAGTTACTTCCCGCTCATCATGGTCAACTCTATTTTCACTATCACACTGTTCTTCCTCCTTGCAACCGCATTCTGTTGAGAAGTGCGGGCTGTCTTTGATTTCATGCTTCTTACAGAAAGTGTCGAATGCTTTCGAAGTAATCTCCCTCCCCCTACTAGTGTGGACTATCCCCGAAACTTTCCTTGACTTCTTATCTACCTTGGCCTTCCAATGCTTGAATTTATCAAAATGCTTGAGACTTAGCTGTCTCCTGGCTGTAGCCTTGCGGCGGCGAACAAGTGTCACAGTCACTCTTGTGGGTCGTGCATATGGTTTGATGAGCATGGAAGGGAGATCCCCTAATGTGATTTGTGCCTCAGTATGTAGACGAGTCTCGCGCATCTCAGACTTTGGCTTGGGGTCCACGGGGCTGCCACCTTTGTGAGTCATGCTGGTCGGAGCTGTCTGGTTGGAAGAACTCAATGATCATGTTTTGAGTAGAGTCTCGCTATGTGTCATCATGATCTCCCCTACATGGCTAAGCAACCACTCCATGTGTCGTACAACCTCATGGATGAAGGCTGCCAAGCATCTCTGGTCTAGGTAAGGATCTGAAACCATCTCTAAAGAAGGCATTGTATAGGGCATTTGAAAGCGAAATGCTTCTCTGACTCAATCTCCCGAGAGTCGCACCAGGTATAGATGCAAGAGTCTTTGGATATGCCCTCCACATGACCCTGCTAGAGAAAAATTGTGTAGACATAGTCAATGGTATCATCATACATGTCACCATAGTCATATACATCCATCCTTGGCAACATCATCCCCATGGGAGATGCAGTCTAATCCAATACAATACGAGATAGTGCATAAGGGAACGTCAAGGTACACCCATTGATAGACTAGGCAATATAAGCAAGAAACCCGTGATATCTAGATGAGTAGTCCGCCGTGTCCTCTTGGTAGCTACCCCACTCCTGACGAGTGCCACAGTAGCCCCGGTCGGCCGCACCTCGGGTCTAAAAATAGAAGAAATGCCATTGAGTGTGATCTATGCGTCTGTCCTCCGTCAAGTGTATCGTACCTCGATCTCGGGGTCTCTGTCCCTCTTGCTATCTATGGTCGGGGGAACAACATGCTCTGATTGAAAGAGAGAGAGAGAGAGAGAGAGAGAGAGTAACGTCCTCGAGAGGCCTTGCAAGGGCATATGGGACAAAGTACACCAAGCAAAATAGCTCATACAAGCCTCGAAGGGCTGAAGCAAAGGGCGCGCTAGGGCCCTTCCTGAGCACTATGATAAGCTAAAGCTAAAGAGCTTAAGAGCTCAAACAAAACTCAAATCTCAAATATAGACTGAAAGCTGAGGCTCAAATCCAAAGCCCGCGGCACCGGTGGCTCTCTGGTGAGCTGCGAGGATATGTGCATAAGGATGAAAGGACAAGCTGGATTCTAGGAGCCATAAATGTTTCTTTGTCGGGTACAATGAGGAGTTGAAATCATATCATCTCTTTGATCCACACAAAAGACAAATCCTCATCAGCAGAGATGTCTTTGAGGGGACGGAATCCTAAGGTGGCACAAGAAGCTCCATCAGTACTCCCACCCATACCCAAGTTGGCAATCAAGGAGAAGCATGAAGAGTTCGATGAGCTAGAGAGGCGCCGGAGCCAAAAAAGTCACCACTAACGGAGAAGAGGATTCCACAATAGTAATTGAGAATAGTCTCGGTTGGACTAAATTGCCGGAGTCTAGTTCTGGGTAAGGGAATCTCCACATGTTTCGAAAAATCCTACTGTGATCTATGCATTGGGGGCTAGATTGATGAGCCGGGGTCTTTCAAGGAGGCGAAGGATATACCAGAATGGCAAGAAATCATGAAGGCTGAAATGGATGCTATTTTGAAGAATGACACCTATGACTTGGTGGACAGACAATCACCTAAGGTGATTGGTACTAAGTTGGTGTACAAGGTGAAATTCAAATCAGGCTGATGGTGAAGGGTTATGCTCAGCCAGAGGGTCTCGACTTGGATGAGACCTTTGCTCCTACAACTCACATGGTGACCATTCGAACACTGGTAGCCTTGGCTGCCCATCATGGGTGGTCCATCTTTCATACGGACATGAAATCTGTGTTTTTGAACGGAAACCTTAATGGAGGTATATGTGGACCAGCCTTAGGGTTTTCAAGTTCCAAATTCCGCTTTTCAAGTGTGCAAATTAAAGAAGGCTCTGTACAAGCTGAAACAGGCCGCTAGAGCATGGTACCAACGCATCGATGAGTTCACCAACAAAATCAGGTTGAATTGAAGTCCATCAGGAAGCCGTTCCAAATGGAGGACTACAAGGAGGCACAGGCATGACAACCATGTCTAGCAATTTTGCACGGGGAAACCGCAAATCTTCAAAGCAAGAGTTCTCACAAGCAGCATACAACAAGCACAAAATATTAGACAATCCTAAAGCCACTTGTGGCATGCATACCATGATCACTATTAAAGAAGGCATGCTTGTTGACGGAGGTGGGTGAAGCTGAGTGCTCAGGATACAGCTGGTTGATGCTAGCAAGCATCAGAGGTTAGTAATCAGTTTGCTCTACCTGACCAACACCAGGCCAGACATTTCTTGTTCAGTTGGGTGCTCTGTCAGTTTTCTTCGAAACACAGGGAGAATCACTGGAAGGCAAGATTACGGGTACCCAGGTACTTGAAGCATACTAGCACATATAGTATCACATATAGCACAGGTATAGAGTTCGGTGGTTTCTGTGACTCAGATTGGGTAGATGATTGAGACACTTGGCGTTCGACTACTGGCTATTGCTTTCTTCTTGCTTTAGGGGTCATTTCATGGCTGAGCAAGAAACAGCCAACATTTGCCTTTCAACTACAGAGGTGGAGTACAAAGCTACTTGTATTGCAGCATGTGAGACATTGTGGTTGAGGTGGATTCTCGAAGATATGGACATGCTTCAGAAGAATACAGTGGTGATCATGTGCGACAATCAAAGTTGCATTGCCATTGCCAAGAATCCCGTGTACCATGCACGGACGAAGCACATCGAAGTTCAGTTAGCACTTTTTTTGAGACCTCATCATCGACGCCTCACGTACTATTCAACCACTCAAAGATGATCTCACTGATGCAAAGCCCACTCATGAATACAAGCAGTAGATAGAATAATACAAGCAGTAGATAGAATAGGAAGAGAGAAACAGAACTCGAGACTTTATTGTTCCACAATATGTGGGCAAAACGTACAACATTCTTCCAGCAAAAGGGGCTGGGAACATGAGAACTCTCCTGCTGCTAACAACTTCACTAGATCGTGCGCTGCCTGCTGCTGAGGCTTCAGTTCAAGTGGATGAATTGTGTGGAGGATAAGGGGGATTATGTAGGCTGGGAACCAGCCTCAAAACTGCCGACTGGTCCTGTTGCTGCACCGACTGATCCTGCAGATCCCCACCAATCTGACCTGCTGCAAAACTGTCCTGATATACCCTGGTTTAAGCCGGGTTTTGCGAGGGTGTAGGTGCCTATTGCCAGGGCTATAAATAGGCCATCTACCAGGCTGTTTGTGCAGCCATCTGCCACGTGAACCTGTCTCTCATTGCGACAGATCCAGGGTGATCCAGCAATCCATACTAATGCTGGCTGCTTCGCAATCCTTTGCCCCTACACTTTAATGACCTCTTTGTTCTCCTTATATGGGGGCTCATAGGTGGGGCCATTGACCTCTAAAACCCCCTTCAATGACAAACATCCGAAATGTTCAGTGATTGGATAGAGTTGAAGCAATCACATTCGCATTGCAGAAATATACTCGTGTTTATTCCCTATGCAGTCAACATTGCAGTTGACTGCATCTGCAATCACATTCGCCTTGCAGAAACATACTCGAACCGGTTATTCCCTATGCACCTCCAGCAAGTTGCTTTATTGAACTCGTCCCTCTGACTAATGATCAACATCATCAGAAGCCATCCATGACGGTTTACTGCTGGCTTAGAAGACATACTACGCTGCAAAAGCACAAAACACTTGGACTACGATTCTATCTCGAACGCACTTGGGTGGCCATTCCGCCAAACTAGAGTACCGCTTCCTTACTAGTTAGCATCCATGTTACTATGTGGCTTACCCAACTAAGCAAAAGCCAATCATGGCGCTGTAGCTAGTGCCTCCTTAAATTGCTGAAACACGTAACAGCCGATTCCATCATAAGCCAGAGCTCGACTGGGTGATAGCGACTGAAAGCTACGTGTGATCCATGACACATCTTGCACTAGTAGATACCAGATGCTGCGGAATTAGTGTGTAAGCCGAATGCAACTTGCTGAATGCGTGCAGATTGAGGAAACGAAGCCGATTAGCATTTTTGACTTCGTCCTTGACTACCCACGTCTAAAAATGTGATTGAGGGGATGGAGCGTTCCTGCAATTGAGCATTCCCTGCAATTGCGGTAACTCAGGCCAAGCACTTACTGCAGAGAGCGATGAGGTTGAAGGAAGCAGCGAGCGAGGTGCGGAAGACAGAGAAGTCGAGCTGGGGAAGGGCGGAAGCAGCAGGGGGAAGGGGAAGGCGGGGGGGAAAGGGATGAGGGAGGGAGGAGATGAGAGGGGATGGGAAATGGCGAGGGGGGAAGAGGCAGGATAGTTTTCGGAGGGGAGGATGGAAGCTACTGAGGGAGGAAGAAGGGGGCAAAGAGAGGGGAAAGAAGCTGAGACAAGAAGAAGACGCCATAGCCAGAGCTCTGAGAAGAAAGAATTACTGGCAATCTCTCGCCGTAGCCAAATACATTCCTAACAATCTCTCACCATAGCCAGATAGATTGAGCACGTGTGCCTCAGATTGCAAATTGCAATCCCTTAACAAAGTTGCTCTCAGTAATTATTACTCGAAGTTGGTCCGACCTTGTCTGAGTTGTGGACACATCATCGGATAGACATCTTATGATACACATCTTAATATGGGTTAATGGTCTATCGATTGCTTTTCCGATGGCGTTATGGGGACATTGTCGGATAGAGATGCAGGCACATTGTAATATGAGTTAAGGGTCTTTCGATTGCTTATCTGGTGCCTGCCTGCCTGCCTACTTGTGCACTTTGACATGGGTTTGTTTGTCAGGTTAAAGCCACCGATGGTGTCTAAATCATATCATGTGCTTCACATAAGGCTTGTTTTAGACACATCCGTACGGGTGCACTAAGAATTCTCATCCAGGCGTTTGCTCTTTCACACTAGGAGTCTGCAAAACGATTGGTGAAGCTGATAATTCACTTTCTCGTCTGCACACGATTGGCATTATCCCATTGAACAAATTTTGAGAATTTTCATGTCCGGGCCCAAAACTGCAAATGAATAGATATTCGCCAAGGGTGAAACACGCTCCTGCACTACTGAGTCTACATTCAGGCAGGCATGGAACCTGCCTGAATGTTAATGGGCAATGCTACGGCACTGCAATGATAGGGCATCTGCCTACTATAGCACAACGGCCTACATTCAAACCTTGCTATGTGCAGTGTAGGTCCAGGGCAGGTGCCCCTTAATAGGACAATGGGCGAGTGAGTGACAGGGTGAGTTTTTTCTATAAATAAGGATGTTAATGGAGTGTTCACATAAGTGTGCCAACAGCATTGAGACCAAGCAGCTAAAGCATGTTGATGTGTCTCTGCTAATCCTGAGCTCAAGCCCTAGGGGGTAGCTCAGGGCTTACACTCTCAATTTCAATACATCGCCCCAAAAAAAGGTATGTATTGCCATTAAGAGTCTAGTTAACTTCAATCTCTTGCAGCTTGTTAAAAGTGCTCGTAACTTTGACCCCCCAAAAAGAGATGGTTATGTGAAGAGAAAGAAGTTAAAATGTACAAATTTAATGGTTAAGGGTAAAAAGCCCCAAAATTTTAGTGAAGACCACTTACTACATAACATAGTGGGTACCAATGAGAATGCAATTCCCTTATTAAGATTATCTTTAACTTAACGGAATTGCTTAAGTTAAGCTTACTAATATAACCTAACTCTAAATGGGAAAGGGTCCTAAGTATAAATAAAGACAGTGGGAGGCTCAAGTTCAGGCAGGCATCTAAAGGATTGAACCCAAGTGGGAGGCTTAGGGTCAAAAGTATAAATAAATGGGAAAGGGTCCTAAGTATAAATAAAATAAAGACAACGGGAGGCTCAGGTTCATGCAAGCATCTGAAGGATTGAACCCAAGTGGGAGGCTCAGGTTCAAACATGTGTATGACACTCTAGACTCCTTATCTCTTTCAGTTCTTTATCATGGCCGATAGATACCAGATCGCAAATTTTGGTGAGACTGGCAAGCTCGACGAGACCAATTACCCCATGCAAAAACTGAAGGTTCGAAGCCACTTTGTGTTGAGGAAGGCATAGGGGATTGCGATGGGGACAGAGCTGCTGCCTCAAGCCACTATAGTCTATGACTACCCCAGCCACAACAACTTTGGTGCAATGACAACACCAACATACCCTATACTAGTGAGGTCTGGCATATCTAGGATGCGTAGGCCTTGACTAACATTGTGGGTACAACAGTGGATATGGTGCTTCCACACATACAAATGGTAAAATCTTCTTTCGAGGCCTAGACAACATTGAGGGATATGTATGAGCTCGACGATGAGGTGAGAATCTTAGACCTCAAGGCGAAGCTGTACGGCATGAGGATGGATGAAGGGGAATTGGTACAGGAACACACCAAGGCGAAGGTGGTGCAGAATCAACTAGCAACAGTTGGTCAAAGGATGAGCTCAACCAAGGACAGTTAGAGGATGTTGGTTAATTGGAGAGATCAAGTTCAAAGGTGAGCGACTGTAGGTGGTGGTGTGCTGCCAAAGATGACCTATGTAACAAACTAGTGTGCAAAAGCGGAATCGGACCTGGCGGAGTAGGAGCCACTCCAAAGAAAGACTATGATGAGTCCCAGAGTGTTCCAAAGAGCTACAACACAAGAGCTATTGGAGTATCTTCATCGACAAAATTGGGTCTAGCCACTGTGTGTTGGAATAAGATTGGTCACCTTCCCACTTGTGAGCCCCATATGAGGAGTGCATCAGGGAGGTGGACCATAGAATAGAAATAGGCATCGAATTGCCACATGGGCAGCACATGGGTTGCAATGTGGGCAGCTAAGAGAGAGAGAGAGAGAGAGAGAGAGAGAGAGAGAGAGAGAGAGAGAGAGAAAGAGAGAGAGAGAGAGAGAGAGAGAGAGAGAGAGAGAGGAAAAGTACCAAGCAGAGGAGATCTACCATGGAGGGCATATCAAACATGGAGAGGACATAAATGCACAGGGAAACCAGTTCAACAAGGGTTTTGGGACCCTATAGGCAGGCTTGGGGCTAAGAAAGAAGGCTAGAACTGCTTAGGCCAATGGTTGGATGCCACATGGTCAGGCAAGCCAACAAAAGACCTACAAAGGGAGCCCAGGGGGACATCCGATTAGTTGGCAGGCTACTTAGTCGACTGGTAGGGGGTAGCAAGTCAGCTAGTAGGTAGAGGGCTTCATCCTATAAAAGGGAGGCCTTTGGGCCTCATTTCATCATCACTTGGAGCAGCCCTCAGAAAATAGACAACAGTAGCAAAGGGACAATGTACCTTGGGTCTACATTTAGGAGGAGAAGGTGACCGTAAAGAAGCTGCAAATTGAGCTAGATTGGTAGCCAACCTGGGCTAGCTTTCTGGACAGCAAGGTGGAAGGGATCCTTTGGACAGAGAGTCTACGCAAGCTCAATGGAGCACGTGGGCTTAGAGATCTAGAGGTGCCATGCATATAATAGGAGAACATTTTGGTATTGTATTGAGGTCAATTTGTGGATGGACAAAAGTATATAGGTATTGCTTCTATATTTGTCTTGATGCATAGTCCATTTGCTAGTTTGCACACACATGAATGGTTATGAAGTACACACATGTTGATGAAGCTTAATTCCATAGTGAAACACTTCTCGTGTAATTCCTCAACCCATTTGTCAGTCTTCTGCTATGGGATACCCTTTGTAGGGATTTGATCTTCTAACACTTTCATCTCAAAATGTCTATTTTGGTGACTCTAAAAAGCTCAATACAATCGTCGATAGCCTTAGAGTTCCTTTAAGATTCTTTGGCTCCACTTTCAAAGTAAGAAATACAATCTTGTGGGATCATATTTTTCAATTGCATACTACTTGCATCAGTGGGAGCCAACTTAGATTTTAGGAACCAATGTTTAAGCTTGCTAAATGTCAGACTTATGGGGCATTAACAAACTTAGAATCAAGATATTCAACAAACCAAACTAGAATGCTTGGCAGTAGTGTAGTCTTTCTACCTACTACACAGAGCTTGTTTTGTGGTGTTGAAACACTAACAGGATTACCTCAAAGAAAGATCTCCGTGGATTTCTTACATGCTATTGCTCTTGCTATAGGACTATCAGTTCTCAATCACATAGAAACCATGAAAGTTGATGCTCTATCATGTCGACAGTCACAATTGTTTGTAACCCACTATCACCCCCATTAGCTACAAGTCCCCCAGTAGCCTCTCATACTCTGTTACCTATCCCTATCTCATCTTCAATTTCACCCTCTTTAGATAACCTTAAAATCATACAAGCCCACACAAGATCCACATATTTTTTTAAATGTCCAATATTTAAATTCCCCCGAACCTCCATAACATTTCAAAATCTTGCCCCCCTTTCAACCCATGGTCTTTGTCTTGCATCAATCCAAAATCTTTACATTAGTTCTTTTCACAATGACACATTTGGAGGTCATCCATTTGTAAGCTTGACCAATATGTCAATATGTCAAAGTCTCCCCATTGCTAGACCTTTTCCTACATATGCTGATGGAAATTCATAAATGATTGTTATAACTGATGTGACAAGGCGATGGAAATTCATATATGATTGTTATAACTGATGTGGCGAGGTGGGTGACTGCACAATCTCTCCCACCAGCTATATTGCATTAGATATTGCCATGTTTCTAATTGAACAAGAAATTTCACAAAATGGATTTCCAAATCATATTCTTTCTATCAAGGGAGAATTTTAAGTCAGAGGTAATGCAGATTATGGCAGATCAATTCAATATCAAATAATGCTTTACAAGTCGCAGAAAAGCTCAAAATCAAACAACAATTTACAAGTCCCCTTCACTTGGACTATAATGGATTGATAGAAAGACTTCATGAATCGAACAATAAAGATGATGATAGCCATGTATGTGGACCCTCAACATGACACTTGGGATGTTGCTTTACCATTTGTGCTCTAGACCCTAGGACCAATTTAGGATTGTATTGAAAGTGTGCATTCTATTTGAGATTGGAGGGGATCTATGTGCTTGTGTTAACATCAAATTCATCGATGTCATCTTCACTCTGTTTGCAGTGTTAGATTGATAACCTTATCTACCAAAGATAACTCTACCTCTGGCCATGTCCCCTTTTGACCTACACTTGTGCTACATTCTGTCCTTATCTTCTCATGTCCAGAGAATTGGGAACATGTGAGAGCTACTCAAAAGAGCATCAAACTTTGGAGTGCAAAATGTTGCTATGCATCCATCTTATTAGCAGTACATAGATCTTGGTTAATGTGTGGTCCACCATTATCATACAATAGTGGTTAGTTACATCATTATCCTTCCCAATATTTTCATACCCCCCTATGTCTCTCACTCTCATCTATACTTTCTACATATTCTAAATGCCCTTAATCTCAGCAAATAATTCCATAATTATAACTTAACCTTAGGAGAAAGGCAATTGAAAAGGTCTTTATTTTCATTAGAGAAATTCAATTGATTTCTTACATGAAAGGTGGAGTACCCTAGTCAAGCTAACGTCAATGGGAGAGCTTCCAAACTTTTGATGCAAAGGGGGACTTGAACTCAAGACATCCACTTTGCACTGTCAAGGTCTTACCACTAAGCTAAATGAAGATGTTGTGAAAGAAGTAGAGTAGAGGTATGATCAAAGGGGAGGCCCCCCCTTCCCTCATGAATAGAGAGATTGCCTCATGAACCTCCCCTTGCCTTTCTAGACATCCCATTTTAAATTATTTTCAAGTGAAGGGACGTATAAATGCCACACACTATGACTACTACAACCTCCTCTTTTTCCCACTAATCAATAAAATTTTAAATTCTTTTCAAGTGGAGGGACCTATAAACGCCACACACTATGACTACTATGATTCAAATTGACCAAATTATGATGATAATAGGAGGTCTCATGAGGTTATTAATTTATGACGTGATAGATTCACTAAAGTAGATGTAAGGTGGTACATGAATTCAAGGGGTTTCATTTTCGTATGGAGTTAGTAAAATACACATACATAAGGGGTATAAGGGTTACTTAAAAGACATTTTCTTAAATGCACGTCATATATGGGGTTTTAACATAGTGAAACCATCAAGATTTATGGTTAGAAGAAGTCGACAGTGGCCCTTTTATCAAAGAAGGCAAGGTACTGAGCCTACCAAGCTACTTGCATTTCAACATGTGAGGTAGGTTGTTTGGGATAAATCTTGGATGACATGGTCCCCTTTAGGTTGATTCCACCAGCATCAAGTGCAAAGATCAAAATTGTTGTGCTATAGCAAAGCATCCGGTATTTCTAGCTCAGACAACACACATTGAGGTTTTGTACTTTAGGTTAGATCTCTTAACGACATGTAAAAAATGCTTAAAAACTTAACCCCTTTAAAATCTATGAGGGGCATGTTTAAAATGATACCCTGTGTTGTGAAGAGAATAGGTTGAAATATAAAAATAAGGTTCTTACTTAATACTAGTGGCAAGATTTAGAGATTTTGAAAGTTGAGATCAAGTTGATAGGGCCACTTGTTTAAAAGCCCTTGAAATGATTCATTGTGATTGTAATGGATTTAATAGTGTAAAGAGAAACATTTTCTATGAAAGATCCAATACACCTTGTTGAAACCACTTGGTGCATAACTTAATGGGTACCGATGGGAATAGATTTGTGTTAAGAAACATCGTATGGTAGGTGGAAAAGTGCCCTCATATTAAATGTTCTCTAAATAGTATAAATGCCTTAATTATCTCATAAAGCACATCTTTACCTCTTTTTTCAAATTTGCAATTTATGAGAACGTTTCGTTTGTATGATTAGTTCTCAATTTTATGAATGATATAGACAATGAGAGATAGTGATAAAACTATAAAGTACAAGAGGGAGATACACTATATGTGGATCTTATGGGCACAAACTTTTAAATGAGAGTCCACAAGGAAGATATTCCTCTCTAATTCCATAAATCCCATTTCCCAATGGAGCAATATAAAACACCTGTTTTTTCTTGTGAGTATTTGTATTATTGTCATCTATATGTAGGGAATCCCTTGGTATTTCACTAATCCCAATGGGAATTTCTTTATAGAGCACATGTGTGCAAGGCCGATTATTAGAAATATGTTTTTTTCATAGTGGTTGTGGGTGTATGTGTTCTTGTCATTCTACATTCATAATAAGGTTAACCTTTATACAAGAGATGAGTAATACGTGTGCTTTAATCATTTTATGATAATGAACACAATGTGCATAGAACTAGACACCTTTCACAAGACTCTTTGTTTCTTTATTCAATATATTTGTAGTAACATAACACTTTACCTTGAAGTTGATCTGCCAAGCAATCTTAGACAATATACAGATAATGTGTCAATACTACACATGTTATAGGATTGATATGTGAGGATTGACATAATACATGCTCTAAATGACTAATTAGTATTGTGTCAAAGCAAACTAATTGTAAATTTATCCTTAACTATGACATCATACTCTAGTATACTTGAGGATTGACCACAACATCAAACTGTGTCAAAGAAACTAAGTAGAAATTTCATGTTGGACACAACATCATACTTCAGGAGGAGAATGCTTCTATGTGTGTGTGCATGTGTAGATTAAATGCTAACTAGACAAACCTAGCTTGTACTAGACTTATCTCCAATCATAAAAACTTTTGTCAAAGCATCTAATTTTTATAACATTATCTCACAAAATGTTGCTTGGGTAGGAAACCTTGTGTTCGAAGAATTCTTTGCTTGCAAAACATAAAAAATATTCACTCTAAAGCATATGATCTTCTATTAGTTTCATATTAGCTTAGTAGAAAGTGTCTCCAAATTGCCTTGCCAAAATGTTAAATGTCCACATGTACAATTTTGTTCAAGTTATCAACATTTAACTAGAATTTTTATTCCACTATATTTTATCAAAGATGCTCTTGCTATACCGAAAGTAAATTAGTCTAAGGATGCAAAATTTAGAATATCCAATGGCAAAAGTGAGGTAGTGGGTAACAACAATGTCCAAGTGTAAGAGGTATGAATTCACCCTTCTATAAATTCCTTCTCTTAAAGTTGGTCTCATAAATTTTCAAATCATTGTCAATAGATTGCTCCCTTTCCACCATCCCACTAAGACCAAAGATTGGACTTTCAAAAATTAAAGGTGTAGATTCTTCAAAACTAATACCCCCTCACAAGCCCTTAAAAATATAAAAATACTAGAATTTTGCTTATAAAGGATGATCGGTGTTATGTGTAGTTGTCAAAGAAGGCTCCTTAAAAACTTGCTTCATGCTTGTGAAATAAGTAACAAACTAGGCTAAAGTAGCACTTACCCATGCAAAATCCAAATTATACTACTCTTATTGGCATCTAATTTAGGACAAACTTAAAAAAATAAAAAAATATCTTTCTACTTTGTGTTATGTACATATCCCTATTTTAACAAAATTAAATCATGAAGATAATTTTTGTAAAAATACCATTACAATCTAACAAAGTACGATACAAGGGCAAATTAAAAAGTACCCACACGTTTTTTTAAAAGTGGATGTTAGCTTGGTTATCTCATAGTTTAAGAAAGATAATATACTAATTGTCTTCTTTTAGAAATAGAATGCAAAATAATAATTATTATAATTATAACTGAAACTTCTACCCTAGTTAGACCATTAAAAACTATTATCAAGGTAAAGATTGCATTCATGAAGTAACCAACTTAATATTTAACCCAAAAAATACCAATACACAAAACATTCCATTAAAAACTAAAAACAACCCTCATTTCAAGGTACTACAAGCCTTTATCTTCTCAACACAAGCCAATCACATAACTGATCAAAGAATTCCTAGAATAGTTTAGTACAAATGAGGAAAAATAAAAATGTTGAAGATAAAATTTTCATAATGAAGAGGAATTAATATGTCTAAGACCTTGCTATTACAAAGAACTAGCAAGCTTCAATACTTAGCTAAAAACAACAATAGATTATAGACTTACATAACATGTCAAGCATCCATGCTACAAAGAATTAAATGAAAAGATAACTTGGAGGCACTAGGAACACAGATTAGTCATAGATCAACCAATAATTTGCTCTAGAAAAGTCCTAAGTGAGGCAATTTAGAGAAGTAAAGAGCTATGTATAGAAATACGATGCAACGGAGAGATTGTTTGACAAGAACGATAGTACAATAACCAAAGAATAGACACAATAGAGCAAAAATATATATATATATATCACCAAATAAGATACAAGTGATGGTGATGTCCACCTGTGCACTCTCCAATAGAGCTTCGATGGCGATCTAGATAGACTCTAGATGGAGTAGGACTTGAGGTAGGGGTATTGGCATTCGATGTTGAGGCTTGATAAGTGGCCTCCTTATATAGCTCTTCGTAGTAGACCGATTCCCCCACACTGGTGGGTGAGTGGTGGCACATGCATATTGACTTGGCACATTGCATATTGACTCAGCACATTGCATATTGACTTAGCACATACATATTGACTTAGCACATTGCATATTGTTTTAGCACATTGCGTGACTAAGAGTGAGGATGGTGGCACATGTTTGCTTGAATTCCGCCACCGGCCAAAGACCATTGACTACCGACAATCGACCACAGGCACGTAAGCAAATTCACATGCGAATGCTCACGCACATGCAACAAAGGGCATACCGTCGGGGGATGGGGCTTCCCAGAACCTGAACCCCATTGGGGGCATTGCCTCCAGACCCCTAGGATCGGGGGCACTACCCCTGAACCCTCAAGGAGAACGTTGGTCCTTCTATCATCTCATAACCATCAAACAGTCACCATGAGACATCTAATGACAAAACTAGGATCCTACCACAGTGCTCACACCATGGCTTCTCCTCATAACGGGGGCCTTACAAAAGGGCACTATGGAACATGGGGGGTTAAATATGAGAGGTGGGCATTGCACATATACCAACACTATGGTCATATTTGACCTTAATTTTAGATGATCAACCCTAAACTATTGGTAAAATAATTGGCCAAGTAAAGGATTCAAAGTAGTAACTAAATAAAAACAATCATCCTCTATAAAATATAGAGGAACACAAAGAAGACACTTAGAAGACCACTGCACTTTGTATATGAGCATGTGCTAGTATCACACATTGATTTTACCTAAGTAGGCTTATCTTTCAGGCATTCCACAAAAGTTTTGCTTAGTTAAAGAGACCATCTTATGTATCAAATATTTCATTTTATCTTTAAGATGGCTTCATCATGCAATGGAGGTGGTCTTGCAATGGTAAGAAAGTAAAAGCTAAGGCATTAAGCATATCCTAAGATAATTAGAAAAAACAAAGCATAGGGAGGCTTGTGGCTTGTCAAACATTAAATAATGCTCTATAAACTAGTAATCTTGTCAGACACACATATTTCCACAGCTTATGATAGAAAGAAATAATGAGAAAATGTCTAGCTTGGCACAATTCATCTAGCTAGATAGAAGATTGTGCTAGGACGTAAAATATGGGCTAATAGCAAGTGAGAGAGAGAGAGAGAGAGAGAGAGAGAGAGAGAGAGAGAGGGAGGGAGGAGATAGATAGATAGCGAGAGAGAGACAGACAGACAGACAGAGAGAGACAGAGAGAGAGAGAGAGAGACAAAGATAGACAGAGAGAGATTATTAAAAGCCTTTGGAAGATCAAAGGGTCTATGAGACTAAAGGAAACTTAATACAATGATATGAGGGGTTGAGCCACTAAGTTGGCATCAACACGCACTATAAGTACACTAAAGAAAACTTATAATCATGATCATAATGACACCAATACATAAAGAGGCAAGGCATCAATATTGAGATGGGGGCATCGCCATGTGAGGCAGTTGTGGTGGCGTAAAACTTGTGATGGAACGCTGGTGGCAGTTGGCAACATGCGTGGCCCACTGTGGCCTCCTAGCTATGGCCCTATAACAAATGAGCACCATTGTCACCCCTATGGATCATGTCTCCAATCTAGTGAGCATGGAGGGAAGGTCCCCCAATATGATATGTGCCTCAGTCTGCTGGCAACTCTATCATATCTCTAGCTTGGGTCCTCATGTCTGTTGTCTCTATAAGTCCTGATTGTCAATAGCGACCTCTGATCTCATAGTACACGTTGCATTTGAAAGTGAATTGCTATTCTATCTCAATCTCCTGGTGATCCTATAGAGTGCAGATGGGACCCTCTTTGAATATGCCCTCTCCACGACCACTCTTGATGTGGAGGTGGTGTGATGAAAAACATAATTGTCTGATCAGTATTCTCAAGGAGTGGGGGAGGTGGATTTGTGTGTACCCTGATAGATTGATGAAGCCCTCAACTATATCTGCAAGCACTGATCTCTATAAAATCTGAGCTTGAAAGGAAGTTCTTGTGGTTCTAACCAAATCCTAAATGTGCGCAACTGTAAGAGATCCTCTCAGATGATCTAGTTCACATTGTGATATGTAAGTGGGATGGAGAGGGCCTCGATGTTGAACTAGAAGGGAGGTAACCTATCTATGTGTAGGCCAAACTCTCAAACTAGTTGCATGTGCATGCATACCAACAACTCTAGTTGCCTTGTGCTACCAATGCCATGGATGAGGAAAAGGCAAGCCAAGGAAATCTATGTTTCCTTGTAGTGTTAAAGCCATTCTGTCTAATGCGGTAGAGATATGTTATAACCTAAAATGCTGCATCGAGTTGTGGTGGGGATGCTGTGAACTTAGCCAGGACTGTTTGATGTGGGAATGAGGGCTTACTACGAATCATCCATGAAAGCATGAGAGCTTAAAGCCTCTCAACATAAGCCCATGCTATCTCTAATAGGTCATGGCCCCCAATAAGGGCTACCATACATGCCTCGTGGTTGGACCAAAGAGTCAAAGAGAAGTGTTTTGATCCAAGGGTCTTGGGAGTGAGAATGAAAACACTGCCACTTGAGTTTGGCTAGTGGGGCATACCCCCTACTAAATTGGGCCTGTAGTGTTGGTCGCATTGTTAAGATCGCTCTGGAGATAGAGGACTCCCAAGTAATTGTAGGATGCAACCACCTCCATTGACAACCCTCATAAGGTGAAGCACTCTCTATGCATGATTGCCTAGGATGTGCTGAAGATCATGACCTTGGTTTTACCAAGGTTGACCTTTATATCATTTCTCATAGAAGGTATAAAGTGCATCTAACTGTACCTCTGCTAAGAAAGAGAGCAAGACCATGTCCTCTTTATACAAGAGAATCTGGAGTAAGGAACCTACAATGGAGCAACCAGCCCCTCCTATTGTGCCAATAAAGTCTCAAGCTCATCTATATAGAGGGCAAACAAGGTTTGTGATAATGAGCAACCTCATGGACCCCAATGGTGCTCATGATCTCCTCTATCCACCTTGCACCTATCTAAACCCGACCTAACACTCTCTCATTAAGTGCCATGATTACCTAGGTGATCTCATGATCTCTATCCCAACTCTTGTAGACATCTGATGAGTTTGGCCCTTGGTACTATGTCAAATGCCTTGCGAAAATCCACAAAGCAATAGTAAGCCCTTTTTCTTGATGCCCTAGCATCCTCGATGACCGCCTTGAGAGTAAGTATATGATCCATGGTCTCGTAATCAATCCAAAATCCTACCTATCTCATGGCTGTGAAACCCTAAAGCTCTACAACTAGGCTAACTTCTACATCAAGCACTGATGCATAGATCTTGAACATGACATATCCAATAATTATGGTCCTATAGTTTTTTGAGCTCATGGAATCTCCTGCCTTCTAAATTGGAGGGATGGCGTTAAGTGTCCAAGTGTGTGGACAGTTTGTGCAAACTACTTCATTGGAGAGTTTCATTAAGATCTAGGCCAAGGCATTGATTCCATGTGCAATCAATTCAATACATAGGCCCTTATGATCTTTTACTCAACTATTGTCAAGCTTAAGAGCTACACATTTGAGGTGGGGCATGGTACATATGAGAGATCAGGTGCTGCCTAGTTACGAATGTCATATAGCATGCGTAGGCCCTCATGATCTTTTGGTCAGCAGTTTGTCAAGCTTTAGAACTACACCTTTGACACCACCACAAGATAGTGTAGGAGGTGGAGCATGGTACATATGAGAGATCAAGTGCTGGCTAATTGGGGGATGTCATGCATGCATTCATAGGAGTACCAAATTTTGGTGTCTATGAGAGAGGATGGGGCTCGTCACTTAAGGAACCTGGCTCAAGGGTGGTGGAAGTCACAAAGCCAATCATTTGATCCATAGGGGTGGTATCTATGTGAGGGATGCCACATAATTTGATATTGAGGGCCTTACTAGTCCTCTACTACTATTGCCCCAAGATGGTGGCTGAAAGGGTGGCCTATGCAAGCTCTCATTTTGCAACATCCACCCAAGTCTCTACAATTGTTGACTACATGGTGGCTATCTGTGCCTCAACTTTTGGTCCATTGCACAGGGCTATCACTATGGTTGCCTCCTCCTTATGAAGCTATAGTATCTCCTGGCTCAGGCTATGGATGAGACAGCAGTCCTGCTCTTCCTCTCATGTGCAAAAGCAATGTATCTATAGAAGAACATGTTGAATACACAATCAAAGTGAAATGTTTTTTTTGTCCCCAAAATGGTATGGTAGAGATGTAGTTTGATTTCCAATTGTTGAGCTTATGTGGATTGCATCTTTTATTGATTTGGCTTGGTAGAACATCTTATTATTTCCATAAAACTTGTGTCAAATCTGTACCTAAGGGCTTGCTTAGAAGAGCTGTGGAGTGCTTGTATGGAGCCTCCCAAGCCTTGGCGTGACGGAACTGCAGTTCCGTCGCCTGTTCCATCGCCTTCCATCAGTTGATGGCGGAGTCTCAGACAGCCAATTCTCCTGCGTCCGAGCTCCACGGGTCAGGCTACTTCGTAGGGGAGATACTTAGAAGAGTATCTCGACCCTCGCAAAGTCTTGGATCGAGCGGATCCCCACAGCGGCTGCACTGGTCTCTGTATCAACAAAAGGACCTCCTGAGCGAGCAAGTCGACGGACACAGCTCCTCCCACATATTATCGATCGTGCTGCCCTTTTGTGAGATTCTTCTCCAAGACCAAGGGAAGCCCTAGCTCAAAGTTAGGCTGTTGAAACCACCTACAAACGCCACACTCAATGAAGGGGAGGGGGGAACGATGCATGCATCTTATCTACCTCCATTCTCAAAACCCAAAACACTCAGGGAGACGAATGCCTTGTATTCAAAAAGAAGGGGCCCTGTGGTCAAAACGCCACATGGTAAGATTACATTGAGAGCATCTCTCTGATGCAGAAGAAGAAGACCTCACACTCTCTCAGGATTACAACAGGAGCTCGCAACTCTCATGCTCTCTTCCAGTTCTGGTCTTGGACTGAATCCCTATGTGTGTGTGTTTTTTTGAATTTTGGGAGGGAGCCTTCCCTTGGCTCCAACGTCCAGCCGCCTTCATTAAGGCCTCATTCCTCCTTGGTACCCTTTTCTCCAACAGTTACTTCGAAGGGCCAATCAATTCAAATCCTCCCGTTTGAATTGAGTCCCTTCAAGGCCAAAGTTGGGAGTCCAACCTTACCATGGGCTGCTCCCCTCGGTTAAGTCTAGGGGTGTCAAAGGGTTGCTCTCCCCTTGACCCAAAAGAGGGCAAGGATATCCTCCTTGCTGCCGATGTCGAGTCCGAAGGTTATGATGAAGGAGGGGTGGACTGAGGCTCAGTCCCTTGTCAACGGGCCACCCGTTACATTCCCCCCCTTTTACTCTTGCTCCCCGCTTCTTCCGAAAAGGGTGTGAATCATTGTAGCCACGCACGATGTCCACGAACCGCCATAGAGAAGGTTCCATCCTCCACGAGTCTTCACTTGAAGGCTGCCCCCTCCAGTGACAATGGTACAGCCTGTTAGGCCCGAACTAATTCGGTCTATCACGGTGTGCCATGATACTCTCGAGGTCTTCACCCTCTCCACGATCCATCACTAGAGCCGGACCTCTATTCCTCTACTCACGATCTGGATCATCATCTTCTTGAGCACCCTTCAACATGGAAACATGAAAGGTGGGATGAATATGTAGATGGGGAGGAAGTCGTAGGCGGTAGGTCAACTTGCCTACCCTCTCAAGGATCTCGTATGGCCTGTCGTACCTGCGCGCAAGATGATTCGTGAGCTCCTTTGGCATGCTGAAGTGCTCAGGGTTCAATTTGAGGTAGAACTTCTCGCCAACCTCGTACTCTACATGCCTCCTCTTCCGATCTGCAAACTTTTTCATCTTGTCCTGAGCTTTACCCAACTGCTCCCAAGCAGTTTTAAGCCTGGTTATCCACTCCTCATGGAAGGCTCCTCCTGCTGGAGCTACTCCCCCTGCAGTAGATAGTACAGCTACTTCCCTTGGAGCCAAAGGCTGATACCCATAGGCTAATTCGAAGGGGGAAAATCCTGTAGATGAATGCTGCCAGCTGTTGTAGCAGAATTCTGCTGCATCCAGATGCACGTACCAATCAGCCTGGTCTCCCTGGACATAGTGTCTGAGAAAGTCCTCCACAAATTGGTTGGTCCTCTCAGTTTGTCCGTCAGACTAAGGATGATACGAGCTGCTAAATGCAAGCTTTGTCCCGCACATGGCAAACAGTGTGCTCCAGAAACTACCAGTAAACCTCCCGTCTCTGTCAAACACTATCTCCCTTGGTAAACCATGGTGTTTAACCACGAACTTGAAGAAGAGTTTTGCTACTGCTGGGGCATCCAGTGTACCCATGTATGGAATGAAATGGGCCAGCTTGGTGAGTCTACACACCACTACAAGTATGCCTGTATGTCCTCCGCTGTTCGGTAGACATGTGATAAAGTCCATGGAGGCGCTCTCCCATGGCTTCGACGAAATGTCGAGGGGTTGAAGAAGCCCCGCTGGCTTCATTCTTTCGGCTTTATCTTGCCCACAAATGTGGCAAGTTCCTACATATGCATCCGTATCTCTCTCCATCAGTGGCCACTAGAAATTTCTTGAGAGTAACTCAAGGGTCTTTTGCTGTCCCGGATGGCCTGCCCACTGTGGCTCATGATGCTCCTGGATCGTCCTCTTCCTCAAGCCTCCTACACATGGAACATACACTCTCCTCTGCTTGAAGTATATGATCCCATCACGCACCTCTATGTGTGGCCTCTTTGCATCAGTCCCGAGTAGTTTTTTGGCAAACTCATCCTCTCCATACCCTGCTTTGATTTCCTCCAAAACTGTGGATCCCTGTGGATCCCTGCAGAATCTGAACTGCAGCTAGGTAGGGAACTCGGGAGAGGGCATCCGCCACTACTTTCTCTTTACCGGGCTTATACTTGATGTCAAAGTCGAAATTCGCCAGAAAATCTTGCCACCTAGCCTGTTTGGGTGATAGCTTGGGCTATGTCACAAAGTATGATGTTGTGACATTATCTGTGAAAACAATGAATTTACTGCCCAGTAGATAGTGCTTCCAAGCCCTCAAGCAATGGATTACTACGGTCATTTCCTTATCGTGAGTGGGGTAACGAGTCTCTCTATCGATCAATTCTGACTCTCGAAAGCTATGGGGTGCCCATTTTGAAGGAGTACTCCTCCTATAGCAAAATCAGAAGCATCTGTCTATACTTCAAAGGGTCTCTCAAAGTTCGGAAGGGCTAGGACGGGCTGGCTGCTCATGGCTTCCTTCAATCTCTGAAAAGCATTTTCATGCTTTGGACCCCACTTCCACCGTGTATCCTTGCAGGTGAGATTAGTGAGGGGGGCTGTAATCTCACTATACATATCAATGAAGGACCGGTAGAATGAGGCTAACCCATTGAAGGCCCGCACGTCATGTACACCCTTCGGAGTAGGCCAATCTACTATTGCCTTCACTTTGCTCTCATCCATCATGAGTTTACCTTGGGTCACCTTGAAACCCAGAAAGTGGATGGTCTCCTTGGCAAAGTCGCACTTGCTCTCTTTCAGAAACAGCCTGTTTACTCTCAGCCTGTCAAACACTTCTTTTAAATGCCTTACATGCTCTTTGAGAGTCTTGGAATAGATAAGGATGTCATCCAAGCGAACGACTATGCACTCATCTAAAAGATCTCTAAAAATACCATTCATGAGCATCATGAAGGTCGCCGGGGCATTGGTTATCCCGAAGGTCAGAACCTTCCAATCGAACGACCCATATTTGGTGCTCATGGTGGTCTTTTCCACATCAGCTTCTACAATTTTGATATGATGGTACCCTGATCTGAGATCTATCTTTGTAAAATACCTTGCATGCACTAGAGAGTCGAACAACTCCCTCATGTTGGGAAGGGGATACCGGTTCTTGATGGTAATTTTGTTAAGGGCCCGGTAGTCCACACATAGACGTAGGTCCCCTTCCTTCTTCTTCACAAAGAGCACGGGTGCTCCGTATGGGGATTTGGAGGGCTGGATGAATCCGGCCTTTAGCAACTCTTGCAACTACACCTTCAGCTCTTTGTTCTCTTCTTGTGACAATCGGTAAGGTGCCTTGGCTGGAGGGTCTGATCCTGGATACACCTCTATCCTATGGTCGATCTCCCGCTTAGGAGGAAGCTCCCTTGGGAGCTTCTCGGGTAGGATATCGGCATACTCTACCGGTAAACCTTGCACCTCTTTTGGTACGTGTCCCTTAGATGAAACTGAGCTCTCCTCATGCTCTTTGATGACCACAAGGTAAGCTTGCTAACCTTTTCTTACTGCCTTTTTCAACTGCATAGCTGAGAGGACCTGAGGCAAAGGGCCTCCCTTTTGCCTTGAGGCTTTTACCACCTCCCAACCTCCTTCCTTGCAGAATACTAACTATTCATCATGGCTATTGATCAGGACTCTATTGGCTCTCAACCATGTTTGCCCAAACACCATGTCGAAGTCATCCATTTCCACCACAGAAAATTTTGACCTGTGAGAACAGCCTCCCACTTGGATGCTTACCCCTTTGGCTACCTTGGCAACTGCTTGTCCTGGGGTATTTACTGTCTTCATGACCTTACCTTTACTGATTTCAGCCTTTAGCCCTATCTCCTTGGCTTTCTTGGAGGTGATGAAGTTATGGCTAGCCCCGCTATCCACCATAGCCCTCACTAGGTGTCCGTTTATTGTAGTAGTAATGAACAGCAGATCAGAGGCTACCTTATCTTCACTCATGGCCCCTAGAAGCTGAAGGGGGGTCATGGTTTGAGTGGGCTGTCCATTTTTTGTTTCCTGGATAGTCTGTAGTGACTGTCGCATAGGGCAGTCCCTGGCAAAATGAGCTCCAATGCAAATGTAACAACCACTCCCTTTCGGAGCTGAAAGACTCGACGAAGCCTTTGCTGACCCTGCACTACTCTTGGGCTGAACAATACTTACTTTACCTTTACCTTTTTGGGCTGCAGTAGCTTTAGGTTTGGCCTGCTCAGCTGGAACATCTCCCATAGGGCGGTACTTCTTCTTTTTGGAGCCAAACCGCTTGAACTTTTTCTTTTTGAATGGGGGAATCCCTTGTCCACTTGGCTTGGGCTTGGCTTGACCTTGTCTCTCACCACCATGTTGTTTCTCTTGCCAATTGGTGAGGCGATCCGCTACCTCGTATGCTTCTGCCACAGTCTTTACATGCTCTCTCATGAGCTCATCATGTGCCCAAGGCCTCAACCTTTTGATGAAGTAGTAAAGTCGATCGGCCTCACTCATCTCCTTGATTTGTAGCATGAGGGACGAGTGAGCTTTGATGAAGTCCCTCAGGGTTCCGGTGTATTTGAGACTGTTCAAGGCATCCCGAGCCTTCCATTCAATGTCGGAGGGCAGAAACTGCAACCTCAACCTTTATGAGAGCTCATCCCACGTGGAAATGGTGTATGTGTTGCGGTGGGTTCTCTCATCCTCCTTATAATTTCTCCACCAAAGCTTGGCATCGTCCACCAAGTAGGTTGAGGCATGGAGCACTTGCTCTTGGGGCTCAATTATCTTGGCAAGGGCAAGGTATTGCTACATGTCGTAGATGAAGTTCTCTAATACCTTAACTTCTCGCGCGCCTGTGTATGGTTCGGGCTCCTTGAGCTTGACCCGATGCCTCCCGGATGGTCCAACTCCATCATCCTTGATTAGCTTGCTCATCACATGGGCAAGTTCTATCTTAGCTTCTGAGAGTTGCTACTGTAGCAGCCCCTGGCTGGTCTCTGCAGCTCAGTTAGAGCAAGCTCTATGGCCTCAAACCTTGCTTCATGCTCATAGAATTTGAGCTTGGTTCTGCTCTTGGTGTTGCTGGGCTCAGCACCAGCTACCTCATTTGAATCACCCATGCGGAATGGCCTTCAAATGGACTGGAGTGTCTGAGAAAATGCAAAAGGTGGGGGAAAACTGTCAATTCCTTTGACTTCCCAAATCCTATCAAGCTGATACCTTTGGGGAACTGACTCTACTCAGTTCCTTCAGCCCTGATACCATTGTCACGAGGGCAAAGTTTTCCCTTAAACTTTTTCACTTTTCTCTTTTCCTTTGCTCCCCGATTTGGTCCCCTACCGGGATCCCAAAGTACCCGCTTGACCTCTTGGATTTGCAACTGCCTTGCTGACAGGAACCTCCACCTGACTGATTGTCCTTCACCTTCACAAAGGTGCTCTGGTCCTTCGAATGCTCAGAAGAAAGGCATAGAGCTCCTCCCGAGAGCTACAGCTTTAAAGGACCTCTCGTTCCCCAAAACACTTGCCGAACCTCTGTGTGGCAAAAGTAATGCCCACGGCTTACTTCGAAAACTCAGTACAAGAGGGGGAAGACACCTGTGAAATCTGTTCCCAAAAACTCCTTGTCTGACTAGTTGGGCCTAGCTAAATTTAGATGGGGCTAAATTAGCCAAACCGCCAAAACTGGCTGGCTGTACCTCTAGAGTTAGCGGCTGTGCCAAAAAAAGGGATGGCCAACCGCTGGAATCGAACTCGAGACCTCCAGAGAACTACGCACAGAACCTTCTCGTCGGGCTAGCCAAGTGGGCTGGTCTTAGTTATTGAAACTAAAAGACCACCCTTTTACCTTTATCATGTACTTTTGACCAAACGCGTGTCCCAGGTCTCTACACAGCTGCGAAGGGTATTCGAACCCATGACCAACTCCCACGAACTCGAGGCGCCAACCACCGAACCAACACTTGGTTGGTGTAACCAAGCGGCACCTCCGAGCAATAGTCTGTACTAACCTGCACACAGGCACTCCAAAAAGATTCGAACTCGGAACCTTTGAAGTATCGACTGCAGTGCCTATCGATGGGTTAACCACGGGGCCTTGTCTTAATTAGTGTAACCAAGCGCGGCTCCCTAGCTGTTTGGTATCCTCCGTTCACTAGCAAAAGGGGGTCGCCCCCCTCGTCGGCTCGCGCTCTGCTGTCTCCCTCTGCCCGAACTCGAACCCGCGACCTGTGCGATGACACTCCAAATACCTCACGGCCCGGCTAGCCACCGGGGCCATGGCATTGCTTGTGCCTCAATCCTGGCCATATGCTTATATAGAAGACTATGGTCGTTGGAGCTATGGTGACCTTCCCGTCCCATGCGCACGTCGAAAGGCCGGTTTATGGCGTCGCCCTTCTTCTTCAGGTCCGGGGGCATCCATAGGAGCGAGGGTATTGGCGATGATGCTTTGGTTCGATCGGGAGAACCCTTCTCGACTTTTCCGTCCGGTTCTGTCGAGGAAGTCCGTCGATGGTCTAAAACTTCATCGGGCTGATTCGGGTAATCCGGTGCTTTGCTATAATCATGGGCCCAGCCACATGATCTAGACGATGAGATGTCCCTCTGTACCTAAGGGCTTGCTTAGAAGAGCTGTGGAGTGCTTGTATGGAGCCTCCCAAGCCTTGGCGCGATGGAACTGCAGTTCTGTCACCTTCCGTCAGTTGATGGCGGAGTCTCAGACAGCCAGTTCTCCTGCGTTTGAGCTCCGCGGGTCGGGCTACTTTGTAGGGGAGATGCTTAGAAGGGTATCTCGACCCTCGCAAAGTCTTGGATCGAGCGGATCCCCACAGCGGCTGCACTAGTCTCTGTATCAGCGAAAGGACCTCCTAAGCGAGCAAGTCGACAGACACAGCTCCTCCCACAGATTATCGATCGTGCTGCCCTTTTGTGAGATTCTTCTCCAAGCCAAGGGGAAGCCCTAGCTCGAAGTTAGGCTGCTGAAACCACCTGCAAACACCACACTCAACGAAGGGGAGGGGGGAACGATGCATTCATCTTATCTACCTCCATTCTCAGAACCCAAAACACTCCGGGAGACGAATGCCTTGTATTCAAAAAGAAGGGGCCCTATGGTCAAAATGCCACAGAGCTTCTACCTGATGCAGAAGAAGAAGACCTCACACTCTCTCAAGATTACAATAGGAGCTCGCAGCTCTTGTGCTCTCTTCCAGTTCTGGTCCTGGACTGAATCCCTATGTGCGTGTGTTTTTTTGAATTTTTGGAGGGAGTCTTCCCTTGGCTCCAACATCCAGCCGCCTTCATTAAGGCCTCATTCCTCCTTGGTACCCTTTTCTCCAACAGTTACTTTGAAGGGCCAATCAATTCAAATCCTCCCGTTTGAATTGAGTCCCTTCAAGGCCAAAGTTGGGAGTCCAACCTTACCATGGGCTGCTCCCCTCGGTTAGGTCTAGGGGTGTCAAAGGGTTGCTCTCCCCTTGACCCAAAAGAGGGCAAGGATATCCTCCTTGCTGCCGATGTCGAGTCCGAAGGTGATGATGAAGGAGGGGCAGACTTAGTCCCTTGTCAACGGGCCACCCGTTACACCCATGCCCCCTTCCCCCGCACCCTCAGCCCCCTCCTCTGCCTTCTATCCCTGCCTCCTTCCCCTACCCCCTCAACCCCTCTCCCCCCCCTTCCCCTTCCCCTTCCCCTGCCCCCTAGCCTCACCCCCTCAGCCCACCTCCTCCCCCGCCCCCTTCCCTTGCCTCTCTTAACCTCTCATCCCCTCTCTCAGCCCCTTCGCCTTTTCAGCCCTCTACCTCTCTTCTCCCCTCCTCCCTCAACCCCTCTCCTTTCAGCCCTCTTCTATCCTCCCTCTTAGCCTTTCTAGCCTCTCTCTCATTCTCTCCCTCTGCCTTCAACCTCTTCTTTAGCTTTTTTAGTCGAGCGGGGCTCAATAGTGTTCATGTCGGCCTTCCCACCTTGATTGACAATGGCACTACCTTCAGCCAATCATCGCCCACTTCCATCGGCCACAAAAACCATCACATTCTCAAAAGTTTGTATTCCTCGGTGACTGTCTATGCTTTCTTTTTTTCCTCCATCCATCAGTCTCTTCAAGATGCTTATTTCCTTGGAGACCCTCCTCTTGCCTAGCTAGAAGTTTTTTATCACTATTTCTAGTTTGTAGAAGTTGCTCCTTTATGGGGAAGCTATGAATGTACATTCCTTTATAATGAAATAGTCCTTTTCACCAAAAAGAAAAATTGTGTGTGAGGTGCGCACGCATACATAAATTCTGTCCAGTGTTGAAACGTTTGAAACCACTCAAATGCTGAATTTTAGCAACTATGGTTATGCACTGCTGTTGGGGTCATAATAGTGAACTTCTTGTTGCTGGTGAAAAACCTTGAAATGGGGTCATGGGTGCTTATGTAAAGTGCTAGCTAGTGCTGAGGCATTAAAATCACTATGTATCTCTCATTCTATCTCTATCCATTTCCACTCTAAGCTTTGCTTTTCTGTATTTCTTATTGATTTGCAAAGTTAGATTTTTCAATTGGCAAGTCTATTCTAAGTTTCTACTTGTAACGGATAGAAGGGAGTGAAAAATAAGCAAATGGAAAATGGTATGGCACTAAACCCTGTGGGTCATAGACTGCACACTAGAAGTTTGTATGGCATGTGTTCCATTGTAAATAGAGGGCAAAGAACATGTTCTTAGCTTTGTCATGTTGCAGTTCATCAATGGAGGAGCCATGGTCTCTCCTATTGTTTTTGCAAGGCGCAGCTTGGCTTACCTCATGATGGACCAGCCTGATCCAGTCTCCGTGACGTGATGCAAGCTCAAATTGTGAATCTTGAATGGCCCACTGCTTTCTACCTGCAGTCTGTAGCACTGGCAAAGCTCAACATGCAAAGCGAAGCAACAGACATGCTTGATGAGGGATCTAGTTTAGAGGCCAAAAGACACAGTATGAGAAGCTAGCAAGTTATGTATTTTGATGTGAAATGAATCTGATGTTGTAATGAGACTGCATGCAAGATGGTGATGGACTAAGTTGTTGAGCTCTCCAAGTGTGGTGTAAAAATGTGGTTCTGTTGCTTCGCCTTGGAAGGGTCACCTGTCTCCTACATTTTGGAGTTGACATGGCATGTTGGTTTGACCCTCGTGATTTGCTTTGCTAGCCCTATTCTTTTGTAATTTATGGATCGCGATTATGTCAGTTAATTAGAGTCCAAGGTTATGCTATAAAAGATCATTTCTAGTATGAATTGGCAATTGATGAACGCCAAGTGCTGAACTCTGTTCTTGGAGCCTTGTGGAAATAAATGGGATTGACAAGCAGTTTTGTAATGATATTGAATTTTATCATATCAATGCCAGCAATAGTATTGCCACTCCAGCATGGATGAGTTTGGCCTGACTGTCTTGGTTAGGCAAATGCCGGACACTTGAATATTGTATGGGGGCAGAGACAACATCAACACAGGTTTTGATCTTGGCATGCAAACTTATATTCAGAACATCAACTACAATTTTTGTTATTAGGATTTTGGAGCACTCTGTGGTGATGTTTAAATTATTATGGCATGGAGGCATAGTGTGGAAGCATGTGAAGATAGGCATTTGGGTGGATTTGGTGGCCCAGGTTTGTTTACTCAACCATGAGGGTGTAAACCCCAAGTGATGCTTACAACAATGATTGGAAGATAGGATTGCTGAATCTTCTGTTTCTCCTTTTTTTAATGCATCATAGTATGCATCTAGTGCATGCTGAATGCAAATTTTGACCATGCTTGATGCCTGATGTATAAATTAGGTTATCCTTTGCTTATACAATCCATCAAGTTTCATTGAGGGCTCTTAAGTGTAGGGAATGTAAACATGCATATTTTTTATCCATAGATGAAGTTGACTTGAAGCATGCCTTTTGCAAGTAATGCGTTGTGAAAAGTCCCATTTGGACAATGCGTGATTTGTCTTTCAAATGAGGGCTCTTCCTACCTCCTCATTCTCCCCTTCCCACCTCTCTACCTCAACCTCTCTCTCTCCTCCCATTTTGCTCCATTCTGCCTCCTCCCCCTCTCCCTCCTCCCAAATTTCCTCCTCTACCACATTCGCCCCTCTCATTTAGCCTCTTCCCCCTCCCTCTCCCTCTTCACTACTACCCTACCTCCCTTGCTATCTGCTACCCCTTACTTCTTCTATTTCTCTTTCTCATTGGATGGACATAACTTAGCTTTGCTTAGGTTAGCTTCCATCCTCAATCGGTGAATGGATACCCATTCAACCAATCCTTGTACCATTTCATTGGTTTTGAGAATGTGCCCTTTCTCTAAAGGCATTCGAAGATGATGATGTAGAGTGTTTCATCAATGCTGTGAATGCCTTTAGTCAGAATATGGAGATCACTTGGGGAAAGAATCATTTCACACGGGACATGGTAATCTCTAACTTGGACATTGAGACGTGCATATTGAATGGTCCTATACCTACTAATTTGTTTTTCTATTTGGAAGCACATTTTATACGCCCATGCACCATACATGGAATGCACATTTTATACGCTCATGCACCATACATGGCATGGAATTATGGAAGAATCGAAGTGTGTTCCACTCAGGGCATGGAAAGATCACCTTGGCCAAGCAGGTTGTGCATATAACAGAGACCCAATATGAGGGTGGTAGAACTAAGTCGAGCCCAATGGTTCAATTGGTTCAATGGTGGTATAGGCATATCGAAATAAGAGCAGCTCCAACACGAGCATTCAAAGAGACCTTAGTGTCCCATGCAATGCAAGACGTTAACGCGGAACATAGAAGAAGAATATATAACTCATCAAATGCAAGATAGAATCATGCAAGGTGGCATGCAACCCATCATAGTAGGGGCGCATATGGGTGGAGGCAGATGAAAATGATGGTGTAGACTCTTCCAATGTGGATGCCCATGCATAAGTTTCAGAATTTCTTTGTAATTTTAGTTATGTGATTTGTAGTAAAGCCAATGTGTAATAGCCATGAATTGTAGTACAAATGGAAAAGTTTGAGTTATTGGATGTTAATTATAAGTTTTTAGCTCAAGGTTGCACCAAATTTAATTTTTTTAGAGTTTATATTAAAATAAGTATTTTTAAAAATTGGGGTTTTGGGCCCTATATAAATGGGCCCTCTTCTTTTTTTCAAAAAGATTACTTCATTAAGTATGAATGAAAACCGCAAGAGCAAGCTCAAACGCGGGAGTACATCATGTCATGCATGAGAGAAAAAACAACTCAAAAAGGCAAAAACAAAAGAAAAATTACTTTGCTACTTGAACTCTTCGCTGCCCGCTTTTAATTCTGCAATGTTGCGAATTTTCCTTATTCTGAGCCTATCCCCCAATGGGGTTTCTTTGGTTCTATCTTTTTGTAACTTCTCCTTTGTCATTGCATGTTCTTCAATTTCTTTTTGTAGTTGCTCTTTCAATCTGGTGCTTTTGGCCATCTATTGCATTTTCATATCCATCTCTTGTTCGTATAAGAACTTATACATTTGTACAATGGTAGATTGAGTTGTGATATATACATGTGTAACTTTGTTCCCATCAACCACAAAATTCAGCAACTTTGTTGGATTAGAAAATGAAGGAGTAGAGTTTCTAAGTAAACTTTTTTTATAAATGGTTCCATCACACCATAAGTTGATATGTTGTAAGCCTTTTCTCCTCATGTTCTCTCTTTACATGGCATCCCTATCTTCTTGACCACATCTATGGATGCAAGGACAAGCATCCAATTTTGGGAGAACTCGGGCTCTGGCAGCAGAGCATACCAATGTTCACCCTAGTCCTCTCCTCCATTCTTCTCGTTGCATGCTTGGAACACATTTACGGAGGTAGTCCGTTGGGTGGTATCGGACTCAACCACCATGTATAAATTACCTGTCATGGGGTGGGCCTTCGAGAATTGAAAATCATAATTTGCTCATCCTTGCACAAATAGATTCTATTGGAGGACCAATCATGAACTAGTCATACGGCATATAGAAAGGGTCTTCCTAGAATCTCATCATAACCATATGGTTGGCCATGGAAATCCATGATGAGTTAGACATAGTAGGTGAGTCCAAAAGTTAGATTTTGATGTCACTCAGGACTTTCACTAGTTGGATGGGCTACTACTCCATCCACCATTTTGACCACCAGATTGGTACTTTCGACGATCTCGGGTCTTCCCCACTTGATCTAACACTATTTGGTGACTATGCTAACACCCACACCTTCATCTAGTATTATTGTGGCACTCTTGTTTTGGTAGGTGATTGGGAGCACAACATTGGTGTCATCGCTTTAAAAGTACTAAACTAATTTATTAGTGTCATCGCTTTCAAAGTATTGTCCTAATTTATTGGTGTCATCGCTTTCAAAGTACTAACCTAATTTATTGGTATCACTGCTTTCAAAGTACTAACCTAATTTATTGACCAATATCTTAAGAAGGTTTGGCTCCTCTGCAGGGGGCTTCAACTACCTCAGTGGGCACCTCCTCAAGGATGACCATCTGTCCATTCATTTAATTGAAGAGATCTCTTCAAAGGGTGGGATTCCATCTTAGGTATTTTTACTTCAGTCGACAAGAATGCGGCTAGCTCTACCACATCTTGAGGTTGGGTGATAGGCTCTTGGCCTTCTAACTATAGCTCTTCAAAGCTATAAAAGGACACGACTACAACTTGATGACACGTGGGGTCATCTTCAATCATCTTGTGCCTTAAGAGAGAACGTACCACATATGTGGTGCTTGATTCTTCCTCATCCACCTTTTCCAGAATGGGAGAGGCTTTAGGGGCCCTATTAAGGGCTTGGTATTTCAGATGTATCAAATCTGCACCCTTGCTAGTCCTAAGTCATTGCTCAAATTCTCTTGACAATCTTGGACTAGCTGTTGTGCCTCAATGAGGAATTGCTTTTCAACAGCGAGATTGGGGTATTCTCATTATGACCCATAGGTGTTGAGTTGTGCTCACAAGAAGTTACCCCTCTTGCCTTATCCTTGCCCTTAGGCCAAGAGTTGGAAGGACTTGGAACTAATAGGGTGTGTTTTGAAATTGTGGAAGTGGATATGGTAGCCATATCCTCATCGGACCCACTTTGAATAATAACATTGTCTGATTCCTTTCCTATTTTCATAGCACTCATGTGGCCCTTATCCCTAGGTTGGGTTGTGGCTTATTTATCCTTCTTTGCCTACTTTTGGAGTTCCTTACTCATAGCTCTTCTCGATTGGCCCTAGTAATAACATTTAAGAGCATATACTCAATTCTCCAATGAGAAGGACCCCTAGAATGGCCACGGATCCTAAGACCAGCATTACTTTGCTAATTTTATGCTCCTAAATGTTATTACTAGGGCCTAGGCTAGCAGAGCTATGAGTAAGGAACACCAAAAGTAGGCCAAGAAGGATAAAGTAGCCACAACCCAACCTAGGGATAAGGGCCGCATGAGTGCTATGAAAATAGGAAAGGGATTGGACAATGTTATTATTCAAAGCGAGTTCGATAAGGACACAACTACCATATCCACTTCCACATATTTAGAACACACCTTGTCAGTTCCAAGTCATTTCAACCCTTGGCCTAGGGGCAAGGATAAGGCAAGAGGGCTAACATCATATGAGCACAACTTAGCCCCTATGGGTCATAATGAATACCCCGATCATGTTGTAGAAGAGCAATCTAATACCATTATCTAGGCGCTTGCTTAAGGCCATAGAGACTCTTTTCAGCTTGCAAACCAAATTCTATTTTTCTTTTTCTTCAAAGCCTTTCGGCTGTACCGTGTAAATTTCCTCGTGCAAAAAGCTGTCTTGACATCCATCTGCATAAGCTCCATATCTTGTGTAGTACAAGTCCATGTACACATCTAAGTGTGTTCATCTTCACAACCGAAGAGAATATCTCATCAAAGTCCACACCCTAACGGTCATTGTTGTGGGGACGTGATTTCTTGGATATACCTTATGCAGATCACTCTGGTTGCAGTCTGAGCCATGTGTGCTCATTCATGGTTTGCATTGGGTCGCAGTGGATGCTTTACAGGTCATTTGGATGCATTGCAATCCTTGTCAGATGCGTTGATAGGCCCAGATTGCCTTGTGGAATGCTTTATTGATGGATGTTTAGCACACACATGCTATTTTGTGCTAAGAGAAAGCATCGACGCATTGTAGTTGATGCACTCCTAGTGCTATGCTCTCTTGGATGAGACATTATTGATTGGGCCAGATTTGCTCATATGGATGCATAGTATATGCACATGAGTTAGATGCATTTTGATGCTTTAAGCCTCGAGTTTTGGTAATACTATCCTTCATCAAGGTAGAAATATTTGGGTGCACCTGGAATTTGGTGAGATTTCTCGATGATTAGAATGAGTTGGATGCATTACCAAAGTCTACAGCTAGACTTCATCTTACAGAGTCAGTCTTTTTCACAATAGTAAATGAGCAGACATTTGTGGAAGAAATTATGTGCCACTTATGAGAAGGAAACTGCCTCTAATAAAGTTTACCCTATGAAGAGGTTGTTTGAGCTGCACATGAAGGAAGGGGTCTCCATTACTTCTCACTTGAATCAACTCAATATTATTTTCAGCTAGCTTTAGGCTCACAAGCTAAAATTTAATGCAGAGACTAAGGCAATATTCCTCTTGTAGTCATAGCCATCCTCATGGGATACCTTCCGTACAATTGTCAGTAACTCTACACATGGTTGAGTACTGGAGTTTGATGATGTTGTGGGTAGCTTGTTGGTGGACAAGATTAGATAGAAGTCATTAGATGGCAACAATGTGCAAAGGGACTGACCACAGTTCAGGGGAAGGTCCCAAGAAAGAGGGGAGTCTCGAGCAAATCTAGGGCATGGAACATTTAGCGTTAGTATTATGGCAGGAAGGGCCACATGAAAAAGGATTGTTACAAGCTAAAAAGAAAGCAAAAGGATAAGAAAAAGAATGCAAATTGGGGTGCAAATAAGAAGGAAGAGAGTCCAAGGGAGGACAAAGGAAAAATGAAGATCGAGGAGATTAATGCAGTCACTGATAATAATGACAATGACATTCTCTTCATGACTAGTCTACCTTGCAGACTTGTTTACCACTTCAAATGATGCATATTCCCAGGATTGGATTTCGGATTCTGGTGCTTCATTCCATGTTACTCCCCATAGGAAATGGTTCTCCACCTATGACAGTGGAAAGACAGGTTGTGTGCATCTTGGAAATAACTACGCATGTGAGCTCGGGTCAGCTAGATGATGCTGGTTTTCACATCACATTTGGCTTTTAGAGTTGGAAAATTCAAAAGGGCTCTATGGTTTTGGCCAGGGGTGCCAAGTGTGGGACTTTGTATCCCTTACATGTATCAAGGGTGTCTGATCATGTTGGTTGGGGCACATGAGCTAGAATGGAATGAAACTCTTATGCCGTTTGGGTTATGTACCACATTTGAGTTTTTTTTATGTTGAATTTTGTGAGCACTGTCTTTATGGAAAGCAAACTAAATCATCCCATAAAAGAAGGGAAAAGAAAGAGCTTGAGAGGCTTGATTTGCTACATTCAGATGTATGTGGTCCCATGCCTACACGGTCATTAGCTGGGGCTAAATATTATGTGACATTAATTGACGATGCAACTAGGAAAGTGTGGGCTTATGCTATAGCTCGGAAGAGCGATGTGTTCCAAGTATTTCAAAAATGGTTGGCTTTGGCTGAAAATCAGTCAGGTAGAATGCTTAAATGCCTACAAGCTGATAATGGTGGAAAGTATATCTCTCATGACTTTTAACATTTGTGTGATATGGGTGGGATTAAGAGGGAGCTCACGTCTCCTCATACTCCAGAGTAGAATCCAATTTGCAGAATAGATGGACTGCACCATTCAAGAAGGGTTGCAATGTATGCTTTCCAATGAAAGTATTTCTGGTGGTTTTTGTATTGAGGCAATGAAAATTGAAGAAGCTAGATCCTAAGTCTAGGAAATGCATCTTTCAGGGTTATGGCGAAAGTGGAGAGATGGGCTATCATCTCTAGGATCCAGAAGCAAAGAAATTCATACAAAGCCATGACGTGGTCTTCAATGAGAAGAAGATGCATAAGACATCCATGAGGGATGTGGAAATGAGAAGAATCACTTTCCAGGATGTGAATCCACCCGCATATGTTGATAGACAGTAAGATGTCCATGCACCAAATATCCAGGAAATGGTGCCACCAAGTATTCCCATAGGTACACAATCAAGGGCAGATGATGGTGGATCATCTATTGGTGGCAACGATGAGCCAAATGTGGCTAATATGTAGGCACGATAGCAAGCTGAAATGCCCTTGAGAAGAACATCTAGAGCATCTAGACCACCTGAGAGATTTGTTACAGGGGCAAACTACGTGATGCTTATTACTGATTGTGGGGAGCCTTCTTGCTACAGAGAGGCTATGATGCATGAGGATCAATGCAAGTGGGAGTATGATATGCAATTAGAGATGAATTCACTCTTGAAAAATAAGACTTAGGACTTGGTTTCTTTGCCACATGGAAAGAAAGCATTGCCATGTGAATGGGTCTACAAGATGAAGGTAGCAGATGATGATGTGCCTATGCCTGTTTGGTTGCTAAAGGGTTCAAGCAAGAGAAGTGAATTTAGAACCTGGTATGCCTCAAAACATGGGTGTCACTGCATAATCAGACTCAACAAAATAATTTGCAAATATCTCTCTTCTGCTGGAACTCCAAAATCCCAACCGATGAATGGGAAATGGGGAGTCAACCCTTGCAATTGACTTGTAATCTAAAACTCAAAGGTTTGAACCTTTGAATGGACTTTTGACATAGAAACAGACGATGCGGCGCCTCAGAGAGACGAAACTTCTCCAAATCTCTACGTAATCATGCAAGAGCTGATAGGTAGGGGTTTTTGGGCCTCCAGATTGCAAAGGAATAAACGGTTTTGGAAACCGTGGTCCCAATCACTCAGTCCAACACATGGACCAAAAAAAGTTTTTGCAAACAAACCTGTTCGAAACCACCGAAGTGTGAATGATGAGCAACACATAAGTTTTAGGACCTCCTGAGTCCACCGAAACTCACAAATCTGCGAATGGTTGCTTCAAACTCGAGTTTCAACACACTGGCAGAAAAACGTTGAAGTAGAGACAGTGAGTCAAAAATCCAACAAAATGATGCCAAATTCAAGAATGAAGGTGTTTTCAAACTCCAAAAGTGCAATGGACACCAAAAGCGGGCAATGGATGCCTCTATAGGTCATTCCGGACTCTCGGTCGTCGAAAGGAGCAGGGGAATCATCAAAAAACGTCTTTTTTTGCTCCAAAACCACTCAGAGAACTTTCCAAAGGTTTTTGCAAGGTCTCTGTACACTAGGATGTAGGTAAAGTCACCCAACCTCCACCCAACAAAGCTTCTCCTTTCTCCCATAGAGCTGCAGTAGTAGACTTCGGGCTTTAGGTGCACACTCGAGCTCAACTAGAACACTCGAGCTCTAATACTAGTTGAGAGACCTCAACAATGGAAGAAGGTGAGAGAGAGGGAGAGCTAGAAGACCACACAATTTTTGGTGTGTGCAGAACACCCTAATCTTCTATGTCATCCATATATATATGTGTTTGAGTATTATACATAACTAGGGTTGAGGTACAGTGGCCTTTAACCCCTCGCACAAATTTGCTCGAACCTTTCCACATGGATCCCCCTCGCCTTTAAGCTTAGTGATGAGTTGATTGGTTTTCTCCTTAAAGAGTTGGTATCCCCTCCAACAAAAGTTGGTGGCATGGTCCCCCCTTCCTAGTGCTTGCACTAGGATCCTCATAGCCTCATCGATGAGTACTAGTTGCGATGCAGGAGGAGTTACTGGTGGGGCAGATGCGGTGTCATAGTTAGGTGGCACTAAGGGTGGATTATAAAAGGCTGTGGGTCATGTGGGTACTGCATTAGTGAGTCCTGGCCCCCTTGGTCCTGGAACTGTCACTCATGGTGGACTTGGCTATACTGGTTGCACCGATGAGGGCCTAGGCATAGGCACACCCACATGGGATACTGGTTGATAAGGTGCATCCGTGGGGTAGGGAGTGCCTTTTGGGGTTCCCATCAAGCTTAGTATAGAGGGGTGCAAGAAGCAATTGTTTGCAAGAGCATGTTCCCCCCAAAGTCCATCGTTCATTTCCTTGCATCTCAGGACTCGGCGGCTAGAAGCTAGGTACCTTGGGCTCAAAGGTTCCAATGAAGGATGGCTCTCCCTCATAAAACTATCATGAGGCCCCATAGGATTCACCTTTGAGGTGGGCATGGTGATCCTTTGCACATTTCTTGATGCAGATGTCGATGGAGGCCCTTGCGACTCCTCAGGAACTCTAGTCTGTCTTGCAAAGGCATTAACCAAGTTGGGGTCTATTAAAGCAAACCTCCCCAAAAAGTTGGAGAGAAATTCCCTAAGCCATGATGCTATGATTGATGGTATGGGAGATTGGGTTCGATTGAGCTGAGGTTAGGAGTCATGGAGGCTGCAGGATTTGGGTTTTCACCCACTTCTATATCGAAGCTCATTGCATCCTTTGAGCTCAAGGTATCCGTGTGTGTGGGACCATGCACTAGATATGAGCTTAAGGTCGAGATCCTGGAAGGAATTAACACTACGATGTTTGCTAGGCTAGCTAGAATAGTATGAGGCATCATCCTCTAGCTCTAGGTCAAATCCTAGCACTCTATCAGACCTCATGTGCGACTTCAATAAAGCAGCAACTTCTTAATGCAGTGAATCCAAAGTTGTAGCGTTATCCTTATAACAACAACCTAAATTATAGCAACGACTTCTTAACACAGCGACAACCTTAATGCATTGGGTTGGATATGGCACAGACTTTTACAGCAACGACTCAATGGTCGCTTGCGTTAACCCCAACACATTGACTAGACCTTGGATGTGGTAGTTGGCAGTTCAAATAATTCAATGTGTCAAGGATGTGAGGGAGGTGTCTGACAACAGTTAAAGGAGTGGATCGCTACATTACTAACGTAGTGACTTTGTGTAGTAGTATGGCTCTATTGCAAATTGGCTTTTGATGATTCTTTCAATTTCCTAGGTTTTTGTGTATAGTTTTGAGCTATGGGGGTTGCTACTCTACCTTTTCTACCTACTCAAAGCAAAAAATTGAAAAAAAACACAACTTAAGAGTGCAAAATGGGATGTTTTCAAAAGGGTGACTGTCAACACACTCAAACCACTTCTAAATTTGCTTGTAACTTCATTTCTTAGTGTTTTTTAAATTGTTTGATTGCATACAAACCTTAGCAATCATCTCTACTACGTATTCCTATGAATCAACACAAAAAAATAATAACAAACAAGCTCCAAAAAATCAAAATGCTTGAATTTTTGAAAGGGACAGCTTCGTATTTTCCACACCCAACTTTCCACTCACACTTCACCTATACTCCACTATCAAAGCTCCGAGCTAAGCTAGAAATGATAAACAATGGGTGGATAATGGAAGAAGGATTATGCATTGCAAAAGCATATCTTGAACTCCCGAGTAGTGACGTGTCGTCTTCGACAATGACTCACGTGTTGTCAGGATCTTGAAGGAATGGCAAGGGGACTCTCCTCCTACTACTACTATTACTGAGAGTAATGCGAGCACGAGCTATCCTCAATTGTCACACTCAAGGCTCTTGGATTGTTGCAATGTGTTTCCACGAAAGAGAAAAGAGGGAGAAGAGCTGGGAGAAGAGAGGGGATGAGGGAAGAGAAGAGGAAGCAAGAGAAAACTCAAACACTTGGAAAAGAAAGAGAGAGCTCTATTTCAATCTTGTGCAATCAACAATGAAAACCAAAGTCAACCATTTGGCCTTTTATACATTCCACCTTTTGAAGGGAGGGCCAATCCCATTCTTTCACACCTCCTCTCTTTTTACAAGAATTTGAGCCCATACGGGATCTTGTATTGTCTACCTCCTCTCATCCTCTCATTCTTCTTCACAAAACATCTAGCACTTGCATGAATTGTTAATCGTGGCAGTTAACATGTTGGAACCATGTTGAGTAGCAATAGTCTGAAGCCAACCATGCCAAGGACTAGAGCATTTGCTAGTAGCCTTGTTATAGCAGCCAGTTGCATTAATCATCTCTTTGTCTCTGTCACGTGTAAGAAGTCTCTGGTAGTTCACTATGCTATGAAGTTTGAGCTTTGGTTTGCTCTTTATCTTATGCCAGTGCTGATCATGCTTACCCATAGCATTCCAAGGTGGCTCAATAAATATTTGAGGCACTTAAAACTTGTCGTTCATGCAATTACTACTATTCTATGCTTTTCTTCGCCTACAAACCCATACGACGTATCTACACATTTAATGATTCTTGGCCCCTACATATTCTCTTCTTGTCTACACTTGTAGCCAGCAGCCCTCAATCCCTACACTACCTCTGCCCACACATATTGTCTGCAATCACAACAGAAGCTTTGCGCTTTGCTTCTATCACCTAGCCCATCTTTGCAAATCACGATCAAGCTACACCTGGTGCCTAGCAACCTCTGCCTAGTGCGCAATGCCCATAGCATTACCTCATGATTCTCATCCCTTCTCCAATTTCTCAGAGCTAGTAAGCTTTGTGGTTGGCACACAATATCTATATTCAACAATTCACATTTTTATCACGATGTATAAGAAGCCTTTGTAAGTTTGTATGCAAAAGTCAAAGTGTGGGTTGACTAGATCAAGCCTAAGCTTTGAATTCTTTCAAAAGAGCCTTAGTCCTAAGGCTTACAAAGGTTTTTGAGGAATAAAAAGAGGGGGTCCCTCTAACAGAATCTCAAGGGAGGCTCCCACAATGACAATTTGGCATCATGACAAGTGTGAATTTGATCCAACAAAGTATTTCTCAACAAGGGCTTTAGAGTAGTTTTATTTGAACCCAGGTCAAAGGAGGAATCCAATGCCGTGAATCAATCCAAGTGATGAATGGCAAAGCACATTGATAATTTTTTAATGACAAAAGAGATACACATTCTTCTCCCATGTTTTCATTTTGTTTGCTTTTGATATATATAGGTTTTCTTTCTCTCGTAGAAGTGTTCACATAAAGTTGGGAAAGAATGGTATGGTGACTTAAGGGAATGATTGAATTTGATCTATGGACTACTTCCACATGGACATGAGTAATTATTAAGAACATGAACATGGCCTCTTCTTGTGACTTATTGTCCAAATCAAGGAAATCTTTATGATTAAACTATTATTAGATGAACTAGAAAATCACACTTTGAGATGAAACCGAAGCAAATAGAAATAAGCAATGTTGTAAATTAAAAAAATGAATGGATGTGAAGACTATGAACTATACTAGGTTTGTTGAGTTTAAAGAATTCACAAGTATTCAAGCATTGTTGAATTGGAAATTAGTTTAAGCTTTTATTTCATTGAAATTATTCTTCATTAAAGGTTGATACTTTTATATTGTATTTTATCCATGATCATATCTATACCATATAAGTGACAGTTCCTTGAGTTCTTAAAGAAAGGTAAGGAAATATTTCATATACCTACTAATAGGTTTATAGAGCATAGTTTGTTTAGAATCCAAGATGACTAGTTTAAGAATTGAAAAATGAAAAGCTCTTTTGCTTGGTCCATATTACATTATGATTTTGTGAATTAGACTGTATGTTGACATTGACAAAAACTAAAGAGAAGAAAAGGGGAAAATATATTACATGGTGACAATCATGCTAAGCAAGAGGGATATCATCCATGGATGCTAGTTAGTTTTAGCTTTGATAATTTCATTGTGATGTTGTGAAAAGAATCAAAATGGTTATACTAGATAATGTCTTGCGTGTATTTTCTAGCAATCGAAGAAAATGTTATTGGACTATTACTAGCTACCAAGATTTTAAGTTAATGAAAAACTTTAAAGTGTGATCGGATGATGATGTACATATATTATTCTACTGGAAACATATTGAACTATGTCATTCATTGTTGAACATATAAGAAAAAGATTGAAGAACTAAGCATTGTATTCCTTACTTCTCTCAATGTCATACTAGTATGGGATGGTATAGATGTTGAGGATATGGCAAATATACTATGTGGACCTATACCAAAGTAACATAAGCGATGAATGGATGCGGTATAGTAATTTATATTGGTACGGAATAAGAATAAAAGTAATATTTGAAAAATTATAAACTATTTCTTGGTTGATGACAGTTTGAGAGCTTTGAAATATACATTTTGTCCATTTCAATGATGATACTTGAACCTTAATTCTTTTTCATCATCAACAAACGACCACCTAAAAAGAAAATGTTTATTTTAAGATATTTGCTCAATGGAAGCCTATACGATTCTTTCGATTCTTTCAAGCTTTTCAAACCTCGTCAGTCCTATAGTCAAACATGCAACTGGGAAATAGCTACCTTGAGGTCTAGAGCATGGAGTGCTATTTCCCATTTGCAGAGCATAACAGAAATAGCTATTCTCACGTATTTGCTTCCATGACTTAAGGCCCTAAGCAACGACGAAGCAGTGGAGGAACTCATCATCATCAGAGCAATTTTTTCTACTTTTGCTGCGCGATCGTATGCTTCTCCAAAGTTTCATTTCTAAATACTCGTCAGAGAATTAGTTTTCCGCTCACAGGTCGGTTCTCTACCTCAAATTTAAGGGCATTTTCAAGTTTTCATTTCGAAGTTCGTTTTAGATTCATCCAACGCTTCCTTGCCATCTCATTTGTCGCTTGTCTACGATTGGGAGCTCAACAGTGAGTGTGAAAGGTCTATCATAGGCTATAGGCGTTGCAGATTTTTTGATGATGGAGTATGTTCCTCGGGCGTGAGACACTTCCTTCCCTCCCAATCCACCAGAGATTTTACAAGCGCTTCCTTTAAAGGGGTAGCAATTCACTTCGAGAGATGCTTCTTGATCAGGGATTTTGAAGTTCTACTCTGAAAACCCATGCCTTTTGATGGCTTGACTACTTATGAGCTCAGGGCAGAAATATGATGCCCCTCCTATTTATTGATGTAGGGATGCTTCAGAAGTTACCCGAGTAGGGTATTCAATTGGCACGTTGAACGCTTTCTGTATTCTCTTTCCATATTATATTTTGCGAAGTGTTATGAAATCGATTCATTCTTCAATTCACTAGGCGACAGGGGGGGAGGAGCTGAGGTGGAGGGGGAGGTAGGAGCTGAGGCAGAGGGGGAGGGGAGAGATCGCAGGCAAGATGTAGTGCGATGGAGGGGAGAGAGCTGCATCAAAGGAGGGAACAGAGAGGTGCACATGGAGGAAACATCATGTGCGAGCGGGAGGACAGAGCTGCAGAAGAGAGGCAGTGTGGTCACACTGTTCCCTTCGTTCTAGGGAAGGGCAAGCAAATACAGCAGCCTCACGGGAAGCAAGGGCAATCAAGTGTGGCATTTTAGTTCTTTAAGCTGCAAATCGGTGCCATGTGATTCTTTAACATTGCTCATCTGTGGTGGATATTATAGGACTGGATAGAAAGTTATTTTGAAAGATATGTGATACGGTCTTAACAAGCATGTGCAGCAAGTTCATGCTCGTCCTGTCTGCACTTGCCTGCAGAGCGGATTTCGTACATTTAAGATAATTCCACCCTTGTATGTCTTTTGGTCAGTGGGTATTGCCTGGTCTTCTTCCAGCCTGACTGTCAAACGTGTTATTCAGCAATTTGTGAAAACGTTTGGTTGGTGCAATGCCAGGTTCTGAGTGAGGATGTTTGCTAGCAGCATCAGTGATAAAGCTTGACAGCTCGTTTTGGTTCTGATCTTTCTCAGTCCAGGATTTGTGAGCAGCGCAACTTTGTGAGTGAAGGCTTACCACAAGTAGGAATGAGTCACAAAGAAAGGGTGGTTAATACTGTAATGGTAAAGGGTGAGAGAAGCACGTCAGATAATACTGAGGGGGAGCATCAGACTGATTCCCAACTTCGCAGCAAGGAAGAAGATGAGGTATGCTTATTGAAAGGGGCACTACATGTAAAAGTTTATCGTTTTAAACTTCTGTATCTAATAAGTTGTGCTACTCTTGACATATGCTCTTATAAAAGGATTTTAAAATTCTGATTACAACTCTAAGAATTGCATCATCAGGAGTTCCTATGGAAGGTTTTTTCTCGTGATGTGAGGACTTCATCGTGCTTAAAATAGAGGTGGTCTTGTTTCAAGTACAAATCTTATATGTTATTGTAGTTTTCAAATGGTAAAGCTATCCCTACATATGCTTGGATTTTTTAAGTTCTGACTGTACACTTGAATTTTTGGTGGTCTGGGTGGTTCTGTAGAACAGCTGTCATATGGTGGAGTATAAAAGGTAGGCTTCACGAGAACTACTTAGTTTAGATCTGGACAGGTCATTCAGTGCCAGCTTTGTTTAACCAAGAAGCGTGCTGGCTTTAGCATGAAGCAATTTTATGCTTGAGGCAGATAGTACCTACTACCACATTGTAACCTGACAATGTGTGTACATAAGCGTTTATCAACAGAAGCTGTTGACCAAACGAAAGACCTGCCATGACCTAGGTTTTTCTTTAAGGTGGGTTTTGTGGCTGTGTTACGAATCCTTGTCTGGCTTTTCTATCAAGTTCAGCATGTGGAAGGCAGGGATTTCTGCTGGAATATCTACGTTATGTAACTTCATCCAGAGTATCATTAACATATGGAAAATTTTCCACATGGCTGCAAATATTTATTAAGGACCCTGAAATGGGGTTATAAATCCTCAGTTTCAGGATGGAAAGGCAGTGAATCTTTATGCAATCTTTTCATATCTATAACCTTTTTGAGGACAGTGCACACCAACCATATTGCTGCTGACAGGTTGTTTCCTTTTGACCTTTTGTGCTGCTCTACCTGAGTGTCCTGCCTACATGCTTGGAGCAACAGGGCTAACAAAAGGGCTATCCAGGATGGCAAACAAAGACAATGGACTGCATGGTTGGATAAATTGAATGTCATCCTGGGAACAGTCTTACTAGCTAGGGATTAGAAGACAGGAGGACAGTCAATGTTTGAGGGACTACATCTTTATCATTTATACACCCATAGAATCCCTTGTCGAGGACTTTTGGACATGACCACACACTTTGGAAATGGTGATTTGAAGAAGAGCGTGATAATGTATGTGAAGTGGAACGAACAACATTTTTGTCACTATATGCTCTCATCCAAGTCCCGATATTGAGAGGTAACTAAGAAAGCCACAAGTATCTGTAGTAGAAATAGGCTACTATTGCAGAGAGTAGGGAAGCTCTTTAAATCCAGCATCGTGTTCTCGTGCTGTTGGTATTATCAATGTAACACATCTACACTTGTCTAGACTACTTTTTTGGGATCATTATTGGATATCCTATTTTCATTTCATATGATCACATGTTTATTGACCACATGTGTGAGTTTTCTTTATGTGAGTTCTTGTGACAGGACATCACACCCCGGCCGGTTATCTTCTACAAATCCTGCGCGCATGGTTATTCACAGTTCAGAGCTCTTACCATGGCCTTTTGCTACCAATTTTTTCTTCTCTTTCATTTTCTCTTTTACTTTCTGTGTAGACTTTTGGACTTTAGAACAACAAAAAATCTAAATTTGTATGATTGGACATATTCTAGTCTTACAAAGGTATAGCTTTAGTATAGCTTTGGTCACCTCATTATTTACAGTGCTAGCACATGACACTTTCAGTGTGTCCGTGACACCTTCAGTGTGTCTAAGTCAACCTTCAGAGTGATCTATCACCTTTAATGAAATTCGTCATCTTCATAATGCCTATCATCTTCAGTATGGTTTACTTTTGCTGTCTTCAGTACTAGAAGTACGGTGATGGATCCATATTAGTCACATCTAGTAACAGGATGCTGGAAGCTAGTGCATATGGTGGATTTCACATTAGTGAAGTTACACATCGTTTGACTATTTCCTATCGGATCACCCTCAACCTGATATTAAGTTATCAACTTGCCGTACAAGATTGATGATGCTTTACATATCCACAAGGGCTTTCTAGCACTCGATGGGTCTCCAGTACCCATGGTTTATTATTGACACCTTCAGATTGGCTTTAGGGAACCTTGGTGTGTTGGGCAATGAACGAGGGCAGATTAAGATCATGTAGTGTTTAACTGTGAGGGGGATGTGATCTTCAGAACCCCGAGTGTTTGAGTGTTAGGTTTAACACCTTGGTTACTCACATGCACATTAGATAGAGCATGCGTGGGCTATTAGTTTAATTGATTGTGTGCATGAGGGCAAATTTTTTAAGAGACCTTACTAAAGGATTAAAATAATTCTTAAAAGCTATTCTAACCTAAAATAACCAATCAAATACTACAACGAAAAAATAAGATAGTAGAAATTGTTTTTTCAGCTTTTTATAGCTTTCGGCTTGCTTTTTATGCTTTCTCAGCTTTCTGTAGCTTTCTACTTTCACCCAAGGTCTATAAGAAGTTTGGGATCAGTTCCAAGCAATCTAATTGCTCTTTCCTGCACATTTGCATCCTCCTTTGCTGCTGTCCTTGCAAATTTTCCCTCTTCCCAGCTGTAAGTGTAATTCTCAGATGTAGCCTTCTACTGAAATTGTGATTTGATTTCAGGCTTTTTCTCTGTTACAGATTTCGTTTTTTACTTTTGATCACTTCTAATTTTTTTAAATTTCTAACCTAACTGCTCTTAAATTCTAAGAGCTTTGGTCATGTTTGGGATGAAAATAATGATTTTGAGATGCCATTTTTAGCTTGTGAGCCCATTTAAAGTGATTTTCAGATTTCGTTTTCACTCGTAGGCCTTTCAAAAGTCAACTTTATTTAACATCTTAGGATTCTCAAGATTGTAACCATGTTTAGGTCAAAAATACTAATTTTTTCTGATTTGAACTGTGTGTTTCAAAGATTTAGAGACAGGTTGTAGTTTCAGAGATCTTTTGCTGAGATTGGCAAGTTTTGGGTCTATCTTCACCCAATTTTTATCAGGAGCTCTCAATGGTTACTTTTTCCACAGTTTCCTACAGTTTTATGTGTTGATTTCTCCCATTTTTCATTCATCAAGGAGATCATTTTATATATACTGGACTAGTTATTCATGTCCTAGGATTTCTACGTTACCCTGGGTTCTGTCTGAGGGTCTGCATTACTAATGTGATTGAAGCTGAGCATCATTGTAATCAAGAAATATACTTCGGATTAGCTTAGGTCTTTTCCATTCTTTTCGTGACCTTTGTGAGAAATTTGAATGATATGTGTGTGAATGTTCATCTTAAAACAATGTCTATTTGAAATTCTAAGTTTATTGAGGAATTTAATTAGAAATTGCACTTCCACATAAGCACGAATCGACAATAATGGAAGGTCTTGCATGGAAGGTCTTGCCTTATTTCACTTCTGCTTGGCATAATTTCTTACACTTTAGATCCTTATTGTGCCATGTGCCCATGCTCTCCTCATGTAGGGGCTTACATGTAAGACAATGGACCATCTACTCTAGCATGTCTCTAGCTTTTTTGTGAAACGTGACACTGTTTGGCAACTATGCAGTGGTAGAGTAACTTCAAACATGACATCTTTGCCAACTATGCAGTGGTAGATTAACTTCAACAATAGTTGGCCCAAAACGCGTTTTGAGAAGGCCCAAAACATACGAAATTTGAAACTCACGTTTCGGGGCCCCAAAAAAAAACCCAAATGTTGAAAAGCCCCAAAAATGCTGTTTTTTGGGTTTCTTACCTTCGCATATCGATTTCGGGGCCCGTACTTGCTCTCAGTTCGCCTTCAGCCCATACACCTGGCATCTGTACATGCTGTACATTTTGTGCAGCTTGTTTGTACACCCGGTACATGCTGTAGCAACCTGTTGGCTGTATATTCTGTACGGCATATCGCTTATAGGCTCTTCAGCCCGTACGGACTGAGGACTCTTTTTGTTACTCTAGTACTTTCATGTTTTGAGTCTTGACTACTTTAGTACTTTCATATTTTGCTACATACTCTTTTTTGATATTTTCCAACAACATCGGATTACCTATTTAGTATTAGCATCATTTCAGCTTTGGAAATTGAACCTCTTGTGACTTGTCATGACTCTCGTGATACGATGAATCACGATCCATGATTAATCATTTATGTATCTTTCTCAATTCTGAAATATGAGCATGTCACCATTGACCTTTGAATGTACAATGATGTGTTGTTAATTTTTAGAATTAGTAATATGTTTATTACCTTTTCTTCTTCCGCTGATGAATTGAATACTACCTATAACCTTTACAGGGCACATCCGGCTGTCCTCCACGGTCACCTTCAAGTCGGGATGGGTCCCCTTTATAGTCTTGAACCACTCTTTCCTGTTGGACATGTGTTTTGAGGCGCTGTTGTCCACATACCAACCCTCCTTGTTATCACTCGCTTCATGAGCGGCCTAGTGCTCTATGCACAAGAAGAGCTCTGTTGTAGTGACGTTGGCCGAGACTATTTCAGGCTCCTCCTTGGTCTTGGACTCCTTCTATTTCTTTTGATCTACCTTCTTCTTCGAGTAGTCCTTTGCATAATGACTGAGCTTTTCATAGTAGAAACATTTTAACTACTACTTCTTCTCTTATTCTTCGGCCTTGCCTTTGGAGTCCTTGGGCTTGCCCTTATTGGTCTTGTTCTTCGCAAGAAGTGCTTTATCGTCGTTCTTGTTGTACAACTTCTTCCTAGCCTCCTCCTGCAGTAACAAGGGCCCAAGCTCTTCGAACGTTAGGGGCTTTGTCCTTTCTTCTGATGCCAGTGGTGACAAATCCCTTGAAGCTGCACGGTAGCATATTAAGTGTTAGTAGTGCTAGTTGAGTGGAGTCCACCTTCTGACTAATAGATGTCAATTGATCTCTTACCATTTTGACTTTCGTCAAGTGGTCATGTACCAACTCTCCCTCATCCATGCTCCTATTGAAAAGCTGTTGCTATAGAGTCAATTTATGAGAAGTATTGTGAGTCTCCTACACCTCCTATAGAGTGGCCCACGCCTCTGAAGTATCTGCCATCTGGGTATGAGGAATCACAGAGTCTGCCGTTGTCCCTATGATTAAAGCTAGGGCCTGTGCATCTCTATCATCCCATGCTTTGAGTCCATCTCTATCCATTGGTTCAAGAATCCTCCCCTTGTTGTCTACAACATCCTCCCGCTTTGCCTTCCCCGTTGTGAGCTTCCACAACTTCCGAGCCACAAGATGTCTCCGGATCTTTACCTTCTAGATGGGGTAATTGTCCCATCTAGCTTCCCAGACTCTCCAAAGTTTTGGATAGTATAAGAGGGGAAAATGACTAGAGAGGAGGAGGAAGGAAGACCAGTGGCTGATGTCACCAAGCTTGAAATATTCCAAAGTCAAAGCATAAGTTGACCATTTATTGATCATAATTAATGAGTTCTTTATTTATTTAATTATATTCAAAGTGCTACTTTGATTTGGTCAAAGTCTTGACTTTGGTCAAAGATACTTAACCTCAATTAAGTAAACCTAACCTCGGTAAAGGATACTCGGCTTCGGCCAAGATGGTTAACCACGGTTAGCCAAAGAACCAAGGCACTGACTTTGGTCAATGAGACTTGGCTTACGCCAAGAGGGTTAACTTCGGTTAACCAAGGTGCACCAACTCGGTTGGAGAGACTTGGCCATAATTAAGGCGTTTTGACTGATGGTCAAGCCCCTTAATTACTACCAAGAGGGTTGACCTTGGTTGACTAAGAATTGTGTTCTATGTTTTGTTCACAAACAAAGGGAAGCATGGAAATGGGCTGTATATAGGGATGGTAGGGTGGTTATTCGAGAGAGAGGAGATAAGGAGGATAAAGAAGAGAAGGAAGAGAAGGAAGAGCGAGAATTGTGATGGTGTCAAGCTCATAGGATGTGTGCACATACTGGATTGAAAACAGCAGTATGGAATTGTAATGGCACATTATGGTCTGACCTAGGGGGTTTCCTGGAGACATATAATGATAGAGATATGATTTCCTACATTGAAACACACAAGAGTCCAGAGCGAGAGCTAGGGCTGCCAATAGTGACTGGATACACATGGGAATCAGCTCACAGAAGAGAGTTGAGAAGTGAGAGTGGAGTTTGAGGCTCCGGTGGAGTGGCTGTCCTTTTTAGATCACAATTGAGACCACTCATATCGATGGTTCAAAGAGAGGAGCATGCACGACACATGTGGATACGAGTTCAGCTCCCAGATGCTCGGCCTATCTTCATTGCAGTGTGCTACTTTCCTCCAGACACGTCATCCTATGCATGAGAGATCATTACAGATGGACACAATCCATATGAGACGATCCACGATGACATCACGAAGTTTTCCAGACAAGGAGACACTCTCTTGCTGGGGGACTTCAAATCACAGACAGGAAATAGACAGGTGGGCCTACTTGACTTCTCAGATGATGACAGAGACCCACACATAGTCCCGGAACTAGATGTAGCTGAGCTTGGGATAGTAAGGCATTTTGCAGATGCCCCACAGGTGACGGGGTATGGACGACATCTGCTTGAACTGGGAGCAATCCATGACCTAATCATCTTTAATGGCCTTCATAGATGGCCATCTTTCGGGAGACTCACTTGCTTCCCACATGGTGGTGGATCTAGTATAGTGGACTATCTACTAGGCCCACTAGACTTTGTCTCACGGATACACGACTTCGCCATACACCCCCCCTCCCCCCTCGGAGCTGATCACTCATACTTGACCTTCCATATCGCCACCACCACGCCAATCACAGGGAGAGCTCCCCCACGCCGCTATGCACTTAGATCCTCTTTGATCGTGCTCTCGACCGAGTATACATGAGCCATCTGGCCAAGGAGTTCCCAGCTATACTTGGAGATGACATAGCAAATCCGGGGACCCTATGGAGACGGGGAACTATTGGAGCCTTATGATTGGCAACACTTTGGACAAGATTTATGGATCAGTTCTAGAGAGGGAACTCAATAGTCATACAGAGGCTCGGGGGCAGCGGGCACTAGGACAGGCAGGATTCCAGAGACAGCACTCTACCCTAGATCACATCTTCACTTTGAGGGCTATCATTGAGGAGGCGAGGTCTACACACCAGAAAGTCTACACATTTGTAGACTTTCGGAAGGCTTTTGACATTGTCCCATGATCCCGCATGATCAGGAGGTTACATGAGCTGCAGATTCTAGAGACACCGATATGGGGGGTGATGAGCCCATATGAGTTAGTCAGAGGCCGAGTTCGTGTCCTAGGAGGCCTATCGGACTGGGTCGAGAATACGATTGGAGTGAAGTAGGGATGCCCCCTCTCATCGACTCTCTTCGGGCTGTACATTGATGAGATCACCTCCTTCATAGACCGCCTAGGGGGCGAAGGATCACCACTGGCTGATCTCATGATGCAGATATTACTATACACTGATGACATAGTCCTCATCTCATCCTCAGCAAAGGGGCTGTAGAGACACTTGGAGGCCCTAGAGGTGTTCTGTAGAGAGAGAGACCTGACAGTCAACCTTGGGAAGACGAAGGTTATGGTCTTCAACACCTCACATGCAGTAATCGGACGACTCAATTTCAGTTATTGAACCGAGCCAGTGGAGATAATGCAGTCATACACATATTTGGGAGCAATCTTCATAGGATCCCTTTTCATTATGACACATGCAGCCCAGGCACGACTCACACGCGGACGGGGTGCTCTGGCCTGATTGGACAGACAATGTTTCCAGGCACACTTCAAGGATCCACCGACGAAGTGCTGGCTTTTCGATACGCTAGTGCGACCGAATGCCATGTATGCAGCACCTTTCTGGGGATGTGATCTACCGATAGCAATGTGGAAGACATTTGAGTGGTTCCAAGTGACCATGGGATCTAGGATGATTCGGATCAAGCCCTTTGTCTCACATGAGATAGTACATCGGATCAAGCCCTCTGTCTCGCATGAGATAGTACAGGTAGAGTTCGCCATGACACCACTACAGATTGATGCCATCTTTCAGACAGTGACTTTCAGCCATAGAGTCTGGGACTTACCCCATTGGAGACTACCGAGGCTGGCTCTGGAGTCATCCAAATGACTAGCTGAGCGTGGGGCAAACACATGGTATGCATGTATATCCACATGGTTTGCCAGACACGGGATTCAGATGGACAGGCTCCCCCCCTTTCAGTATAGTTTGGATGCACCCCCTGAGTCGATTCCGCGAGACGAGATTAACTGGATCATATGGTTAGATCTTCTTCAGCTCCACACGTCTCGAGCTTGGGGGGGAGATCATGAGCTCCCCACCAAGACACAATTCTACCATGACAATTTCTTGAATGTCTGAGAGGAGGGATCCATCGTCAGACCCCTATATCTCGAGGACAGAAGAGTCTCACATGTGCTGAGGATCGCCATTGGGCAGATGCAGGTTTAATCCCATCAGCTGAGGATTGAGACAGGGGAGCAGCATGTATACCTAGAGAGCAACGGACCTGCTCGCTATGCACATTGGGAGTGGTTGAGACAGAGGAACACTTTCTTTGCACTTGCCCGGCCTACTACGAGATCCGGGGATGATACCACTGCCTCTATCAGGACGCGGCCCACTATCATGCTTGATCACACCATAGGATACAGAGGCCGACCATAGACAGTGGCATGTCACATATTTTTATGCATTCGAGTCAGCTCCAGGATGCAGTGGGATGGAGGAGGAGGAGCTAGCTGGTATGCGGGCAGACTGGATTACTGAGAGAGGACTGCAGAGGCCACCCACGACACGGAGGGTGCCTTGAGCACACTCGATTGAGGTTCGGCCTATCACCGCTTTCCTCAGAGGGGACCGCTCGAGACGAGGGGTCACTCTGAACATAGCTCAGCGGGTTCAGAGATAGAAGAGACCATGCCCCGCTTCGATGCCACAGTATGAGACAGCCAGACAGACTTAGATTTGAGACATTTTCACCGCTCATAGACGAGCCACCACAGTGCCCAGTTTCGGTTTCTGAGTTTCCAGTTCTCAGCTTGCTCCCAATAGCAGATAGCAAACATGATATGATATATTTTTTGTACTTGTTTTTGTTTTAGCCATTGAGCTCTTTTTCTCTTTGGTGTCACTTTGTCCCATAGGCCCGCGGGCCTTCTGTGGATGTTAATATTTCTTTCTTTCTTTGTGTATGGCTGCTCGGGATGTGTTGTTAAGGTCACGGCCTTGGTTTTACCTTCAAATCACGTGGCTTGCAGAAGGAATGAAGTGCATCTAAGTGTCGTTGGAGGCCCTCCGCTGAAGATGAAAGACCACATCGTTTGCATAAAGGAGGATCTGAATGAGGGAAGCTGGACAGAGAGAGAGCTTGGCCCCCCTAGTGTCCCAATGAAGGTCTCAAGCTCCTTGATGTATAATGGTCTTCTAACCATACCCTAGGTGTTGCAAGCGTTTGATATGATTAGCTCTTGGCACTGTGTCAAAAGCTTTACAAAAATCCACAAAGCAGCAATAAACCTGTTTCCGTGCTTTGGCCCCTCAATAACACCCATGAGAATAAGTATGCGACCTATAATCACATGATCGACCTGAAAGCTAGCCTGCTCCTCGGCCTTGAGTCCTTGAAGCTTTGCAAATTGTGTAACCTGTGCGCCAAGTACAGACTGGTGGAGAGGCAGGGAAGGGATTAGTGGTCGTCAAGGTGGAGGGACCCCTTGATCCTGTTGCTGGGTTGGCAAATGTGGGCTCTGTTCCCCTACCGCTGGCAGATTTGTCTGCACTTCGAAGGTCTCATCCTTCAGGGTGCGGGGGTGGTCTGCAGAGCCATACTTTGACTGCTTCCCCTGAGACTGGGGAGGTGCCTCTTGCTTTGCCCTCATATGCTCTCGGAGTTTGGCCCTTGTTCCAAGCCCCTCTTGGAGGCTCTACGCACTCCATCCGTTGACCTGGCCCTGCTCCTCTGGGCGAGCAACTCTCTGCTCCTGGTATGGTTGAGGGGATTCCTGCCCAGATGCCTCTTGCAATCCCTTGCCAAGTGTTGCCAAGTGTCCCATTTGCCTGCATTGTAAGCACCGGCCTTGCAACCTAGAGATGTCAATGCATTCTTTGAACTTGCCACCGTCCAGGGTGTCTAGGAAGATCTCCTTTGGAAGAGTCTTTGGACACTCAACAATCAACTTGAGTCGAGGGACTCCATCGTTTGCAACCACTATCATTGCCATCTGGGGTGGCGACTTCACCACTGTGCCGAAGGCTCCTCCAATGGAGTGAAGGATAGGCCTGTACTCCTTGGGGGCCTTGGAAATTGGAGTGTCACCGGGAAGCGAGGCATGTGGTGAGTCGAATCCATATTCTTAACAGTGAACCCGTGGTACCAAGGGATGAGGTAGACCAAATGGGGGGCCAGCAAGAGGGGGCTCCGTTCCACAAGTGATTGGGTAGTGTCGGGGGGCTTAAGTGGAGAAGGAAGATCCTTTTCCCATAGATAGTGACCGCCTATATATGGTCTCATCCAACGACAGGCTCGCTTGGATCTAATCACGTACTTGGCTCCTTGGCGTGAGGCAACTATCCTGCCTACCACTGCTCTCTCCTGAAGTGATTGAACTGCTTTCTTCACTTGGTGTTTGTCTTCTGGAGAGTGAAGAACCTTACTAGCTTGAGCAGTCGAGGGTGCTGTCATGTGAGCCCTCTGGCTGGACCAACGGTCACCACCAAGATTCGTTCTTCAGAAGAATAAACACAACCGCTGTGGTGCAAGATGGAAGGAGATAGGTTAAACGAAAAAGGAGGTGGCCAAAGAGGATTTGGGCCCTCTTGAAGGACCTCCAAAGGCTGGCGGAAGAGGCCAGCAAAAAGGAAGTTCTCAGCAATGGTACAGAGGAAAGGGCCCTCGGAACCTCTGCCAAAAGGACTTCCAAACAGAAAAACAGCTAGCCCAAGGGAGAAGGCTAGCTGTGGGCTGTTCCCAATGGCTGAAACAAGATCAAAGGACGGCACCAAAAAGAATGCCTTGAAAATTCCTCTTAAAGACCTCCAGAAGGACACTTACAAGCTGAAAGAAACCTTGGAAATAGGCCCTCTCGAGGCCGACGAGGCCTATGCAAAAAGCCCTCACCACCTATGGTAGCCTTGGAAAGGGCTGCTTGCCTCAGGTAAACCCGCCACAAGGGCAAGCGATCCTGCTGGATAGCTTCACCCTCTAGAGGCAGCCTGGGGGGACAGCGCACAGCTGTGCTAGGGAGCTTGCCACACCCAGGGGAAGCCTGGTCTTCAAACAGGCTGCCCAAAGACAGATGTGGACCAGGCAGCTGCTCACAGCTGTGCCAAAGGAGCCTGAGGGGGGCGCTGGTGGCTTCCAGCCGACTGACTAAGAACAGGGAGCCGCCAAAGTCCCGTGCGGCTCTGCGTGTGGACTGCAAATGCGCCAAGGAAGGGATGAGTCGCTGTGAGGCTGAGGGGAAGGAGTGTGAAGGTGAGATATAGGGGGACGGGTGGAGACGAGGGTACGGGAGGAGGAGAGGCGGTTGAAGCGAGGGGAGGGAAAGGGAGGAACAGCAGGGAGTAGGGAGAATCTCTTCTCAGCTGGAAGTGTTTTATTTCTTCTCAGGTGGAAGTGTTTTATTACTGTTTTTAGTTTTTAGTAGTAGCTGCTGCATTCTGGGGCAGCTATGACTGTACATTACTTTTCAAAGAGAGAGAGCTTTTTACAAAAAAACAAAGTATGTGTAGGCAAGAACATGAACTTCTATTAATAGGGCCAAAGTACATGATTTAGTTTGAAATCCATTGAAAACCCTCAAGGACATCAATCCAGAGATTGGAATGACATAAAGGCCCTGTGGCTGTGAGTGTGAAGAATAAACCATGGTTCCACTCTCTCACGAAGGCCGCTCTCTTTGCCACTGCTGTTTGTGAGGAACCCAGATCCTAATATTTGTATTGCTCTACATTTATCAGGTAGCCACTAAATTAGCAAGTGTAGCAAAATTTGGTGTCCAGGTTTGTTGACTGGCAATTCATTTTCATAACGGTGATTGATGGATTTGAAATATTTTGCACTCTGGATGAAACTGTTTTATCAAATTTTCTCACTGTACACTACTAATCCCTTTTTAGGCCGTATTTAAGAATGTCTATTTGAGGTAAATTATCTATTTTATAGAAGTTTAAACTGTCATATTTTCAGGAGGCCATGGCTCGCCAAGAAGAAGTAAAGAAGCTGGCAGAGGCAAAGCGTATGCTGCGCCAATCAAATCTGTCCCCGGAGAGACCAGGTAAGGTGGCTTGCCCGGAAAGTTAACAAGTGATGACATATCTGTATTGTAACACAGCAATGCATATCTCTTTTTTGTTTTATAAGTGGAACATTCTTGTTTTGGTGTTATTGAACACTGTATTTCTACCGTGTTGTCCACAGCAAAACCCCCTCCCATTTTTTAAACTTTTTCACTTGTAAATATAGATTTGGTACTGTTCAACCCTGGATCTTTGCTGTACTTTTTCCATGATTAGAGCCTGACCCTCTCTGGTTTTTTTCATGCTATGCACGATGCACTCTTGCCTTGAGCATTTCTCTTGGGGCTTTTTCATACTAATAGAAGTCTTTTTCATGGAAGACTAAATAAATACAGATTTGTATTGTTCATAATTTTAGAAAAATCTGGATGTGATTCATCATTCCTGTCATTATCATAGCACTTATGGAGCTCAAAATTCTCACTTTCAACAAGTTGAGGTATTGTTCTATGGCTGGTAGTTACTCTCGAGCTTTCCACAAATCTACTGTGTTTGTATGTACTTACTATACTGCTCATTTATGGTGATATTCAAGTGTCAATGGATGAGAAGTAATTGTGCTGCTTAGTTTGTCAGATTCAATGGTGCGGGGTAGAGATGTCACAATTTAGGATTGCTCAGAATAGGCCTGAGACTGTTCCAGGGAATTCAAGGAGCTAGTGCACAAATAATTCTCTCTCCTTTGCAGAAGGAAATAAATCTCACAACCAAGGGAGGGATCACCTCATTCAGGTTCACTCTAGGATCTGATGTGCAACTCCACATTCACACCACTTAAATTTTGTTTTCAATTCCCAAATGGCGTTTGGTTTATATTCACGTTAATTTTTCGTTGTTGTACATAAAAATAAAGCAGGCTTTCATTGCTAACCTCTGACAGCTGTTCAAGTCAAAGCGATATTTTGTAAATGTCACATCTTCTCAATATGTATTGACTGGCTGGGCAATACATTAAAACACTTAATTTTGTCATGGTATATCAGGGTTGATTGCAAAATATGTATGCAAAGATTTCCTTATTGTTCAGACTGATACTAGTTGTGAAAGGTCTAGCAATGGAATCCGATAGTAGTTGTGAAAGGTCTAGCATTTTAGAGTGGATCTAGCTTGAGAGACTGGGGCATTAGAATTTAGTTCCCACAAGTGCTATTAGAATTTAGTTCCCACAAGTGCTACTACACCACTGTGGGGAAAGGACCATACCTCATTGAAGTTCTTGTAAACGGGATCAAAGTCTTCGTACTGAGTCTGTCAGCACTCTGGAGGTGAAGGACAGACTCAGCCATGACGAAGGCTAGCACTAAAGGAGAAGGCTGATAAAAAAGTAATTCAAAATCTCTTCATTCAAGCTACAACTGCTTGTGAAGACTAAACGATTTCATTTTAGTCTGTCTCAGACGAGCATCTAAATCTAGCCGCCACATGGACGAAAACTTCAAAAGGTGAAATTTGCATGTCTGCTAATGCAGCACTGTTGCACAATTGTATTATATCCCAGGCTGCCTAAAAATACAAAAAATCATTTGACATGTAATCAACCCCCCCGTCAGTGCGGGGTGTTAGGAGCTTGTGCTCATGCTCATGCCCCAACAACTTTTAGAAAAATGTCTATAGTGTATGGACCTATGATATGCTAGAGATAATGACGATACAAGTCAAGGCGGCATACTAGATAGGTCTAGGTTACATGAGAAGAGGACAACTCCAACTTAGTTCTAGTTGAGTTGGATCCACTCTTTTTGGGGAGGGGACTCCACCATTGCGTGGGGGCTTCTATCAGAGGGGAAGCAACCCATCCCCATCACAGACACTTTGCATAACCCTTTCCAACTGGCCTTCCATCGCTCTTGATTTGAATCTGGTAGACCTGCGGACCCTTGTAGATCTTATAAGTGCTTCTTCATTAGCTGAGGGTTCATTTATAATCTGATCTTCTTTGATGGTTTCATCAAACCATTTCGGTACAGTCTTTGACTTGACTCAGGTTTGACCTCACGCATCTGATGAAGGTCCTTCAGCAATAGAGGGTTCACTCTTTCTTTCTACCACTTGCTCAGTGATAGGATAGAGCAACATATCTTTTTGTAAAGTATACTAAAGATGCTTTCAGCATGCTCTTGGTTTTCTTACCTAGAGTATGGGTGAGTATGTGAAGTGGAGTGCTGTCTTTCAATGTTGTCCTTTATAGAGTTCAATAAATTCAGTTGACTTATATTCTCCCCCTTTTTCTAATCTAAGAGCCTTAACATGTTTGCTAGTTGTTTCCTTTAAGTACTCAAGGGTCTCAGACGTCTCCTTAGGAACTACACCCATGTCTTCTGTAATTGGCCTTCGGTCACAAAGGGCAGTGTAACTGTCTCTACTATCTCACAAAACTGAAAATACTTGAAACATTGCCATTGTCCACAAAGAGAACTCAGAGCTTAAAACGTCACTGCATAGCATCATTGAATCATTTAAGACAAGGGAGGCTAGAATGTCCCTACTCAGAAGCATGAAGAGTGACACCTGTTGGCCCCAACACTTGGCGCCCCTTGCGGTACGTACTTAATTACTGGTTAGCTCCAAATACAACGATACTCCTTCAAGAGCTCACCCGTAGGTGCAACCCAGTACAATGCCAACCCGTGGCTGTGCTAGTGACCAACTCCCAGTGCTATTCTCTTGGTTCCTTTCAGAAATCATGCATAACACAAGTAGAACAACGTGACAGCATGCCAAGCAATGCATTCACACATATCCAAGCCATTACTGAGCCCAAGGCTAGCCACTGCATCCTCAAGAAGAGAGTATCACAACTAGTGCCCCAATCCTCTCCTGGGCCAACGGCAGGGCATCCAACCTTGCAGAAACTCAGTAAGAATGGCAATAGCATAGGGTAGGAAGAGAAGATGAGAATTCAGCAACAGAAAGAGCCTGTTTCAGCCCGGAACAGCTCCAGGAGTAGGTTGAATAGCAGACATCAAACTCTGGTAGGAGGGAGCTGCCTTTGAGTGACTTCTAGCACCAGAAAAGATCAGGAAAGAGAGGGTTCAGCAAGCTGAAACAGATCCGCCATGTTTTCGACCACCAGAATGGTGATTCCAGCCCACCAGCAACTCTGTTGCGCCTTGCACCAGGCAGGAGCAGGAAGAGAGGCGTCGAAGAATATGGCTTCAGAATCAAGAAAGGAAGACTTTTGTCGTGAAGAAAGTCGAGAAAAGCTTCAAAAGTGGCCCAGAATGGAGGCGTCCTGGTCTACGAAGCATGCCAAAAGCAGGAAACACCAAGGGGAGGAGAACTGTCGCGAAGAAAGCTTCAAAATCCACTTCAAGCAGCAAGAGAGGAGAAGCAAAAATCTGCCATCTTCAGAATGAGGCTGCCCTGGTAGGGGAGAAGACTCAAAACAGCAAGGAAGGGCTCCAGGGCCTTCCAGGGGTGACACCTAGGTGCCACAAGGCAAGCAGATAAGCCACACACAGACACATGTACAAAATGAGGTGTGGGATTTTAATGCCCCTAGGGGGTTAGATAGCACACCATGACCCTAATGCTTGGGAACCAATGATCCTAGTTTTGTAGGATCTCTTGGGGGTTAGTTTTTAAAGAATGACCCCACTAAACCAAATCAATGACCTTAGAAATTGAAACCACTCTAATAGCGCTAGGAGTTGCACTTATTGCACATGAAATCATAGGTACCTTTTGGAAATTAACTAGGGCCCCTAGCCTGGTACCGTAGGCTAAATTCAATGACAGTTAGTTTATATACTTCACCATCACCACCATGTCCTTGTGACATACCCCCCTCTTGAAACAACAAACTATCTTGTTTGCTGTCCCAAAATTACAGCAAATAGAAAAGGGTGTCACAATAGGCTTAAATAGTCCATAATCAGTAGTAGTACATCACATGAAGTACCAAAAATACAATGTACATATAGCAGGACTGCAGATCCATCCTTATGGTAGTGTATCAACCAACTGGAGTGTCATGATCACTCATCATAGAAGTCTCACGGCAAAAACATTGTTAGCATCAGTGCCTCAGGTGAAACCGCAGTGTCACCAAACGACCTCTAGATATCCTGTGAGCCTGTTTGCACTGTGGGTGTAGAGGTGCTACCCCCCCCGCGCCCATGAGCATCCGGTAATGGTCCAGACGTGTGCTCTGCTGAACCGGCATGAGTCGCTATCGCATTAGGCTCGAGACCAAATGCCTCAAGGTAGAGCTGTAAAACCTGTGGTGAATCTGCCAATTCACTCTCTTCCATCCAGATTGCATCATTCGCAGGATAATTCTTGCACTTCACTCGATAGCGTTTGGCACTCTACCATTAACTTTCTGATCCTTATGTGCCACAATCTGCTCAGGAATGAAGACCTCATCTTGCTCATCAACTTCAGGTTGCTCTTCAATTGGCATATCCTGTGGCACTTCTCCATGGAAAGGCTTTAACAAGCTAACATGGAAAGCATTGTGGATGGTCCACTGCTCAGGTAACTTCAACCTATAAGCTACCTCATTGATCTTCTCAAGAACTTGAAAGGGGCCGTAGTACCTCATATTCAGCTTGGTGTACAGCTTTACCTTCCCTTTCTTGTTCCTGAGGCGTGCCTTAAGAAAACACAGCGACACCCAATCACCTTCTGTGAAGACTAGGCTCCTGCGATGCTTATCTGCAGCTCTTTTCTGCTTGTCTTGGCTGCGTTGGAGGGCATACTTAACCTTTTCATAGGCTGCACACAAGTCCTCCATACTCATTTGCCACAAAAATCTTCTCCTTTGTATTCAAAATAGGAGGCACCTTTCTCGCTCCTTCCACTATTTCAAATGGTGCCTTACCCGTGGAAGAGTGCACTGTATTGTTATACGCATACTCAATCAGTGGCAAATATTGTTCCCACTTTGCTTTGTGCTCAGACACATAACAACGCAGCAAATGGCTGCGTTACACACAGCTTTCCATGCATCATCATAAATCCCTCCTTAAGTGTATAATGATCATGCCGATTGCCCTCCATAAGCTGATCATAAATACGTGCAAAAGCATCATCTGTAGCATACTGCTCCTTCATGGCATCAAGCGTATTGTGATAAGCAATGGTAACTGCAGATACCTGTGGTTTCTTGGACATAGCTTCCGTACGTGGCTGTCTTGAAAGTGCATCAGCCACTACATTTTTCTTTCCAGCCACATGCACAATCTGAAAATGAAAAATGGAAAGGAAGCTTGCCCATCTCATGTGCTTCTCTGACAACTTTCTGTGAGTGAGAAAGTATTGCAGCGATTGATGATCAGTTTGCACATAAAAATCAGCATCCAAAAGATAGTGCTTTCACACAGTAAGAGCATGAATTACAGCTACCAACTCTTGCTCGTATACATTCATGTTGTGCTCAGCATCTCGGAGCAGCCTGCTCTCTCATATGCAACCACTCTGCCTTCTTGCATAAGCACTCCACCAACACTATTGCCGCTTGCATCACATAGAAGAACAAAAGGCTTTCACAAATCTAGCAAAATGATGATAGGATCAGAGCATAGCTTTTCTTTCAGCTCATTGAATGCTGCAATTTCTTTCTTCCCCAACTGAAGGCATTGCCTTCTTCTGCAAAGCATGTAAGGGTGAAGCTATCTTAACAAAATAGTGAATGAAGTGCCTGTAGTATGAACACAAGCCAAGAAAACTACAGACTTCATGTAGGTTCTTCAATGGAGGCCAATTCTTGATTGCCTCTATCTTGGCAGGGTCCATCCTTCCTCCATCTTGTGAGATAATGTGTCCGAGGAAATGTATCTCTGGGATGAAGAACTCACTCTTCTTTGTGTTGACCGGCAAGTTGTGTTTCCTAAGTTCTGCAAATACAATTGCCAAGTGTTGCTTATGCTCCTCTTCATCTTTCGAGTGCACAATAATGCCATCAAAGAATGTACCCATATAGACTTTCTGTGCTCTCTGAAAATGTGATCCATTATGCAATTGAAGGTAGCAGGAGCATTAGTCAAACCAAATGGCATGACAAGAAACTCATAAAGAAAGTGGTCCTGAAGGCAGTCTTATGTACATCTTCGGGCCTGATTTGTATCTGATGGTAACCACTCTTCAAGTCAATGCGACTGAAGATGGCTGATCCCTCTAATCGATCCAAGATGTCATCAATGCGTGGAATAGGAAATCAATTCTTGATTGAGATCTTATTCAAAGCCCTGTAGTCAATACACATTCTCCAAGATTCATCCTTCTTCTGCACAAGGAGGACGGGAGAACAATATGGAGAAGAGCTTGGCTGAATCAGCCCCTTCTGTAATAATTCATTCACCTGACACATGATCTCCTTCTGTTGTGCCGCACTCACCGTGTACGGTGGTCGGTTAGGTGGAGCACTGCGAGGAATGATATCAATGGTATGATCTTCTAGCCTCTCAAGAACTCCTTTGGGAGTTTGTTTGAAAAACAATCTTGAAACTGAAATAAAAACTCAGTTTGCTGTTTTTCCAGCTTGGAAAAATTAGATTCATCTTCAAACGGTTCTTTTCCTTTGACAAAAATCAAATACGCTGAAAGATGCTTTTTCATTATAGAAGACATCACCGAAGCAGATACAACTGGGACTGATTCCCCTTTCAAGTTTACGTCAATGACTTGGGTTTTACCCCTATAAGTCAAGGTAAGCTTCTTATCATGAGTATCTATGATAGCATGCACACGGTACATCCCAGGCATCCCCAGTAAAACATCACACTCAGGTAAAGGGATCACATAGAAATCCTCATAGTCCACGTATCCCTGAATGTGAATTCGTAGCTTCCCTATGATAGGAGTGACAGGGGGTACTAAGCCATGTTGGCCTCACAAAGAGGACCAATCTCCTCTAGTCGAAGACCCAATTGAGCTGCAAGTTTAGGAGTTATAAAATTTGCTTTCGCTCTCGAGTCAAAGAAGTATAGACAATGATGATCCCGTAGCTTGTCCCATGTGTAACATGCAACGGTTATCTGATCGTGTAATCCTCTTGAAACCTTTAGCGAGGAATGAGCGTTGTTTACCATAGAGAGAGGAAGGAGATGAGAGTCGACAACTGATTGGGTCCCTATACCCACTGAGGGCCCCCTCCCGCAATCAGGGGAGAATTTACTTTATACTTGGACAACTGAGAAATACAAAGAACACTCTTCAAGAGAGCATGGAACACGCTTCTGAAGAGCTCACTGTGCACATGTATAGCAGACCCAAAGACCTGAGAGGCAATGCCGACCAATACCGAGGCCTTGATGCTGTCCACACTAACGATGTAGGACGCTTCTGCAAGGCAAGGAAGAGGCTTGTGCTGTCTAGCAGAATGCAGGGTTACTGTGTGAGTGAGAGAGTGAAAAGCTAGAAGTGATAGATCCTATGAGAGAACTGAGAGATGACGGAAGTATAAACCTCCGACTGTTGTGCTGCATGGTCACCTTCAGATCAGGCTGAACTGATGGCCAAGGGACTGAGGCTAGAGCAGGGCCAGATCTGAGGATCTTAGGGGCTGCACAGGAGGCTGAAGTGGAGCTGTAGGAGGACTGAAGGCAGGAGCAAACTGAATGAGAAAACAGGGCAGCCAAGGGGCCCTTTTATAGCGCTGGACTGAGACAACCCAGTCTGTAAACAGACAGACTCAGTCTGTTTTACAGACCGGCTGGCCTACAACCAGCCTATAAAAAGCCCTCCCTGGCTCATTTGCCAGGGGAGTTTTTGGGCAGCCTTCCCTGCTTACCTGTCCAGCCTTTGGGGACCCTAAAGGGACTCCTAACCTAGGCTAAGACCTAAACTATAAGATGGAAACACTTAACCTACTATTCTCCAGTGGGTACTAGTGAACAACAACTGACTACTGACTTGACCTAAGGCTGAGAGACTGACCTACGTAGCTTGTGCCTGACTGTCCCTGGACAAGGGCTCACAAAGGGGTCACAGCATACGACAAAATCTCCTATCTAGGAACTATAATGCACTTGTCGATGTAGCCAGTGTGTCACCTTGCACCCAAGTGCAGGGGTGCATGTGACATTCCCTCCTTCTTAACTTGGCGGTAGGTTCATTGCTTCCAAGTAGTCCGCCAATATCTGGGGAAACTCCTGGAAAAAATCTTCGTCCAACCACACTGCTTCATGGGTACCTCGATGACGGAACTTGGTGTAAAGCTCCTGGATCCTGCGTCTTGACCCATGCTTGAATTTATGAAGAAGGATCTGTTCTGGCTGCAAAACTTCGGCTTCATCAAGAACTTCAGGTTGTTGCTCTTCGGAAATCTCTGAAAGAGGAGGTCCAAAATATGGCTTCAACCAAGCCACATGGAACACGTCGTGCATAGTCCAACTGTCTGGTAGGCGTAACTTCATTGAGACATCGTTGATCTTTTGAATAATAGGGAACGGTCTGAAGTTGCGATTTGTTTCTCTCAGCCTTTACACGCTTCCCAACAATTGTACGGAATTACTAGCCCCCTTTTTCCTCCGTCCTGTGCTTGCAAGCTGTGCGAGAGGTTGATCTGGAGAATTACTACCAGGCTGTGAATCACTACCAGAAGGGCTGTGAGTATAGAGCTGCTGTATACCAGTCCCAGGCCATCGTTTTTCAGTTTCCAGCCCTAGACAGTTGTTATGCAGTGAATTCTGTTCCCAGCTCTAAGTTGAGTTTATTCTAAAGTCTGAATCGTGGTTAAAGGTTGAGTTCACGGTGTGGTTTTAAATTTCACCTTGTCTTAGTGTGAGAGGATAACAGGGTATGAGATGATTTCACAAGGGTAGCTCTTGATGATGGGATCACAGGGCCCATGTAATACAACTGGCAATGTGTATTGCCTTTCTTTGTGAAAGGAGAGGACCAACCAATCAATGAAACCAGAGTATAAAGATGTCGGAGGCTGTTTCTCGATGATGAAGCAAATACACAATGAATGTGTCTGTACAAACCCTCAATTCGAGGCACTTGTGGATCTCACGAAGCACAGAAAGTGCCTCCAAATGATGAGGCTTGGGAAAATAACCGATGGTGAGGCTAATGTGGCCTTATGACCACTCAAAACAGAGAGACTACCTTAAATGAACCAGATTAGGACATCAAATGATGAAATCTGTTTAGAAAAAGACTGAAACAGATTTTTGTCATGTTCTGTCAACTTGCCCTAGTCCCGACAGAAAAAATGGGATTCTGTCGATCAAATTATTTCCATCAGCCTTCTAGCTTCATTTTCTGATTTCTGATTGCTGATGCAGATGTGAGCTGCCGTTAAGCACCTGCAAATGACCTTTGAATGGCTCCTTTCGAAGCTTTAGGTGTCTTCTTTTATTCTCCCAATTAACATTGTGTCAGATTCTTGAGGCTCTTGCAGCTAATGCTGCCTCCCTTATTTTCTTCTCTCTTTTGCATTTTGCTGTAGACTTGCAAATAGGTGTTGTAGATTGATGTCTTGTTTGCATGTCAATGTCACGTGTACCACTTCAATTCGGTTTATTTGAAGATGGGAAGTGTTGTCACATTGTTTGTTGCGTCTCTGTAGAGGCGTCATTGCTGTTACCGTCCTTAATTCATTTTGCCCTTGCTGAGTGCTTAGGAACAATCTGCCGCTGCTTAATCAGCCGCTAAGCTTCTAGTCTTCTTGTTTTCCTCATGGGTTCACCCATGCTCCCGATTGTACGCTTCTTCTGAAGAAATTGTCGCTGAACTTCCAGGCTTCTGCAAACACTTTTTTGCAGATACTCAATGCCAGGATATCCCTTTGCTTGTCTGTTTGAGAGCAGGCCTTCCTTCTGTACAATACAGGTTTTCCACTCTCTTACGAAGGCTTATAGAGGAGCCTTGAGGGCAGGCTCAACTGTGTGTCTTCTTCTTGGAAGAAGACTGCCAAAGGGGTGTTTACGGGTCTTCCAAGGATGCAAACGGGAGGCCTGCTAGGTTGTAGACTTGTAGTGCCCTCCACACACAGGTAGGAAACATGTTTTGCTGCAAACTGAAATGCCAACATTGGGTAGAATGATAACGTACAACTGAAAATGCAGCAACTGAACCGCAAATGCACAATGAACCCAAAAAATAAAGCACACCAATTGAGGGGTGTGGAGGTGAGGAGGGTGAAGCTTCGTGAGAAGCAGCTTAGCCCCATCCTATATGGAACATCGACACAGTTTACCCAATCAGAATGCATCAAACACGTACACTAGATGCAATACTTGCTTCTAATTGGCTGCCCTAGAGTGAGTGAAATGGTGAGTGAATGTCTGTGTGACACATGGCAAGGCCGCAAGAGATAGATCAATAGAATGGTGTCATGAGGCAACCATCTCCTTCATCCATGATGTATGTAGGGGGCTTGCCACATCATGTGGCTTCTTAAAATTCTCTAATCCCTATCCATGACAACGTCATGGATGTCCTACCTAGCACGGTGCACCTAAGGTATACCTACCACTCTTTTTGACCTTTTATTTGTCCTAACCCAAAATTACGCTAAGGGTAATTTAGTGAACTAAGGCCATAGTTCATCACTTTTTCCAACACCATGGATACTTGGAACTACTGCATTCTCTTGAATGGACACACACTGGTTAAGATATACGGGTTTGTATTAGAGAGAGATTAGCACCTTCAGAGAGGCACTGGGGCAGTGGGCTTTGGGACAAGCCGGGTTTCGGAGACATCACTCTAATCTAGATCACAGCTTTATTGTACGGGCCGTCATCGAGGAGGCGAGATCAATATGTTAGAGGGTTTCGGAAGGCTTTTGTCATAGTTCCACAATCTCGTATGGTTAGGAGAACAGAGATGTAGATCCTAGGAGTCATGATCTGGGGGTTGATGAGTCTATAGGAGTCAATCAGATGGTCCTTGGATGGCTTGCCTGATTAGGTTGAGAGCAAGATCGAGTGAAGCAGTGATACCTCCTCTCGTTGACACTTTTTGGTCTCTACATTGATGAGCTCATGACCTTCGTTGATCGCCTTGGAGGTGAGGGGTCAATTCTTGCTGACCTAATGATTTATATGTGTTACCAAGCTGTAAATATTTCAAGTAAAGTACAAGGTTGACCATTTATTTGATCATAATTTAATCTGTCTTTAATTATGGTCAAAGAGTTCTTTTAAGTGGTCAATGCATTGACTTCAATCAAAGACACTTGACTTCGGTCAAGATGGCCTGAGATCCTTTCAGTGGCTATCTTCTTTTGTAATTGAATTAAGCTTTCTGTCTTCACCATAGTGACATGGAAAGGAAACCTACTTTTTTCCATTTTGATGTCCCAACCATATGCTGAATGAATGTGAAAGCTTGTTGCTTATACTTGAGAATTTTCTCTTTTCTTAGTATTGCTTGGGAAATTTTTTAAAGGCTGGAATGGTTTTTAGATGCTGAACAGATGTATTTACTCATTTTCCTCTTATGCAGATGCAACTTTTCTGAGAAGTCTTGATTCCAGCATCAAGCGCAATACGGCAGTGATAAAGAAACTAAAGCAACTCAATGAGGAGCAACGGGAGGGTCTGCTAGAAGAGTTGAGGGCAGTAAATTTAAGCAAATATGTCAGTGAAGCTGTTACTGCAATATGTGATGCTAAGCTGAAAAGCTCAGACATCAATGCTGCCGTTCAGGTTGCTCTATGGTTTCTTGTAGATTGAATTTTGAGTTTCATTTATTTTTTGGCATAATTGAAGAAGTCAATCTGAATTTTCAATGCACATTAAATTTCTTTAGCATAGAAATTTGAAGTACCCGTGGAGGATTATTGTATGTTTTCTTATTTCCGTACATAATGGTGTCAGTGTGGCATCTGAAAATATATGCTGTCTTTCTATTACACTGTCTATTTCTGTGCTTCAGGTCTGTTCTTTACTTCATCAGAGATACAAGGATTTCTCTCCAAACTTATTACAAGGGCTTCTGAAAATTTTCTTTCCTGGGAAGATGGTTGATGATACTGATGGAGATAGAAGTTATCGCGCTTTGAGAAAACGTAGTACATTGAGACTGCTCACAGAACTTTATTATTGTGGTGTCATTGAAGATGCGGGTGTATTTGTGAGCATTATCAGAGACCTTACAAATATTGAGCACCTTCGTGATCGCGATACTGTCCAGATGAATTTGTCTCTTCTCGTAAGCTTTGCACGCCAAGGAAGGGTTTTTATTGGGTTGCCTCTCTTAGGGCAAGACGTACAAGAGGAGGTACGTAGCGATTTTTTGCCAAGCTCTTGAAAGGATTGCTTCTCTGCATTTATGTTAGCCTCTGTATCTTCATCATTTGAAGGAGCGGGTGTCTGACATCAAAATTTAATATGGCTTTTGTACATTGGAGAATTTTGCAGCTTTATAAGGAACTGAGCATTACCACAGATCAGAAGAAGCTTCTGAGAAAATATTTTCAGCTGTATTATGATGCCGTAGCAGAACTCCTTCATTCTGAGCACTCAGTAATATCTCTGTACATTGAGTTCTGGTTAGAATTTGAAGTTGGGGTATTTTTAATACGAGAATTCATCCCAGTAATCGGGTTAATGTTATGAGGTTACACAAGTGTCCTTTGACAAGCCATCAACAAAATCTGATAGTTTTAGTGGCTGAACAGTGTCTTCGGCAGTTGGAACAAGAAAACATGCATATGTTAAATGCAAAGGGTGAGCTTAGTGAGGAAAATGCGCTTGCGTACGAGAAGTTGAGGAAATCCTATGAGCAACTGTTTCGAAGTGTCTCTTCGTAAGTTCTTCTTTCTTATTTTATGCTTGCAATCATATAATGCAAAATGCTGGATGGCCTGTATTTGAGCCTCTTGTGCATATGGATGTCTCTTTCTGTGAACCACTTGCACCCAATTGTAAGTATTTGTCAAAGTTGGATTTAATCTTTTGATTCTGCTAAGGTGTTGGGATTTTTTTACAAAAGCCAATATCAGGTTTTGGAGAGACACCTTGACCTGGATGTGATGATGATTACCTGTGAAAGTACTCTGTGACAAAGTAGATTTTCTACGCATGGAATATGCCTGACTGATTATATTTTACGGAAAGTGGCATGCATTCAGTATGATGTCTCCTACAATTCAATGCTCTGCTTTTCCATCCTGGGAGGTGGGGAATGGACAATTTCCGTGTAGGCTATGCAAGTGCAAGGCCTGTTGTTGTCTTTCCCTTGTATAAGAGTAAACTGCAGTGGTTACTTGCCTTGCTTGCAAGGGAAGACTTATGAGTATGGTCATGTTTCCCTCGATAGTGCTATTGGTGTTGTGCTAACTTAAAGAGTTACAGGTTATTGGGAGAAGTGACAATGTTTATGATTGTACTTACATGGAAGCCTGTCCTTGCATTGAAATGTGCTATGCATCAATATGTTCTTACAAATTTTATTGATTAAAAAAGCGGGGCCATACCTGAGCAACATCTCTGCTTGGAATATTAAACAGAAAAGGAGTGATTTGTCCTCCACAATTTGTGTTCAAGGTTACCTGCAAGTTTCGCTTATCTCTTAGGCATGTGATGCCTTCCAATTTTTGTATGTATGTTTAAGATTACCGTTTATCATATCTGCTTGTTCTTTGGTTTTATGGTATACTGCTTGGCTCTTTCCGAATATGGGCTAATAACGTATTGTTGTCAGTTTGGCAGAGGCTATGGACTTGAACCCTCCTGTGATGCCTGAAGATGGACACACAACTAGAGTGACTACAGCTGAAGACAATGCATCGCCATCGACTGGAAAGGATCCATCAATGCCTGAGCCCATCTGGGATGATGAGGACACAAGGTCTTTCTATGAAAGCTTGCCAGACCTCAGGTAAGAAAGACACGCAGAAACAATTTATTTCAAAGCTGCACTTTCACATTTTCAATAGGAGATGCAGATTCACAACAGAAACCCTATGGCTGCATTTAGTCAGATCTGCTCTTAGTGCCAACCTATGATTTAGCTGTATGTGCTAATATAACTGCGGACATATTAATCTGCCCTTAACCTTCACCTAGTTTTCAGTTCGGCTGACAAAGGATAGCCTGCTTGTGAGACTACTTTGACGGATGTCTCTAAATGGCTAAGCTACTGCTTCAAAGCCATGTTGCCTAGTGTCCATGAACTTTGGAGGGACTTATTAAAGGAGGCAGATGTCCCCTCGCATTCAACCTGGATTTTAAATGACTCTGTAGGAGTGATTCCCATTGTAAAATTTTTTAATTCCTCTCGAAGCATTCAGGAAAAAGAGTCTCCTATTCTCCTTCACCCTATGATTTTACTACGCTTTACATGAAGATAGAGCTGGGAGACCTGAAGTCTAGCTAGTGGCTGAAGTTTTCAAGCTGAGATTTGACAAAGATAGATGCAAAGTGCTAAAAGTTGAGAAAACAGCTTTGTGCTTTGACTTTTTGTGGCTAAAAAATAAAGATCATGACATCGGTTCTAAAAAGAAAGATACACAAAGGTAGTGAGTGTTGAAGATGTCTGCTCTTGGATAGATTTTCTTTTCGATAATCTTTTTTTTTTCCGAAAAAACAGTGCTAATTATATTACTTTGAGAACAAGATACAAAAAGTCAGCTTGTAGCTGACGGGCTGCGTACACAAATCGGACACAGCCCTAAAAGGTAACACAATAAGTCACTCTCTCACGTCGGGATGAGGCTAGTGTGAATGAACAGCCATCGGGGTGGTGAATAGCACCACCGAAGGCCCTGCGAGGTCTGCTCGAAGAAGAGGCCCTGAGTGTTCCAAGCCCGAAGGAAGCGTCTCCGCTTCTCTTGACCGGACCGGGAATCTCCCTGAATCTGGTCCCACTGGCCTCTGAGGGTATGAATAATCTCGCACCAAATATCAGTCATGACTTGGGCAGTCGATAAGGAGGTGCCACCGAGGATCTGCGCGCAACGCGAGGTCCAAATGTGCCACCCTGCTATGCTGCTGATAATCTCCCAAACTGGCTGCCTCTCCTGAACTCCTGTATCCGCCTCTGCTAGGTGCTGCGGGATACCCTCGACCAGCCCCCATGTACCCTGCGTGATAAGAAAAGTGGGGTCCTGCTGGCATGCCTCGAATAAGTGATGTAGACCAGGTGCGGTGCTGCACCAACAGAACGCGCCCCACGTGATCAAGCCTAGCTCTGGTGCTGCGCGAGTGAGAATCCCGAAAGTCCACCTCCACACTTCCTGGGCGCGAGTGCAGCTCCACAGGCAGTGCTTTGGTGACTCCTCAGCCACATGGCAGATCTGACAGCGTCCGTCCTGGCCTATCTGTCTCAACCAGCTCCCCACCGGAAGACCTTTGTGGGCGAGAAGCCACAGGAAGTAGGAGATCTTCCGCGGCCGCCAGCTCTCCCACAAGGCCTTCCAGAAGGCCTGCAAAAAGAATCTGGAAATACCCTGTGCATACCAGTTGGGCCGCTGGGTGGGGGGGCGACTCTGCATCCTCCCAAGAACTCGCCTGCCCAAAGTCGTGCTCAGGTCGGCCCCTGTTCTGTCACAACCTCTGGCCAGCTCCACTCTCCTGGATCCCACTCAAGCTCTGACAAGGTCCGCCCCTCCCAGAGCCAGAGTCGCCAAAGCTGCAGCTGATCTTGCTCGATGCTAGGGTCGGTACGCCAGACCTTCCCCAAAAGGCCTACGATCCGAACCCTCTGCCATGGAAGTAGGGGGTCGATGAGTGCATCCTCTCTCCTGAGTCGTCCATCCCCCATAACCGCGAAGAAAGAAATAGAGGAGTCGACCATACGTCCTGCGACCACCAGTGGGATGCCACGGGGGGTGAACTGTCCCAGCCAACGGTTGTCACCAAGCATGAGGAACTGAGGCTCCGGTGGAACTAACCAGTCAGCTGGGATCGCGCCGTCGATCTCCATGCGTCTCGCCTGGGCTCCATGAACTCCTCCAGCGGCGTCTGCGAGATCAGCCGTCTCCAAATATCTGTACGTGTCCCTCCAAACTCGAAGGGACCGGGCTGGCCCCCTCATCCAACCATCCCACCTGATGTGTGATCTCTCCCCCAACTGAAGGCCCTCGGCATCTTTGACCTGATCGTTCCAGATAAGCGGCTGGCGATCAATCTCCTCCTGACAGCGGGGAGGGGACTGAATGAGACTGAGGCGGAACCGCCTCCAAACCATAAGGAGGCTACGAACGAGTGGGGAACGGGGCTGAGTAAGTGGGGCGGAAGTGAAGATCCACCTGAGGGACGGGAGCCACTCTCCACCTCGTCGCGGGACACAAGAACTGACCCCCTGCTGAAGTAGCATCTTCCACGTATGCCCCCCCGGGGTCAAACCGCGGATGACTAACTTGCCTAGCAAGGCCTGACTCTGCAGCTCTGGATCGATGACTCCATGCGGAAGAATAACTGTCTGCCAAGCAACCCTGGCTCTGGTATCTCTGAGGCCATCCTCCCCGGACCAAAGGAAGTTCCGAACCAGCCTCCTAAGCTGTGCCACACTGGATCTCGAGAAACACCAACAGGAAGCCACATACCAAGCCGTGGCAAGGAGGACTTGGTTGACTACCAAGGCACGACCTGCAAGGGAGAGCTTAGCAGTGCTCCAGAAAGCCAGCTTCCGTCGGATGGAATCTAGCACCGGGAGAAACTGCTGAGCTGGCGTGATGTCCAGGCCGACCTGAAAACCCAAGTATCTAGCTGTCTGTCCCCGCGGGATCCACCTGAAACCCAAAAACCTCCCCCACTGAGAACGCGCCCCGAGGTCTGTGAGGAAACCAACTGATTTGTTCCAGTTGATTTTCGCACCAGCAGCCAAACAGAAGACCTTCAGGGCCAACCTCACCCTCTCCAGCATCAACTCATCGTCCTGGACATACAGGGCTGTGTCATCCGCGTACTCCGAGTCCAAGAGCTCCGTGTCCTCCCAGAGGGGTAGGCGAACACCCCTGATCCCTGTAGACCTCGCCCGGAGATAGTAAGTCATAGCCTCGGCGAAGAAGAGAAACAGGTAAGGGGCAAGGGGGCAGCCCTGACGGACTGATCTCTCCAAGCTAAAACGCTCTCCCATCCTGGCTCCAATGATGACTTTGCTAGAGGCTGTCCTGTACAAAGCTGAAATGCCCTGAATCCAACCTGCTGGGAAACCTAGCCGCTCCAGAGTCCCCTCCAGAAAGGACCAGTCCACCCGATCGTAGGCCTTCTCAAAGTCGAGAAGTAGGATGGCAAGGTGTGATCCGCTGTGCTGAGCCCACTCTGCCGCCTATGAAAAGGTGAAGACATTGTCCAGGATACTGCGATCCTGAACAAAGCCTGTCTGAGTGTCGTGAATGATGTCTGGAAGTAGAGGCCGAACTCTGGCGCTGATCATCTTGGCTAGGATTTTGTAGGCAGTGGTAAGGAGAGTGATCGGGCGCCACTGACAGATCTCCTGTCTATCTCCTCCCTTCGGGATGAGACAAATCAATCCCGAGGAGAGGCTCTCTGGCATATAACCGCTGCTGAAAATCCTCTGAAAAGCTGCTAAGAGGGGCTGATGGATCTGGTCCCAGAAGGAGATGAAGAATGCCCGGGATAGCCCATCCTCACCTGGGCATTTCTGTCCATCGATGGCCATCAAGGCCTCCAGCATCTCATCCGTGGTAAAGGGTGCCAACAGCGTCGCCTGCATGCTAGGCTGGACCAAGGAAGGAGTGTGTCTCCACACCTCCTCGCGGGCACGACGAGTGCGAGGAGCAAGTGGCTCCTGCTGAAAAAGGGTCCTGTAGAAGTCGGTGGCCAATCCCAAGACCTCTCCCGGATCCGTGACAATGTGTCCCCACGCTGTCCTGAGACTCCGAAGCTAATCACCTGCAGCTCTCTGGCCATGTGTCCTGAAGAATTCCCTGCACATCCGGTCACCCTTCCGAGCCCAGAAGGAGAGAGAGGCGTGATAGGAAAACTCTGAGCGACGCTAGAGTGTCTCCTCAAGAAGGGCTCTGGCTCGAAGGGCCTGGATCCGAAGCTCCTCCGAGCCCGGGGATGCCTGCTGGAGCCGCTGAATGGAGGCGAGGTCTCTCCGAAGGGCTCTCTCTCTACCCCACCACTCCTGTCGAACCTGTAGGGCTGCGAGCTGGCAGATCTGGCTGGACTCCCGCAATGCCTGCGCCACCGAATCAACCAAGTCCTCGCACTCGCCCCAGTCTCTGTCCCAAAGATCGCAAATACTGCTGCGCACGTCCTCCCTCGAGAAAATGGAATCGGGAATCCGGCATGAGCGGGGGGGAAGGGTCTGAGCTGCCGAATCTAATGATAAGAGCACCGGAGAGTGTCGTCCCTGGAACTATACCGGCCTGACCGCCTCTGCTGATGGCCCAATCACTAACATAGAATCTGTCCAGCCTCTCCAGGAGTCTGCCTCCTTCCCTGCGGAAACCCCACGAGAAGTCCAAGCTCCCGTGCCAACGCCGGAAGGACGGGTGTCGCCAACAGTCCCTTCCTCCTATCGCAAAGATGAAAGAGTCCCAAGCGGATTGCTCTGCCTGAGCCATACCTGTAAATTCCGGTCCTCTGCCCTGCTGGTCCTCCAAGGTCTCCAACTTGTTGAAGTCACCTCCAACAATCCAGGAATCCACGTCTGGGAGAATCCCTGTAAGTGTCCTCCAGAAGGTGGCTCTACAACGGAGATCTGTGGGGGCATAAATGTTGAGGATTCCAACTCTGGAGCCCTCTAATTCCAGGCCTACCCAAAGGGCACGACCTGGAATCAACATGCCATGATCGAAAACTCCCTGGGCTAGCTGCTCTCCCACGGAAGTACAGACACCACCACTCCTCCCCAGTGCGCCGATCGAGGGCTCCCAATAAGTGTGAGAGCGACCAGTGAAGATCTTCCCACATCTACAGGAGTGAGCCGCCGAAAGCTTGTGTTCCTGTAGCAGAAGTACATCCACACGTCCTACCACTGCTGGCTGAAGTTCCTGTCTCAAAATGAGCTTCCTGGGACCACGGGTGCCAGAAGAGTGAAACCCGTTCACATTCCAGGATACGAGGTGTAGGCTCATGGTGAGGACTGGGAGGCAGCGAACAACTGTCTGCTCGCGGTCGAGGTCGAAGAAGAAGCTGACATTTCGGAGGAGAGGCGCTGGCGCTTATGGGAAGGTTTGGAGGGGGAGGCGGGGTCGTCCTGCCCGTCCTTCAACACCTTCAGCAAAGGCGAGAGGCCTTTGGTACCATGAACGAAGGCTTTCTCGAGCCAGCTCGAGATCTCTGAGGTGGACATCCCGTAGAAGGCACGGAGTTTCTGAGGCGTCCAGGCTCTGACATCTTGGGGGAGGGGCCAAGACAGGGGGGGCCTGAGGATCACAATCAATCTGAATCGTTTGGCGGCGCAACGCCACCGCAGGCGCACGTCACCCTCGGACCACTGAGTCTCGAGAAGCTGCCCACCGGACGGGCCTATCCAGGAACAAATCTGAGCATGCGTCTGCTCCCTGAGAGCCTCCCAAACCGAGTCGTCTGTCCAGGTCTCGGTGCCGTCACTGAGGAACGTGAAAGCAAAGCTAGGGCCATCCCTAGGGGCCAAGGCGGCTATCTTCCCATACGCCCCTTTGCGGAGCAGGAAGATACTGATGTCGAGGCAAGCAGGGAAGGTCTCGAGGTCGGCCACATCCAAGTAGTCCCAGGGGCCAGATCTGTAAAAGTCGCGGGGGAGCTGTCTCTCCTGAGGCTGAGGCCCATCAGAGACTGCCACTGAGGGGCAAGCGGACGGAGAAGCCTGCATCGGTGATGGTGGAGACTCCGGGTGTCCTATCAGCGGAGGGGGAGGGGGAGGAGGCTGGGGAATAGGCAGCTCAGACTCCTCAGGGGCAGTTGGCGGAGGAGGAGGAGGAGGGGGAGCGGGAACTGCCCTCGGCTGGGGAACCGACGGAGCAGCTAGCTCTGCGGGAGAACTGAAAGAGGCGGGGGGGGAGGGATGGGGCTGCAACTGGAACTGGGGCTGAGAAGGAGGGGAAGAAGACTGAGGAGGACGCGGGGGCTGAAGCTGCGGGTCGGGAGGCAAGGGGTGCCGTTGGGGGACGGGCTGGGGCTGGTGGGGGGGAGGTTGGGGAGAGGGAGAGAGGGGGACCTGAGGCTGTGGAGGGCGGGCTACCGTCGAGGAAGATGCTCTCCCAAGTCCTTGGGGCGGCTGCCTATCGGGTCTCTGGGGAGCAGCTACAGGCGGGGTAACCTCTGCCTCCTTGCCTTTATCAGAGATCTTCTTGTTCTTTCCCTTTTTTCTTCTAACCTCAGTCCAGCCGCCAGCTAGCTCTGGTCCGGGCTCCGGCTGCCTCTGCTCCTCCTGGCGTGGCTGTCCGGAGGGGGGAGGAGGGGGCGGAGCGGGGGGAGGCGGGGAGGGCCGAGAAGAGCTGGCGAAACGTGGGCAGGCAGCCGCCAGGTGTCCAAAGCCGTGACACCTCAGACACTGTCCTGGCTGTCCGGTGACTACCATGCTCTGGGTGATGCTGCCGGCACCTGTCACGATCTCGATCACTGCCGGGAGAGTCGCAGGATCCGCCACGGCCACACGAACTCGGGGGGCTCCTGCCGTAGTCACCGCATCGGCGAAGGTATCGTGCATAACCCAGCCGAAGTGGGAACCAAGGTCCCTAACAATCGGCCGCAGCTCAGCAGCAAGACCGGGAAAAACCAGCGTCACTGGATGGCGAGGTATACGGAATCGGGCATCAGAATCTGCTGCGCTGAATCCACGGTACCACGGGACTATCATGATAATCTTCCCGTCCACTGCCGTGGGGGAGCCAGCAATCAGGTTGCTCGCAGCTTTCGCACTGGAGAGTTTGAGCCAGAAGATGCCCCTTCCCATAAGGGCCACCTCCACAATATGGCCGTCCTCTAACATGAGAGTGGACTGGAGCGAGTCCCTGATGGCTGATCTGGAGGGGGAATGTCCAATGACTCTGCCGTAGACTGATGTAAGAGCAAAGTCATTGGCCACCTCCTGAACCCGAGATGACTGCTGCTCAGTCAGGATGACGCGGTAGGCATCTGGAGAGGGAGGGACCGTCTGGGCCTCCAGTTCCGGGCAGGGAGCCGCCATACCGCCAAGACAAACTGCGAGGCTTCGGATGAGGAAGAGGCTGTCACCCAATAACCGGGGGGGTAGAAGCGGGAGGGTGGAGCTTGGGTGTGGCGGGAACGGAGGTGGCGCACGAGGTGGCGGACGGGGGGTGGGGAGGAATGGAGAGGCGGAGGGGGCGGGGTGGGGCGAGTGAACGGGGGGGGGCGGGGGTGAGGGCGAAAAAAAAAAAAAGGCGGGAGGCGAGGGGTAGTGGACGGGCTAGGGCGGTAGGGCGGTAGCGGCTGGGGCGGGGCGGTAGCGGCTAGGGCGGTAGGGCGGTAGCGGGGCGACGGGTAGCGGGCTAGGGCGGTAGGGTGTAGCGGGGCGGGGGGTAGCGGACTGGGGCGTAGGGGGGTAGCGGGGCGGGGGTGAGCGGAGGGGGTAGCAGGGCGGGGTAGCGGGGCGGGATAGCGGGCGGGATAGCGGGGTAGCGGGGCGGGATAGCGAGAGTGAACGGAGGGGGTAGCGGGGCGGGATAGCGGGGCGGGGGTGAGCGGAGGGGGTAGCGGGGGCGGGGTGAGCGGAAGGAGTAACGGGTGGAGGGGGAGGTAGAGGTACGGCGGGGGGGAAGGGAAGCTCGCAAGAGCAGGAGCGTCGATCACTTCCGTCGTTTCTGGTGCAATGCAAGTCTTTTCGATAATCTTTACATCACCATAGGTGATTCTTTGTTTCAACAAATTATAGGAATCCCCATGGGCACTAATTGTGCTGTCTTTTTAGCAAACTTTTATCTTTTCACTTATGAATTTGAGTTTATGCAACATCTTATTTCTATCAATACCTGCCCTATCATTTTACATAAGCTTAGCCAAGTTAGGTGTTTTACATGTGATTTATTTGTACCAGATGTTCCTGACTTTCAAGACTTTATGTACAAAGACTTTGTGTGTTTGGAGAAGGAATCTATCCTCGTGACTCTTGTGAATTGAACTGCACTTCAAGAGGGGATTCTTGTGTTTTCTTAGATCTTATACTTTCTTAATCTATCATAGAATTAGAGGTTGATATATACGATAAACGTGAACAACCTGAATATAGTGGTTTACACATTATAAAAATGCCTCATTGACTGAAAATATTTCAGATTTGGCAAAACATGGAGTCATTTCTTCCCAATTCCAATGATTTTCCCGCCTTTGTACAACTAAGGAGTCTTTTATTACTCAATGTAGTAATTTGATTCCTTTACTATTACACAAGGGGTATAATCCAAGAAAAATAATGAAAAAAGTACGCAGATTCTTAGATATGAAGGCTTTTATCTATGGTGTATCGGCCTTAGGTATGTTTAGAATGATTGATCAAAGGTACATAAACAAAAATCGCGGAGCTGAATAGCCCGTTTTTCTTTTAGTTTCAAAAAAGAGTTTGATTGACTATGCTTGTGCTTTCTAAGTTAGGAATGTAATTTTGCCTCTTTGTAGGATTAAAGGGTTCATTTAGCTGTTTTAAATGAGAGAGAGAGAGAGAGAGAGAGAGAGAGAGAGAGAGAGAGAGAAGAGAGATTTTATTCCTGTTTTTTGAAAGATTTTGTTTCTTGACTTGCTTCTTTATTTTTGCTTAGTCACCTTTTTCCTTTTTTCTTTATGTCTTGTTTTCTTTTTCTTTTGTTTGTTTGTTTGTTTGTTTTTTTTGTTTTTTGTTTTTATCTTTTTTGTTTTGTTTTTTTTTATGTATTTAAGTAAGCACTGGGTTTGACCAAGAGACCGGGGGTCTTTAGAAACCTAGTATAGGTGCTTATGCTCGGGTCCTGATGATGACAAAAGTGTTGCTCGGCTTGCTAAGTATGTCTTCCTTTTGTTTTTCATTAAAGTTTTTGTTTACCTCTATTTTTTCTTCTCTTTTGTTTTCTCTTTTATTTTCAGTGCAGATGTTTGGTTTTTAGAACAACAAAAAATCTAAATTTGTATGATTGGACATATTCTAGTCTTACAAAGGTATATCTTGAGTGTCCTATTGCCCAGTGCCCCCCCAGCTTCAGTTTGTGCTGAGTTCGCTCTCTAAAATTACAAAGGTATATGTTGAGTGTCCTATTGCCCACTTCCCTCCCAGCTTCAGTTTGACTGTTGAGCTTGCTCTCTAATATTGGTCCGTAAATCTTGGCTAGAGTGTGGCCAATCATGAGGGTACGGTAGTTCTCAGTCTCTATAGGGTCCCCAGCTTTGTGTTTCGGCACAATAGTGGTGGTGCTCCAAGCAGGTGGGAAGCCGTGACACAGTTGGGTTGGACATCTGTGCTAGGACTAGAGCTAAGAGCTCCTGTCCATGTGCAAAGTGTTTAGTTTTAAGGCTCTCATGGTCCTGCGCTCTCCGATTGTGTAATCGATGAAGTGCAGCCCATACATTCTATATGGTGAATAAGTGACAATTGGTGGGCTTGGGCATAGAGGACATACCCGGCGGTGTTTGCATCTGGGCATCATAGAGGGATCTTGTATACTTGTGCCACACATCTGGGTTAGTGAACTTGTATCCACATGTGTCGTATTAGCGTCCACGGGAGGCCTCGTTGGCCTATGGGACAAAGTGCAAAGTACACCAAAAGGTAAAACTCATACAAGCCTCAATTGGTTGGAGCAAAGGGCGCGCTAAGCCCCTTGCTGAGTACTATGCTGAAATAAAGAGCTCAATAGCTTGAGCAAACATATGCCATTTGAAATAGGCTGAGAGTGACCGGTGGAAATGTCTCGGATCTATGTTTGTCGGGCTGTCGCACGCTCTGTGAGAGAGAGAGAGAGAGAGAGAGAGAGAGATTAAGATAAACGTTTGGAGGAGGCTTCGTGGGCCTATGAGACAAAGTGCAAAACCAAAAAGGTAACTCATACAAGCCACTTGGGGCTGAAGCAAAGGGCTCACTGAGGGGGAGAGAGAGAGAGAGAGAGATAGAGAGAGATTTGAAATTTGACAGCTTTTTGTAGGGCTTTTGTACCTGCTGTGCTCCTAGGAGAAGCTGAACCAAAGAGTGGGGAACAGGCTGCAGTGAATGCAAAGACTTCGGAACAACTGGTATGGTGCCTATTGAATAAAACCTGATAGTTGTATGGGAAGTCTGGTACTAGCTGCTCCATCTCATGTGTAATTTTCCCAGCATAGCATTCACTCCTTATGTTGATGCAATGGATGTAATAGAAGTCCTTAGAATTGCAAAGGTTTTTTGGAAGCTATTTACATTGAGTTTAAGCTATGAACAATAGTTATCTTTCACACAATATAGTTTCTGATGTTTACAGGTGCAGGTGTTGGTCGTCAGTATTGTAGTTTTATCCGTGGCATCACTCAAATTACGTTTTTTTAATGGATGCAATATTTTTCAAACATATCGTCACTTGGACTTCAGCCTTTCAATCTAATACAACTTGGGAAAGTGTGCAGGATGTGCGAAATGATGCTGATTCACCTGTAGCAAGGGTAAATGTTGTCAATGAAGCAGGAGATGGAACACAAGAAAATGAGATTTTGGTTCTTGAAGTAGGTTCTCCATTAGCTGATGAGAAATTGAAGGAGAAGGAAAGCGAGAAAAATAAACTTAAAGATGGGGACAAGGGCAAGGATAAAGAAAGTGAGAAAAAATCAGAGAAAGAAAATGAAAGGGAGAAGGCCAAAGGACTTGAAGGTGCAAATCTAGATAGTCTTCTCCAAAGACTTCCTGGATGTGTTAGCCGTGACTTGATTGACCAGCTTACAGTAAGTATCATGATAAAGTTGATTTGTGTTTGTTTATGCTTACAGTTCAACGATCGAGCTTTAAATGCACGCTTTTAGCTTTATGCTTGGTATTCTTTGATACTTTTCCGTCTGTTTTTGTGTTTTTGGATGAAATGTTTGTTTAAATTAACTTGTTAATTGGAGTCTTGCTTATGTTCAAAGATAGTCTTAATAAATGATATTCTTTTGTGTGCTTTTGGTACACACGCTAGTGGTTGGGTTTTCAAAGTTCTAAGGCGATTTGAGAATTTTTGTTGTCTATTCAATGGTCCAACTATTGAGGTCCTTTCAGCAATGTTCTTTCTCTGATACAGTAGGCTAGCTGTTGCAACATACAACTTGAAACTTCCTTGTGTGCGGATTATACAGGTGGATTTCTGCTATTTGAACTCCAAGAGCAACAGGAAAAAACTCGTACGAGCTTTGTTCGGTGTACCTCGTACCTCTCTAGAGTTGTTGCCATATTACTCAAGAATGGTGGCCACATTGTCAAGTTGTATGAAAGATGTTGCTCCAATGCTTCTGCAACTTTTGGAAGAAGAATTCAACTCCTTAGTCAACAAGAAGGTAATTCTATGTGGCATCAGTTTGGTAAAGTCGGTGTTTTTGTGCTTTTTGATTTGGAAAAACCGTGGAGTTATAACAATGCAGGGCCCTGTCACTTTATACTCTAGTTTTTCATGCCTTTGGAGCTTGTCATTTCATTGGAACGCATCTTCAATTGGGAACTTTTTGGTTTTGTGGAGTACACTTTAATGTAGGCATCCTGATTATAACTTGGGGGATAGGGTATGCATCGAAGCTCGATCAGGTTAGTTTACTGCGGCATATAGATATTGACTATACTAAACCTAAAAATGGCCTTGCTGTTTTGGTGAAACCAATGGAACATCTACATATCTGTAGAGGCGAGCCAAAGGTATCTTGTGCATGTCACAGTTTTTGCCCTCTTCAAGCCTCTCCATGATGTCATTATCCTTGGATAACAGGACTGGTTTTCAACTGCAGAAGGTTTCTAGGCACATTTGTAAGCGAACATTTGAAGGAACTACTTTTCATTCGTACTAGAAGTATCAGTGGACAAAATTGGGAACTGGCAGGCTAACATTAGACCCTTACTAAGGGCTCTGCCACTTTTTGGAAGATCTTTCTTATTGCCTGATGTTTATATGGTGTAGGATCCAATTTTATGGAGAGATTTAATGACTAGGATTGACTTAATGGCTTTAGGGTCTTTTAAGTGCAAGCTCATTTGGATATCATGAGTGATGTAATCAGTATATTACTGAAAATTTTTTTCTTTCCTGAGTGAGGGGTTCCATAGAATCATTGTATTGCAAAGTATGTGGAGTGCAAAGCACAAAGAAGTGCACACATTCGCTAGAATTCGCAGCATAAAGATGGCATATATGTGCCATAACCCCTTTATAAAATGTGAAAGCTGCCAGAAAACGTGAAGTTATTAAGTTCTCAAGAGCAATGGTGTAATCATGTGTGCTGTTTCCTATTGGATTCCACGTTTTACACGGGCACTTGTTGGGAAGTAGACTTGGAAGCTGAGTGGAATGGATTGGAGAGACAGTGCTTGCTCGCCTCATTAGAGACAGCCACTCCATGCAGTATAGTACTTGAAAAGTTTGGAGCTAACCCTGCAAATGACCATCTCTTTCTAGATCATCCCTTACCTCGACTGAGCTAAATCAGAGCCGTGTATCACTTTCCTTGTCTGTACTAGCAGTAAAGGAGGATCATAAATTTTACTATGCACAAGTGAGTTTATGAGTTTCCTCTTATGGTATGTCCTTATAGATGTTTGGCGCTAGGACTTGGATCTCCCCACCGCTATCATTGGCACTAGGATGGCCTTGTACAAGGGGACTGCCTCGTCCACCTCATTGACGATGGGTCCACCCGAACAGCTGGGCACTTTCAGATCCACCCGCTATATGCAGGCCCGATTGCATGGGGCATCTCGGACCTCGGTGTCTCATGACACAAGTTTGAGATAGAGGCAGGATGAAAGAATCCAGCCAAAGATCCCTCAAAGAGTTGAGATTGTGCCTCCTCCACCTCATTGAGGATGGGTCCACCCGAACAGCTGGGTACTTTCAGATCCACCCGTTATATGCAGGCTCGATTGCCATGGGGCACCTCGGGGTCTCATGACACAAGTTTGAGATAGAGGCAGGATGAAAGAATCCAGCCAAAAATTCCCCAAAGAGTTGAGATTGTGATTATTGTGCCATTGAGAGATCAAGGGTTATGTGCTGATGCCATGTATTGAGCCTTCAGATTTGCCATGCTGCCCAGTAGTGGGCCCTTCCAAAGCCTAGGAGCACCAAGCCTTTAGGACATATGCCAATTTTTTCAAGGTACCAAGCTATGTTCATGGCCAAGAGCTATGATAGCTCTATATGGGAGCACCCTCCAAGGCCAAGTGCTACGATAGCTCTATATGACTCTTGTTGCCTTCTTGCTTATGTTTCCCTTTGTGCTTTTACTTGCTCATTCTCGTGGCAGTTGGTGTTCTCATTAGCGAGGGGGTACTCCACAAGGAGCCTAGTACACGGCCTATCCTACATATAGAGAAAGAAAGAAAGAAAAAGAAATAAAGTTTATTAAAGTCTTCGGAAGACCGATGGGTCTATGAGACTATGCAAAACTTGGTACAAATGAACTGTGAGGGTGGAGCTACTAAAATGAGCATCCACACCAATGCAGAATGCAAAAAATGGAAAGTGGTAGTACTATGTACTAAGTACAACATAGTCATGTCAATGGTCGACTACATATCAATCTCATGATCAACATCATCACCAACATCGTCAGCATCATCAGGGCATCAGGATGGATGAGGCAATGGAGGCATGAACACGGCAATAGAGTGCTATCGACCGCTCACGGGTGTGGCCCTGTGACATCTCCTGCTCATAACTTTGCACCTAACAAGGGCTACAGTACCCCCTGTCGGCCGGGCTTCGACTCTGAACAGGGAGGGGATATCCCGAAGTGTAATCTGTGCGTCAACCCTCTATCTAAGCTGTCGAGTCACTGGCTCTGGGTCATGATCATGTCGAGGTCTCGTCCCGTGGGGGTCCATGTGATTTGGCAAGAAGAACTCCGTGATGAAGCTTTAAGAGGGATCTGCCAAGGAAGAAGTCTGCTCTTGTCTCCATGATCGAAGCAGCCTCTCGCAGTGCCTGACTGCCTCATGAATGAAAGTCACCAAGCATCTCTGGTGTGGATAGGAGAGCAACCGGGACAAAGCCCCAGAGCTATCTCTGAAGAGGCAATAGAAACGCCTTCGGATCTCATAGTAAACATGACACCTGAAGATGAAATGCTCCTCCGTCTCAACCTCCTGTATGTCACACAATGTGCATATGCGCCTTGCCCTGGGTAGGCCCTCTGCTCTGCCGCTCTCGATACGAAGTCTATGTGAAGAGACCCGCCACTTCCCAATAGAGATCCTCAGTGAGTGGGGTAAGTGGATTTGCGTGTATCTTGGTGGATCAATGAACCCCTTCTCTGTGATATGCAAGCAGTGATCCCTGTAAAAGCTGAGCTTCACTGGAAGCTTGCTCGGTCCCAGCAGCTAGGTCCGGAATGTGTGTAGCTGTAAGAGATCCTGGCGGATGACCTGGTTAACCTCATGTGGCAGGAGGGGCAAGAACGGAGCGTCCATACTGTACTGGAAAGGAGGGAATCCATGTGGAGCCCTAGTTGCTCAAACCATCTCTCTGTGCGTGCATACTAGCATCTCTGGTCCCATTCCATCATTCCTCATCAGTGTTAGCTATCAAGCAGGTCATTCATGTAAGGTAACCAAACCGAGATCTTAGCCATACTTTACTCCTCCACCTAGATATAATGTACTTCACTATGAGTTCTTTCCACATCTTGGTAGTTTGGTAAGAGCTAATCTCCATTTAAGTTTTCTATAGGCATGCACTTATGGCTATTTTGGAGGACAAATTCGGGACATCTCAAGGACGTAATCCTTGCATAGACTCGTGGCACTTCTAAAGGACCAATTGGACGAACATTTCAAAGACACAATTCTTGCATGTCACTATTGTAGCACGTGGAAATCAATGGTAGGCTATTTGTCATGATCAGCCCTCTATTGTTGGAGATGATACTTAGTGCCTTGGCTTGAGGATGGTGATCTCTATTGAGACACAAAGAGACCCAAGAGACTCGCGTTGACCTCCCTAGTGTTGAATGGGATGTATATTCCATTGTTTGGCACTACAACTTCTATTGGATGATGTTTCCAATATCCATACTACTCTGGTGCATATTAGAAGTTAATCTTTACCATGATGAGCGATCAATAAGGGGGAACCCTTCTCTTTAAGGGGGGAAAACGGAGGCACAAACATACGGTGTTAATAGATCTAGAGCCTGTGACATGGCACAAGAGGATGGGTGCATAGATCATGCATGGCGACATTTCATTCATGTTCAAGACCGGAGCACGATGGACATATGTTACCGTGGCCCTTGTCAGACGTAGAGCCATCACCTGGTTGCCACAACGGACCACATCCATAGATAGACGGCAACACTCTTGGCTTTGACTCATGCTAGCACAGTCTCACCCACCATTGTGCCCATCATGATATCCCACACTTTGGGACCTTCACTCACATATCTTGATGTATCTGATCATATTGATATTGAATTTGATATGATGATGATGATGATATGACTATGTGGTACTTAGCATTTTGCATGGGTCATGATGCTCATTTAGTAGCTCCACCTTTCAGCTAATTGATTAGCTTTCTCCCAGTCTTGTAGACCCATCGGTCTTCCAAAGAATTTAATATTGATTTTTCGAGCCGCGCTGATGTTCTCCTAGTGGGGACTTTAACGTGAGGACAGGAGCACGCCAAGTGTCACTGCTAGATTTCGAGAGGATGCTATATGACTTCCTGACATAGATCTTGCTGATGCTGACATATAAGGGGTGTTTGCTGATAGAAGGATCCTTGTCACTTCTTACGGACATGCACTACTTGATTTAGGTACGGCACACGATCTCATTATCTCTAATGGTCTTGAGCGACGGCCCTCCTCCTAGTGGCTTCACCTGCTTTCCACATGGAGGGGGGTCTACTGTAGTTGATTATATCTTGGGATCTCTTGCCTTCACACCACACATCACAGACTTTTTTGTTTCACCATCACCACGTGGGGCTGACTACACATCTTCTTCTTTAATATCACCACTCTCCCCCTTGCCCGACCACTCACCACACCACCCACCTACACTACCTATCACGATATACACTTTGACCATAGCCTCTCACCCAAATACTCTGCACGGCTCTACACTCTACTCACCTATATTGACCACATACCCCTCCTAGAGGACCAAGCTGTGTTGATTAGCCGATCGCTACGAAGCTGCCCTTCAAGCCTTCCTGTGCACCACATGTTCTAACCATCCACCGCCATTAGTGTCCGTGCCATGTAATAGTTGGTACGATGACGAGTGTAAAGCTCTTCGCCGACAACTCTGATTCGAAGCCCACATGGCCTACCAAGCAAACTAGACACATTACACGAGTATCGTCGTCTAGTTCGCCAAAAGAAATGAAACTTTGTTCGCCAAAACGAGGATGAATTATTGAACATTCTTTTCAGTAATAATTCCTAAGACTTTTGGGACGGTTTCTTGAACGGTGGTCCCCCTCACCACTCACAGACACTCAGGTTTGGCATGACTATGCCCGCACACTTTATGACATCCCCAACCAGCCCACACCTGATCTCTCGCACATATTATGGCCAACCTCTTGCACTCTTTTCACTAAGGGGGGCATCAAAGACGTGGTCATGAAGCTTCATAATGGCTGAGCGAAGGATCATGAGGGTTTATGCACCGAGTTTGTTATTGATATCCTAGCCCCTAAGCTATTTAATGAAGCAATTTGTCTCAGTTTTCCATGCACTTGGACTCTCAACACTATCATACCTATCCACAAGGCAAGGGATCCCATGGATCCAAGTAACTACAAGACCATTATGATCGGGCATGTTATGTCCAAGATATATGCTTTAGTGCTAGATATGGAGGTCAGTCGCTATGCGGAGATGTAGGGACTTAGAGCAGATGGACAGGCAGGATTTCGACATGACCACGGAATCATGGATCACATCTTGACACTTGGGAGTATCATAGAGGAGGCTAGGACATGGAGGTAGAGGGTTTATTGTTGTTTTGTGGATTTTCGCAAAGCCTTTGATACAGTACCTTGAGTATGCCTCCATCAGGTGCGGTTACAGTAGCTGGGATATGGGCGGGATATAGTTTGGGCTTTCATGGCACTTTATGAGAGGGTTTTTGGCAAGGTTCGGACGGGGGGCGGATGGACAGATGAGATCACGAGCACCATTTGGGTCGAACAAGGTTATTCACTCCTCTACATAGATGAGAGCTTGAGTCTTTTATGAGGACACTAGGAGGAGCCGGCTGTTCTGTAGCCGGTTACTTGCACCGGATTCTTTTGTACGGCGATGATGTGGTGCTCTTATCCTCGTACGCTGAGGGGCTCCAAAGACATCTATGTAGGCTAGGGCAAGCAATGGAAGCTCAAAAATGAGTGGGAGAAAGCAAAAAACGAGCTGCTGTAGTGAAAATGCTGCTACAATGAATGGAGGCTCAAGAGGGAGCCAATATGACAAAACCTTAGGGCTAAATGTCCTAATTGGACTAAGTTTCCTAACTGAACTAGATGGTACATGAACTAACTGTACCAAGAGTCCTAATTGATTGTAACTTGTCCTACAAGGCACATACCAAGGAACAAGTGGCACCTATGGATAGCCCATAGAATGGCCTACAAACCCCCCTCCATGGTATGGGCTAAAGTATTTTGGACATGGCTCAGGATACCTGGATATCTAATGTCATGGTTGCACATGTTCATCCTGTAGGGATATAGCAACCTATGACTGTACAGAGTACAACATATCAAGTCACAAAAGGAACTAAGTTTAAAGCTTGTCGAAAAGCTTCAAACTTAGGTCGAGGTAGAGCCTTCGTAAAAAGATTTGCCAAGTTGTCTTCAGTGGGAACATAAGACAACTGAATATCACTTGCTGATAATCTCTCTTTGACTTAGTGATAGTGAATCTCAATATGCTTTGCGCAAGCATGGAAAATTGGATTCCGTGCAACAACCAAAGCACTTTGACTATCACTAAAGATGACGGTAGAAGCAGTCTCACATGCATAAAGATCTGCAAGTAGCTTCTGAAGCCAGACACACTCCACTAGAGCTGTAAAAGTTGCTCTGTACTCAGCTTCACAGCTAGAAGTAGCAACTATATTGTGCTTCTTGCTGAACCAAGAAACACATGAAGTACCAAGCATGAAACATGTGCCACTATGTGACACACGGGTGTCTGAACAGCCATCCCAATCACTATCAGTGAATCCATGCATGACAAGTGAAGTATTAGCCTCATAAAGAAGGCCCAAATGCTGAGTGCCTTTGAGATATTTGAAGACACTCTTCATGGCATGCCAATGGTGCGTAGAGGAGTTGTACATATATTTGCTCAACTATGAGACAACATATTGTAGATCAGGTCTTGTATGGCATAAATAAATCAAACAAGCAATTGCCTACTGATAGAGAGTGACATCACATGCACCGTTTCCATCCTCAGAAGAGAAGTGAAAACCAGGCTCTAATGGTGTGGATACTGGCTTGCAATCCTCAAACTGAAAACGCTGCAAAAGCTGTCCAATATACTTGGACTAGCAAATTGGATACCCCGATAGTAGTGCGAAAGACCAAGATTAAACATAGCAAATGTCTACTGCAAATCAAGCTTAAAATCTGCAATTTGCTTAGCATGTGTCCCAGTCACAAGCATGTCATCCACATAGAGGACTAAAATCAGCAAATCTGTTCCACTCTTGCAGATGTAAAGTGTAGCCTCTGTGGGGCTGTTCTGAAAGTCAAGGGTGAGCAAATGAGTATGTATCGGGGAATACCAAGCCCGAGGTGCCTGCTTCAATCCATAGAGGGCCTTCTTTTAGCGGCAGACCTTGCGTTTAGAACTGTTGACCTCAAAGCCATGAGGTTGGGAAACATAGACCTCTTCTTGCAAATGCCCAGTAGGAAAGCTGTCTTGATATCAAGCTGATGTACCTTACAAAGAAAGTGGAGAGGAGAGAGATCCAATGGAGGGGTACTCGCAACCCGAGGCTAAGGGAAGCCAAAAGAGGAAGAATGGGCTCAAGGAGTGGACTCCAGATCACTTCAGCAAGCTCCAAGTATCTCCAAATGCCAAGCACGAACCTCGAAATGAAGAAATGTGCTTAGAAAAAGCTCCAAATAGCTGGCACGCACCACGAGACAGCTAGAGATAGCTCCAAAACGTTGCAAAAACCCCGAACAGCCTGAAAGGGAGTCTGTACAGAGCCGTACTGCAGTAAATGCTTCCGTACAACAGTCTGTACTGTTGTACGGACCAGCATACGCGAGTTTTGAAGTAGGTCCGTACAACAGTCTGTACTGCCGTACAGCACCTTACGCGTCTTCAATGCGGAGAGCAGGTCCATACAGTCCCAAAAGAGCAGTAAATGCAGGCGTTAGGGTTCTGTACAGTCCGTACTAGCTGTACAGAATTGTATACAAGCAATAAATGCAGTGTACGGCCACATGCGCAGGGTGGAATTACTGCAGCTGACTGAAAATGAGTCGAAAAAGCTCCTCCTCTGCAGCAAGTGCTCCAAAATGCAAAGTCCACGGGCCAAATGTGAAGTTCTCGCGATGGAAAAGCTTGGAGAGGCCTCAAACACTCACGGGTGTGTAGAAATCAGCATACTAGCAAGAATGAGCGCTCAAGAGGCTGCCAAACAGCTTGGGAAAGCTGTCATTGGCTGAGGGAATCGATTCCCGACCTGCTTTGATACCATTGTTGGCTATGGCAAGTAATGGAAGCTCAAAAATGGAAGAGACAAGGAGAAAAACGAGATGCTGTAAAACTGAAAGTGGAGGTGCGAGAGGGAGCCAACATAACAAAACCCTAGGGCTAACTGTCCTAACTGGACTAAGTGTGCTAACTGACCTAGGTGGTACATGTATTAACTGTACCAATAGTCCTACCTGACTATAACTAGGCCTACAAGGCATATACCAAGGAATAAGTGGCACCTATGGATAACCCATAGAATGGCCTACAACGTTATTAGCACACTAATAGCATTTTTGTCTGTCAACCGTCGTATGCTAAAGGCTTGCTGAGAAATTTCCACACGCGTGGAGAGCAAAAAATTTTCATTCCCATGGGGACAAGATTGAATTTGGACATTGATGTGGGTGAGCCAAATGCGAAGGACACTTTGTACAGGCAGTTAGTGGGAGCTTGACCTGACATTTCATATGCAGTAAGTTTTGTCAATCAGTACATGGCACATCCTAAGGCTAGGCCATGAGGGTCCTTAGGCACATCAAAGATACTACACATTTTAGGATTTTCTATGTGCCGTCAAATACTTTGTGTTGGTGATTGGGTAGGTAGCAAAAACAAAATCTTTACTTGAAGCTATACTTTTTCACTCAACACTAGCTGTATGTTATGGGTGAACAGGAAGCAAAACACTTGCTCTTTATTGAAGTAGTTTGTATTCCGTTTTACTAAGTGGTCTTGGCTTATCACAACAAATTGGGTGTAATAATCAATATGTATTGCTATGGCCAAGAATCTTGTAAATAACTTTAGGATTAAGCACATTTGACATCAAATATCAATTCATCATTGAAAAGGTGGAAAATCAGCAGGTCAAATATCTATTGATCTACCAAGGATAATCTCGTAGAACCAACAAGGTATTTTTGCTATGCAATCATCTCCTTGGTATACAAATACTTGATTCTTGAAAGGGGGAGCGATGATGCATGATGATGCAATGCGCAACGATCGAGTCAGACTTCTTGAAAGGGGAAGCGATGATGCATGATGATGATTCTTGAAAGGGGGAGCGATGATGCAATGCCCAACGATCGAGTCAGACGTCTATAACCCTTTTGTATTATGGGGGGGAATTGTTGGGTTATGCCCACCATGGATTGGATAATGTCTTCATGGCTTGTGATATTGACTCTAATCTGGGTTTCGACGTTTAACTAGTGTACATGGTCTTAGACAACTTGTAGAATTTAGATCTAGAATCAGACTCCAATTCATTGAAAGAGGCTAAGGGTTGGTGCATGAATTTCTTTTTGCACATACATGTGGCACTATGCCATAGATCGCTATGCCATGTGTCACTCTTGGACTTATACCTAGGGCTTAATGAAAACTTGAAATTCAAAATGTGCTATTAGTTTCATCTTTCTCAAGCTTACTCGATGTTGTATGCTCTCTTTGCTCTTAGAAACTTCACAATGGGGAGGTATGGTTGTTTGTGTGAGTGATATAAAACTACCTACCTTGGCGATCCATGTACCCTCTTTTATTATGCAATCCTGCACTTTGTGTGGCAAGCCATGTGTACCCATGTACTATAGGTAGGTTCTTATTTTTGCTATGATGCATCTTTGTGTATATTACAAGGTCCTTCCCCTTGGAGCTATTGGTCAAATTGCTTGGTGAAGACCACAACTGCAGTAAAAAATTTGGAAATTTGAATGCAAGGTGATCATTTGTCTCGGTCTCCAGCATATCACATAAAATACAGATTCGTCTATCATGTGGGATGCCCTTTGCCCGTCCTGTCTCAACTCGTAGATTGTGTGAAGATACTTGGAAGTCTATCTTACGAAGACTTTAATAAACTTTCTTTCTTTCTTTCTTTCACACTCACGCACGCACACACGTGCAGGCAAGCATGCACACAGGCATGTGCGTGTGTACCAAGACATAGAGCCCCTCATACTAATCATTTGTTGGTTCCCCTCTCAAGGTGGGAGTCTTTTTGTGCGTGTGACGTAGTAGTTATGCTTGGGTGCTGATGAGAAATTAGCCGTAGCTTTGCTTACTAAGTTATTTTTGCTTTTATTTTTTGTTTAAAGTCGCTTATAAACTCCCTTCTTCCCTTTGTTCTTTTGCTTGTTTGATTAAATTCTTATTTTGTATAGTTGGATATATTCTAGTCTTGTGAAGGTATATATTCCTTTAGTCCTTAGTTTTTGAAGATCTATCCTTGGATTACTTGTTTCAGGATCAAATGAATATTGAGACAAAGATAAGAAATATACGATTTATTGGAGAATTAGCAAAGTTCAAAGTGGCATCATCAGGACTCGTGTTTAGCTGCCTAAAGGTTTGAGGTTACCTTGATCCATGCAATTTGCTAGATGTCCTTTTCTTTTTTGTGTGCTATTATGAAGAAGTTTATACTTAGGACCATAGTTGTACTATATCTTGCTTTTTTTGAGTTGATATTCATACTCTTCTTGTTGCTTTACTCGCGTTATCGAATGACTTTTTATATGTATCTTGTAGATCAATCTAGACCTTGTCTAGTCTCTTAAGTCCTAGTTTACTAACAATTCTTTGATGTCCTACGGGTGTTTTCTCTTGCATTTTCTTTTCAAGTAGACGTCGTTGGCTATAAACTTTATGTGTAAGGTGCCAGCTATAGTTTTTATTCCATGAAGACTTGTAGGCAATCTGCTACTTTTTCTAGTGCTTATCCTAAGAGGATAGTTGGACCTGACGTGAACAATTACAAATAATGTTTTATGATTTCGTCCGAAGAGTAATATTTCTTGTGGAATTAGATAGCTTATGCCTTGTATGTTGTGTATAGGCCATATGAGGCCTGTTTAAAATGTGATATCCATTAGGTATTGACTTACATATGGCTTGCAATCAATGTAGAAAGTCAAGATATCTTTGTGTCATAGGTGTCTTTAGTAGGCCTGATTGATATGTGTGCGTGCGTGTGTGTGTTTGTAGATAGATTCAACTGTGTAGTTGTCATATATTGAGATCTTGTGATGCTGTATTGCAAGGTCCCCCCTTGGGAAGTGCCTCTTGTTAATATAAATTTCGATGGATCCCCCCCCCCCCGGCCAAAAAAAAAAAAAGTGCGTGCATGTGTGTGTGATGAGGGAAGGCTTAGGAAGTTAGGATCTAGAACATCAAGAAGATACACATTGTGAATGGAGCAATGCAGCCCTTTTTGATTTCAAAGTTTGGTGAATGTGGTCAAGTTTAATAGCATCTCATGTTGTACTTCAAAAAACAAAACAACATGCCACAATTTCACACCTTATTTCAAGGTATGGTGAGTGTCTCAAGTTTAATAGCATCTCATGTTGTACTTCATAAAAAAGAAGAAGATGCCAAAATTTCACACCTTGAAGGTCTCTTCTTTGTCTTTTGTAGCCCACCAACCCAATGACTTGATATAGTGTTTAGGGTGTTAAGCAAATTTGTCACAAGACCTCCCACAAGGAGTCCCAATGGACATTGCTAAATGCTGCCCAAGGATTGCCACTCTATCCTTTGTTTTGTGCACGCATCAAAACTAGTGCACTGCTCTAGAAGATATTTGGGAGTGAGGAAGGGTGGTATGATGGCAAATGAAGACTTGAAACCCGCTCTTTTGTATGAGTAGGGAAAGAAGAATTGTTATCATCAAGCGAAACTTCTTCCAATGCTGAAGAGTTGGAGTCAAGTCCCTAACCACAAGCTAGGCATGGCTGCTTTGACATGTGCTATAGTGTCACTGAAAGAGTCTTACTCTTTATACCATCCTTCAAGAAGTCCCCCTATTCTTATCTTCAAGGCATTATCACGTCTAGCTGTGTGTTCTTTAATCTCTTCCTGAATGTCAACTTTATGGTATCACTTCCTTCTTAGCGGTTTGTACTTGAGTGTGAACTAGATCTTCGATTGTAGAGACTAGCTGGGGGGTAGGAGGGAAGCCTTGCAAGACTTTACAGCCTCATCAACTACTGCTTGCTTGCCAGGTCCTTCAAGAACTTGAACTCTAGCTATTGCATTCGTTGGAGGGTCCTGGAAGCATCGCCTCTCTAGTCGGGCTAGAGCGCCCCGTCCTTGTGTGAGTCGTGCCGTACCTGCATGGATCATCGTGAAACCTGGCCCCGTGAAGACTACTCCCAAATATGTGTAAGATTGCACTATCTCCATAGGCTCGTCATGGTATGTGAAGCTATGTTGACGGGATATTGCTCGCGAGGTGTTGAAGACAGTCAAATCTCTCTCTCTGTGCAGAACATCTCCAGAGCCTCTAGATGTTTCTGTAGAGGAAGATATGAGGACTATGTCATCGGCGTACAACAATATCTGCACCATCAAGTCAGCCAGAAGTGAGCCCTCTCCTCCTAGGCGATTGACAAAAGAAGTGATCTCATCAATATAGAGCCTTTAGAGGGTAGGCGATCGGGGGCAGCCTTGTTTTACTCTGATAGTGCTCTCAACCCACTTTGACACCTCCCTTTAACGGACTCATACAGACTCATGACCCCCCAAATCATGATCTCTGGGAGCTGCAACTCCTGTAACCTCTTGATTAGGCGAGAGCGTGGGACAGTATTAAATGCCTTATGAAAGTCTACGAAACAAGTGTAGACTTTCTGATGCCTTGACTTCGCCTCCTTAATAATGGCCCTCAGGGTGAAAATGTGGTCTTGGGTGGAGTGCTGTCTCCAAAAGCTTGCGTGCCCAAGTGCACGTTGCCTATGATGCTCTATGTGGCTATTGATCTCCCTCTCTAGTATTGACCCGTATATCTTAGTCAAAGTGTGGCCAATCATAAGAGTGCGGTAGTTCCCATTGTCCATGGGTTCCTCTGCCTTGTGTAGGCTATCTCATGGGCTATCCATAGATGCCACTTATACCTTGGTATAAGCCTTGTAGGCCTAGTTATAGTCAGTTAGGACTATTGGTACAGTTAGTTTATGTACCATCTAGGTCAGTTAGGACAATTAGTCCAGTTAGGGTAGTTAGCCCTAGGGTTTTGTTATGTTGGCTCTCCCTTGAGCCTCCACACTTCAGTTTTGCAGCAATCTATTACAGCATCTCGTTTTTCTCCATTGTGCTTTCATTTTTGAGCTTCCATTGCTTCCAACACCCAATAGTGGTATCAGAGCAGGTCGGTAATCCATTCCCTCAGCCATTGACAGCTTTCCCAAGCTCTTTGGCAGCCTCTGGAGCCCTCATTCTTACTGGTCTTGCTGGTTTTCACACTCCCACGAGTGTTTGAGACCTGTCCAAGCAATTCTGTCGCAAAAGATCTCATTCTGATGCGAGAAGATCGCATTTTGGAGCAGCTACTGCGAAGGAGACACATTTTGGAGCAAATCTGAGTACTTTTCTGCAGCAAAACCTACATGTACGGAATTCCGTACAACCGTACGGACCTGCCAGAAATCCGTACACTGACAGAATTCCGTACACCTGTCAGAATTTCGTACGGATCTACCTCGGAGTGCGTGCCAGTTATATTGAAGGTTTCTCAGCATTTCGGACCTGCCTCGAGCTGCGTGCCAGCATTTTGAAACTGCCTCGAGCAGCGTACCAGCATTTTGGAGCTGCCTCGAGCTGCGTGCCGGCGCTTGGAGCCATTTGGAGCTGCTGAATTGATCAAGAGACTTCTCTTTGAGCTCTTCCCTCCTCATTTGGCATCCCTTTGCCTCAAGCTGCGAGCTTCTCTCCATTGGATCTCTTTCTCCGATATATCCGAGCCACGAACGATCTGTTATTGGCCTTCCGCAATATCTTGTTGGGCTCCCTCACTCGTACAATTTTCCACGACTTCTGCAATATGATACATAAAGAAAGGAGACCAGGAAGAGATGGTACCGCCATATTTATAATCGGTTTCATGACAAATTACCACGGTAGTGGAATGTTGCCTCTTCATCGCACCCTGGATGGGGTTCGGCGACGCTCATCATGTCTACCAACCAATAACCAAAACAACTCAAAATAAAAGAGAGAACGGAAGTTTGAATAACAAAATGGAATACTGAAAGCAACAAACCGAATTCAAAGTTGTTGTGGACCTCTCTCGAATTGGCTACTACAGGTCTCCATGGAGTCACCCAATGCCATCCGAGGTCGCCATCATAACGAATGATCATTTCTCAAGCAGTGCCAATGCGAGAAGACGATGGACGTTCTTAGGTCTCCTCCAAAGTTTCATAGGCAACAACAAATATAGAATTTCCCAAGCAATAGGCTGCCTGAGATGTAAATAGAACTTGGATGAACACAAACCCATACTCATAATACTTGGGAGCGATTGACATAGCAAAGCATCATGAAAACAGCTCCATGCATGCACCTATGCTAGTAACAACTTGTAGTATCTGGTTCTTCTAGTGCAAAAGATCGACATGAGCCTGCTAATTTCGCACAAGACCACCATTGGGCTTTCTTGGTTACATGTCAGTATGATCCTGATGTTCATGATGCTTGTATGGTAGTTTCAGATGTTCGTGATGCCTGGTTCTTTGATAGTGGTGCTAGCAAGCACATTACTTCCTGCAGAAAGTTATTCAGCTCATTGGAGCTTACATCTAAGGGAGGCAGTGTCACATGTGCCAATAATGCATCATATACCGTGAAAGGTATTGGGCAAGTTGCTCTTACTTCTGTCTTTAGTGGTATTGTCACTCTAGAGCATGTGCTTTATGTTCCACGCATTCGTAAGAACCTCATTTCTATTTATCATTTCTACATGTGGCTTTCAGGTTATTTTTGATGGTGTGAGGTGTGCAGTGTATGATGCTACACATGCCTTTACCTTGGTTTTGACTGGCACATTGTCTAGCGGTCTTTACAGACTTGATGCTTATGACAGATGTTCAGATGATGGTGCTACAGTTGCCGATGCACATGCCTTTGCTATTGATTCTACCATGGCAGATACTCATTTGTGGCATGAGAGGTTTGGACACCTCAATTTTGGAGCCCTATATAAGGAAGATATGGTTGTGGATCTTCCCAAAATGCATATGCCCACCAAACATGTGTTTGAAGTTTGAACCAATGTTACTTGGTAAGATGCACCATGCTGCGTTTCCCAAGCATGGGAGAGTTGGTGCTTCACGTAAGCTTTATCTGGTTCATAGTGATGTTTGTGGACCCATGAGGGTTGCAACTCTTGGGGGGTTCTACTATTTTGTTACTTTTATTGATGATCTCACCAGGTACACTTGGATTTTCGCATTGAAATCCAAGTCTGATGTTTCTTCATGCTTCAAGCACTTTATTGCCTTGGTTGAGAATGAGAGTGGGCTGCACATTGCTCACATCAATACAAACAGGGGGGGTGAATACATGTCGAAGGAGTTTGCTGTTTTTTTGGCTTCCCGTGGCATCAATCATCGATGCACGGTGTCTATGGAATCCCGTGGATGAGTGGAAGAATAGATCAGTGATGGAAATGGCCAGATGTATGTTGAAAGGCAAACATTTGCCTAATAAGTTGTGGTTGGGAGCGGTCATGTGTGCAAATTACATCTTGAATAGATGTCCTACAAAGGCATTGTAGACTCACACACCTTATGAGGCTTGGACGGGTCGTAAGCCTCGCATTTCCCACATGAGGCCTTTTGGATGCTTAGCTTATGCTCATGTGCCTTCGCAGAGCTGCACTAAGTTGGATGATAAAGCTGTTAAATGCATTTTTTTTGGGTATAGTTCAGAGAGCAGGGGCTATAAGCTATATCAGCCCTGCACGGGCAAGTGTTTTGTCAGTCGGGATGTTGTGTTTGATGAATCTTTCACTATGCCTTTGCTGGACTGTCAAAAACAGCCCGTTGTAGATTCCCCAGACATATTTGACAGCTTGATGCCTTTGTTTCCATCCGATGCTCCGGATGATGTTCCATCTGAGGTTGTCCCTTCTCCATCTGTTGGTCATTTGCAGCCACATGTGCATGCAGAAATTCAGCCTGATATGCTTATCATTGATCAGGATCATTTGCATCGGGCTCTTGACCAGGAAAAAGCAGCAATTCAGGAGCCTAAGAAGGTACCCTGTTGGCTTCTTGACAGATTAAAAGACAGCAAACAAGACACTCCTTTGCCAGCCTGTACGAGAGCAGCTGTACGGAAAGAGCATGCTAGTTTTGTTGTTTATGCTTTGGTTGCTTCAGCATGCAATGAAGAGCCATTATGTCATCAAGATGCCTTTCAGAATGATTCTTGGATGAAGGCCATCCAAGCTGAATTGGATTCTATCCATAAGAATGACACTTGGGAGTTGTGTGATTTGCCTTATGGCAAGAATGCCATTGGAACTAAGTGGGTTTACAAGATCGAACGGAAAGTTAATGGTTCAGTGGACTGTTACAAAGCCCGTCTTGTTGCTAAGGGCTATGCTCAGCAGCATGGCATTGACTTTGAGGAGACTTTGGCTCCCACTTCTAGGATCACTACCATTCGCATTGTTATTGCCTTTGCTGCCCACTTTCATTGGCAGATACATCAGCTTGATATTAAGATAGCTTTCCTTCATGGGCATTTGCAGGAGGAGGTCTATGTTTCCCAACCTCCTGGCTTTGAGGTTGAAGGTTTTGAACGCAAAGTATGCCGCTTGAAAAAGGCCCTCTATGGATTGAAGCAGGCACCTTGGGCTTGGTATTCGAGAATTCATTCTCATTTGCTCACACTTGACTTTCAGAACAGCCCTACAGAGGCTACCCTTTACATCCGCAAGCGTGGGACAGATTTGCTGATTTTAGTCCTTTATGTGGATGATATACTTGTAACTGGGACACGTGCTCAGCAAATTGCAGATTTTAAAATTGATTTGCAGCAGACATTTGCTATGTCTGATCTTGGTCTTCTGCACTAGTGAGGGGGGCATTTTGATGTCACAATCCAAGCACATTGGACAGCTTTTGCAGCGTTTTTAGTTTGAGGATTGCAAGCCAGTATCCACACCAGTAGAGACTGGTTTTCACTTCTCTTCTGAGGATGGTAGCGGTACATTTGATGTCACTCTCTATCAGCGGGTAGTTGGTTGTTTGATTTACCTATGCCATATGAGACCTGATCTACAGTATGCTGTTTCACAGTTGAGAAGATATATGCACAGCCCATCTATGCACCATTGGCATGCCGTGAAGCATGTTTTCAGATATCTTAAATGCACTCAGCATTTAGGCTTTCTTTATGGGGCTGATACTTCACTTGTCATGCATGGATTCACTGATAGGGATTGGGCTGGTTGTTCTGACACTCGTGTGTCACATAGTGGGAATTGTTTTATGCTTGGTACTTCATGTGTTTCTTGGTTCAGCAAGAAGCAGAGTACAATTGCTACTTCTAGTTGTGAAGCTGAATACAGAGCGGCTTTTACAGCTATAGTGGAGTGTGTTTGGCTTCGGAAGCTACTTGCAGATCTTTGTGCATGTCAGACTGCTCCTACCGTTATCTTCACTGATAGTCAGAGTGCTTTGGCTGTCGCACGGAATCCAGTTTTCCATGCTCGCACAAAGCACATCGAGGTTCACTATCACTATGTCAAAGAGCGATTATCAGCAGGTGATATTGAGTTGTCTTATGTTCCCATTGAAGACAACTTGATAGATCTTTTTACGAAGGCTCTACCTTGACCTATGTTTGAGGCTTTTCGGCAAGCCTTAAACTTAGTACCTTTTGTAACTTGATCTGTTGTACTCTGTACAGTCATAGGTTCCTATATCCTATGGGACGAACATGTGCAACCATGACACTAGCTATTTAGGTATCCTCAGTCATGTCTAGGATACTTCAGCCCATATCATGGAGGGGGGTTTGTAGGCTATCTCATGGGCTATCCATAGGTGCTACTTATACCTTGGTATGAGTCTTGTAGGCCTAGTTATAGTCAGTTAGGACTATTAGTATAGTTAGTTTATGTACCATCTACGTCAGTTAGGACACTAAGTCCAGTAAGGGCAATTAGCCCTAGGATTTTGTTATGTTGGCTCTCCTTTGAGCTGCTTTACTTCAGTTTTGCAGCAATGTATTACATCATCTCATTTTTCTCCATTGTGCTTTCATTGCTTCCAACACCCAACACCTTGTGTATTGGTACTATGGTGGTGGTGCTCTAGTTAGGTGGGAAGCCATGGCATACGGCATGGTTGAACAACTGTGCTAGGATCGAGGTCAAGATCTCCCGACCGTGTGCAAATCGATCAGTGCGTAGTCCCTCATGGTCTGGTGATCTCTGGTTGTGAAGCCCGAGAAGGGTAGCTCGTACATTTTGTGCAGTGAACAGATGACACGTAGTGGGTCTAGGAATGGAGCACTTATCAGGTGGTGCGCCTGACCTAGAACATCATATAGGGAGCATGCATATGTATGCCATACTGCTGGTGTAATGGGGATGGGCGACTTCCCCTCCGACAAGAGCCCCCCATCCCGTAGTAGGGTCTCCTCTGTGAAAGAGCTGATCATCTTATCCATTTTGCAGAGAGAGAGAGAGAGAGAGAGAGAGAGAGAGATTAACGTCCATGCCTATGGGACAAAGTGCACAGAAAAGTGAACTCATACAAGCCTCAGTGGGCTGAAGCAAAGGGTACGCTAGGACCCTTACGGAGTACTAGTCTATGCTAATAGAATCATAATCATATCAATCAATCTATCTAGGCGCTAGGACGAAACCGAAGCCTGGTGCAGTGATGGCTCTCTGGTGGGCTGCAAAAATGTCTCGTATCTGCGTCTGTCGAGCTGTCTCGCGCTGCGGTGGGGGCGGTCTATGTGCTCTCTAGACGCTCTGGGCTATGTCTAGAGTGACCCCTTGTCTCTGTGGGTCTCCCTTGAGGAAAGCTGTGATAGGATGGATGTTAATAGAGTACTCTAGGGACTCTTTGTCGCACATGTGGCCTCTGCGCCCCTCTCTCGGTGGTACTGTGCTGGCTGCTCATCCAGACTACTGCTCTCATAGCGGCTAACTCCTCTTTCTCCACTCCAATGTGTCCAGGGGCTGACTCAAATGTATAGAAGTTTGTGACGTGCCGCTGTGCCCGGTCAGCCTCTATGTCCTATAGTGGCTTGACCATCCCCTGCTGCTTTCTGATCTATCGTAGAAGTACCTCCCCGTGTTGCTATATCTCCATTAGATAAAGCCCGATACAGACGTGGTCATGGAAATGGATCAATCGTGACAAAAGACCAAAGCCACTCCCCTCTAGGTAGAGACAGTGGTAGCATCCTTGAATCTTGTAGTAGGCTGGGCAAACACAAAGAAAATGCTCCTCTGTCTCAACCGCCCCCAGCGTACATAGCGTGCAGACCTGTTGCTCTCTAGGTATACCCGCTGCTCTCCCTGCCTCAATCCTCAGCTGATGGGATGAAACCTGCACCTGAATAATGGCAATCCTCAGTGCATGAGATACTCCTCTATCCTTGAGATACTGGGGTCTGATAATGAATCCCTCCTTTGATCCTGTCAGGAAGTGGTCGCGATAAAACTGGGCCTTGGTGGGGAGCTGCTAGTCCTCCCACCACGTCCGGGATGTGTGAAGCTGGAGGTCTAATCGTATGATACGGTTGATCTCATCTCGCGGGATCGACTCAGTGGGTGCATCCATGCTGTGCTGAAAGAGGGGAAGCCTATCCATCTGGATACCGTGCCTGGCAAGCCATGTAGATATGCGTGCATACCATGTGTCTATCCCGCTCTCTGCGAGTCATGTGGATGACTCTAGGGCCAACCTCGGAAGTCTCCAATGGGGTAAGTCCCAAACTCTATGGATGAAAGTCACTATATGAAAGATGGCATCAACCTGGAGAGGTGTCATGGCGAACTCTGCCTATACTATCTCATGTGGAACTGAGGGCTTACATCGGATCATCCTGGATCCCATCATCACTTGTAGCCGCTTGAAGCTCCTCTAGTTTGTCCTTGGAAGATTGCACCTCCAGAAAGGTGTTGCATACATGATAGTCGGCCGCACTAGTGTGTTGAAAAGCTAGTCCTTCGTCGGTGGATCCTAGAAGTGCGCTTGAAAACACTGCCGCTCTAGTCTAGCCAAAGCACCACGCCCTTGTGTGAGTCGTGCGTGGGTTGCATGTTTCATCGTGAAGATGGGTCCTGTGAAGACTGCTCCCAAATATGTGTATGATTGCACTATCTCCACTGGTTTACCACAATAGGTGAAAGTAAGTCGGTTAGTCACTGCTCGTGAGGTGTTGAAGATCATAACCTTAGTTTTCCCAAGGTTGACTGTCAGATCTCTCTCTCTGCAAAACACCTTTAAAGCCTCCAGATCTCTTTGCAGCGCCTCCATTGAAGAGGATATAAGGACTATATCATCAGCATATAACAATATCTGTATGAGGAGATCCCCTAGTAATGAGCCCTCGCCACCTAGGCGATCTATGAAAGATGTGATCTCATCAATGTAGAGTCCAAAGAGAGTTGGTGAGAGATGGCAGCCATGCTTCACCCCAATGGTGCTCTCGACCCAATCCGATAGATCGCCTGGGGCATGGACCCTGCCTCTGACTAACTCATATAAGCTCATCACATCCCAAATCAGCATCTCTGGGATTTGCATCTCCTGTAGTCTCCTGATCATGCGGGATCGTGGAACAGTGTCGAAGGCCTTTCGAAAGTGTATGAAGCATGTGTAGACTCTCTGATGTCTGGACCTCGCTTCCTCAATGATAGCCCTCAGAGTGAAAATGTGGTCTAGAGTAGAGTGTTGCCTCTTGAATCCTGCCTGTCTTAGTGCTCGTTGCCCTCGTGCCTCTGCATGACTGCTGATCTCTCTCTCTAGTACCGATCCATAGATCTTGGCTAGTGTGTGGCCAATCATGAGGGTGCGATAGTTCCCGGTGTCCATGAGGTCTCCTGCTTTGTGTATCGGTGCGATAGTAGTGGTGCTCCATGCTGGTGGGAAGCCGTGACAAACTGCAAGGTTAAACATATGTGCAAGGATCGGTGCTAGGACCTCCTGCCCATGTCCGAAGTGCTCTGTCCGAGGCCTTCATGATACTGTGCTTTCCAGTTGTGGAGCTGGCGAAGTGCAGCCCGCACATTCTGCGTAGTGAATAGATGACAAGTAGTGGGCGTGGGCATAGTGGACATGTGTTGCGGTGTCTTCCTCGGGACATCATATAAGGAGCATGCATAAGTGTGCCACACGCCCGGATTGATGATGGGGATGGGTGGCTTCCCCTCCGCGAGGAATCCCTACCCAATGGTTGGGTCTCCTCCGCGAAATGATCTGATGATCTCATCCATCCTTTGTGTGAGGAAGGCTCGTCTCTTGCGGCGTGTCAACCGCTGAAAGATCCTGTGTGCCTCATGTGACGTCAACTGACCCAAGGCTCACTCCCGTGTGAGGCTTGTAAGTTGCATCCCAATGTTCGAGTACATCATATTGGCATTTGTAGGGGGCATTCCCCTGCATTTTGGGCTGCGTGCTGCTCATAAAGCTTCCTGGCATTCCGGGTGCCTTTGGGGATGGTGCCACCATTGCTTGAAATTTGATCCTCCTGGATGCATAGTGGGTTGAGGAAGGGCTTGCTGTCCCTGATTGACTGAATGAAAGTTGTTGGCATTACCCGCGACATGGGAATATCGAAGGCATCTCTGAAGGCTGTCTATTGAAAGAAACATGCCTGTGAGTCTTCTTATGCTTCTTTTGTTTCTTCTGAGCTGTCTTTTTACTTCCGGGGGGAGCAACCATACGGGGAGGAGCTTGCAGAATCTCCGTGATTGCATGTTGCAAGTGTGACAGGGCTCTTGCTACACTCTGCATTCGCATTTGAAAAAGGGCATTAGGATTAAGCTTCTCTACCTCATCTACCTCATCCTGTGAGTCCAGTGGCATGCTCAGGAGTAATTGGCTGTGCCGCACTATTCTGCTGGTCATCACCCCCGTTGATGCTGTGCTCCTCTTCAAAGATCTTTGATGCTCTGTCTTTCTCCTGCCTTTCTTGCTCAGAGATGGTCAATGACCTCACAGTGTGACATACTTTCTAAGATTGATGGCTATAGCAACACTTGCAATGAAGGTGTCCTTCACCCAACACTACTTTTTTTTGCCGAAAAAACAGTGCTAATTATATTACTTCGAGAACAAGATACAAAAGGTCAGCTTGTAGCTGATGGGCTGCGTTCACAAATCGGACACAGCCCTAAAAGGTAACAGAATAAATCATACTCTCACGGAGGGATAAGACGAGTGTGAATGAACAGCCATTGGGGTGGTGAGTAGTGCCACCGAAGGCCTTGCGAAGTCTGCTCGAAGAAGAGGCCCTGTGTGTCCCAAGCCCGGAGGAAGCGTCTCCGCTTCTCCTGACCGGCCCGGGAATCTCCCTGAATCTGGTCCCACTGGCCTCTGAGGGTATGAATAATCTCGCTCCAAATCTCCGTCATGATCTGGGCAGTCGATAAGGAGGTGCCACCGAGGATCTGCGCGCAGCGCGAGGTCCAGATGTGCCACCCTGCAATGCTGCTAATAATCTCCCAGACTGGCTGTCTCTCTGCTAGGTGCTGCGGGATACCCTCGAGCGGCCCCCACGTCCCCTGTGTAATAAGGAAAGTGGGGTCCTGCTGGCATGCCTCGAATAAGTGATGAAGACCAGGTGCGGTGCTGCACCAACAGAATGCGCCCCAAGTGATCAATCCTAGCTCTGGTGCTGCGCGAGTAAGAATCCCGAAAGTCCACCTCCACACTTCCTGGGCGCGAGTGCAGCTCCACAGGCAGTGTTTTGGTGACTCCTCATCCTCATGGCAAATCTGGCAGCATCCGTCCTGGCCTATCTGCCGCAACCAGCTCCCCACTGGAAGACCTTTGTGGGCAAGAAGCCACAGGAGGTATGAGATCTTCCGTGGCCGCCAGCTCTCCCACAAGGCCTTCCAGAATGCCTGCAAAAAGAACCTGGAAATACCTTGTGCATACCAGCTGGGCCGTTGGGTGGGGGGGCGGCTCTGCATCCTCCCAAGAACTCGCCTGCCCAGAGTCGTGCTGTAGGCGAAGAAGGAAGTCGGCCCCTGTCCTGTCACAATCTCTGGCCACCACCACTCTCCTGGGTCTCAATCAAGCTTTGACAAGGCCCGCCCCTCCCAGAGCCAGAGACGCCAAAGCTGCATCTGGTCCTGCTCGATGCTAGGATCGGTACGCCAGACCTTCCCCAAAAGGCCTATGACCCGAACCCTCTGCCATGGGAGTAGGGGGTCGATGAGCGCATCCTCTCTCCTGAGTCGTATATCCCCAAAAACCGCGAAGAAGGAGATAGAGGAGTCATCCATACGTCCTGCGATCACCAGTGGGATGCCACGGGGGGTGAACTGTCCCAGCCAGCGGGCGTCACCAGGCATGAGGACCTGAGGCTCAGGTGGAACCAACCAATCAGCTGGGATCGCGCCGTCGATGTCCGTGCGTCTCGCCTGGGCTCCACGTGCACCTCCAGCTGCGTCTGCAAGATCAGCCGTCTCCAGATGTCTGTACGTATCCCTCCAAACTCGAAGGGACCGGGCTGGCCCCCTCATCCAGCCATCCCACCTGATATGTGATCTCTCCCCCAACTGAAGGCCCTCGGCATCTCTGACCTGACCGTTCTAGATAAGCGGCTGGCGATCGATCTCCTCCTGACAGCTAGGAGGGGACTGAATGAGACTGAGGCGGAGCCGCCTCCAAACCATGAGGAGGCTATGAACGAGTGGGGAACGGGGCTGAGTGAGCGGGGCGGAAGTGAAGATCCACCTGAGGGACGGTAGCCACTCTCCACCTCGGCACGGGACACAAGAACCGACTCCCTGCTGAAATAACATCTTCCACGTCTGCCCCCCCGGGGTCAAACCGCGGATGACAAGCTTGCCTAACAAGGCTTGACTCTGAAGCTCTGGATCGATGACCCCCAGGCCACCCTCAGCCTGCGGAAGAATGACTGTCTGCCAAGCAACCCTGGCTCTGGTATCTCTGAGACCATCCTCCCCGGACCAAAGGAAGTTCCGAACCAGCCTCCTGAGCTGTGCCACGCTGGATCTTGAGAAACACCAGCAGGAAGCCACATACCAAGCCGTGGCTAGGAGGACCTGGTTAACTACCAGGGCACGACCTGCAAGGGAAAGCTTAGCAGTGCTCCAGAAAGCCAGCTTCCGTCGGATGGAGTCTAGCACCGGGAGAAACTGCTGAGCTGGCGTGATGTCTAGGCCAACCTGAAAACCAAGGTATCTAGTTGTCTGTCCCTGTGGAATCCATCTGAAACCCAAAAACCTCCCCCACTGAGAACACGCCCCGGGGTCTGTGAGAAAACCAACTGATTTGTTCCAGTTGATTTTCGCACCAGCGGCCGAGCAGAAGACCTCCAGGGCCATCCGCACCCTCTCTAGCATCCTCTCATCGTCCTGGACATACAGGGCTGTATCATCTGCGTACTCCGAGTCCAAAAGCTCCGTGTCCTCCCGGAGTGGAAGGCGAACACCCCTGATCCCTGTAGACCTCGCCCGAAGGTAGTAAGTCATAGCCTCGGCGAAGAAAAGAAACAGGTAAGGAGCAAGGGGGCAGCCCTGACGCACTGATCTCTCCAAGCTAAAGCGCTCACCCATCCTCCAATGATGACCCTGCTAGAAGCTGTCCTGTACAAAGCTGAGATACCCTGAATCCAACCTGCTGGGAAACTTAGCCGCTCCAGAGTCCCCTTCAAAAAGGACCAGTCCACTCGATCGTAGGCCTTCTCAAAGTCGAGAAGTAGAATGGCAAGGTGTGATCCGCTGTGCTGAGCCCACTCCGCCGCCTCTGAAAAGGTGAAGACATTATCCAGGATACTGCGATCCTGGACAAAGCCTGTCTGAGTGTCATGGATGAGGTCTGGGAGTAGAGGCTGAACTCTGGCACTGATCATCTTGGCGAGGATTTTGTAGGCAGTGGTAAGGAGAGTGATCGGGCGCCACTGACGGATCTCCTGTCTATCTCCTCCCTTCGGGATGAGGCAAATCAGTCCCGAGGAAAGGCTCTCTGGCATCTGACCGCTGCTGAAAATCCTCTGCAGAGCTGCAAGGAGGGGCTGATGGATCTGGTCCCAGAAGGAGGCGAAGAATGCCCGGGATAGCCCATCCTCACCTGGGCATTTCTGTCCGTTGATGGCCATCAAGGCCTCCAACATCGCGTCCATTGTGAACGGTGCCAACAACGTCGCCTGCATGCTAGGCTGGACCAGGGATGGAGTGTGCCTCCACACCTCCTCACGGTCACGTCGAGTACGAGGGGCAAGCGGCTCCTGCTGGAAGAGGGTCCTGTAGAAGTCAGTGGCCAACCCCAAGACCTCCCCCGGATCCGTAACGATGTGACCATCCGCTGTCCTGAGACTCAGAAGCTGATCACCTGCAGCTCTCTGGCCATGCGTCCTGAAGAACTCCCTGCACATCCGGTCACCCTTCCGGGCCCAGAAGGAGAGAGAGGCGTGATAGGAAAACTCTGAGCGACGCTGGAGTGTCTCCTCCAGAAGGGCTCTGGCTCGAAGGGCCTGGATCCGAAGCTCCTCCGAGCCCGGGGAAGCCTGCTGAAGTCGCTGAATGGAGGCGAGGTCCCTCCGAAGAGCTCTCTCTCTGCCCCACCAATCCTGTCGAACCTGTAGGGCTGCGAGCTGGCAGATCTGGCTGGACTCCTGCAAAGCCTGCGCCACCGAGCCAACCAGATCCACGCACTCGCCCCAGTCTCTATCCCAAAGACTGCAAATACTGCTGCGCACATCCTCCCTCGAGAAAATGGAGTCAGGAATCCGGCATGAGCGGGGGGGAAGGGACTGAGCTGTCGAATCTAATGATAAGAACACAGGCGCATGGTCGGGGACAGTGTCGTCCCTGGAACTATACCCGCCTGACCGCCTCTGCCGATGGCCCAATCACTAACATAAAATCTATCCAGCCTCTCCAGGAGTCTGCCTCCTTCCCTGCGGAAGCCCCACGAAAAGTCCAAGCTCCCGTGCCGGCGTCGGAAGGACGGGTCTCGCCAACTGTCCCTTCCTCCTGTCGCAAAGATAAAAGAGTCCCAAGCTGACTGCTCTGCCTGAGACATACCTGTAAACTCCGGTCCTCTGCCCTGCTGGTCCTCCAAGGTCTCCAGATTGTTGAAGTCACCTCCAACAATCCAGGAATCCATGTCTGGGAGAATCCCTGTAAGTGTCCTCCAGAAGGTGGCTCTACAACGGAGATTTGTGGGAGCATAAATGTTGAGGACTCCAACTCTGGATCCCTCCAGTTCTAGGCCTACCCAAAGGGCACGGCCTGGTATCAGCGTGCCATGACCGAAAACTCCCTGGGCTAGCTGCTCGCCCACGGAGGTACAAACACCACCACTCCTCCCCAGTGCGCCGATCGAGGGCTCCCAATGAGTGTGAGAACGTCCAGGGAGAATCTTCCCGCATCTGCGGGAGTGAGCCGCAGAAAGCTTGTGCTCCTGGAGCAGAAGTACATCCAAACGACCTATCACTGTTGGCTGAAGTTCCTGTCTCAAAATGAGCTTCCTAGGACCACGGGTTCCAGAAGAGTGAAACCCGTTCACATTCCAGGAAACGAGGTGTAGGCTCATGGTGAGGGCTGGGAGGCTGCGAACAGCTGTCTGCTCGCGGTCGAAGTCGAAGAAGAAGCTGACATCTCGGAGTGGAGGCGCTGACGCTTATGGGAAGGTTTGGAGGGGGAGGCGGGGTCATCCTGCCCATCCTTCAACACCTTCAGCAAAGGCGAGAGGCCTTTGGTACCATGAACGAAAGCTTTCTCGAGCCAGCTCGAGATCTCTGAGGTGGTCATGCCGTAGAAAGCGCGGAGTTTCTGAGGGGTCCAGGCTCTGACATCTTGGGGGAGGGGCCAAGACAGGGGGGCCTGAGGATCACAATCAGTCTGAAGCGTTTGGCGGCGCAACGCCACCGCAGGCGCACGTCACCTTCGGACCACTGAGTCTCGAGAAGCTGCCCACCGGACGGGCCTATCCAGGAGCAAACCTGAGCATGTGTCTGCTCCCTGAGAGCCTCCCATACCGAGTCGTCTGTCCAGGTCTCGGTGCCGTCGCTAAGGAACGTGAAAGCAAAGCTAGGGCCATCCCTGGGGGCCAAGGCGGCTATCTTCCCATCCGCCCCTTTGCGGAGCAGGAAGATACTGATGTCGAGGCAAGCAGGGAAGGTCCCGAGGTCGGCTACATCCAAGTAGTCCCAGGGGCCAGATCTGTAAAAGTCGCGGGGAGCTCTCTCTCCTGAAGCTGAGGCCCGTCGGAGTCTGCTACTGAGGGGCTAGCGGACAGAGAAGCCTGCTCCGGTGAAGGTGTAGACTCAGGGTGTCCTGCCAGCGGAGGGGGAGGGGGAGGAGGCTGGGGAATAGGCAACACAGACTCCTCAGGGGCGACTAGTGGAGGAGGAGGAGGAGGGGGAGCGGGGGCTGCCCTCGGCTGAGGAACCGTCGGTGCAACTAGCTCTGCGGGAGAGCTGAAAGAGGCGGGGGGGGGAGGGATGGGGATGCATCTGGAACTGGGGCTGAGAAGGAGGGGGAGATGTCACCACAATGTAAATATCCTAAGTCAAAGTACAGTTGACCATTTATTTGATCTTAATTAAAGAATGTTATATGTGTTAATTACGGTCAAAGAGTTATTTTAATGGTCAAAGGATTGACTACGGTCAAAGATACTTGACTCCAGTCAAGTAAACCTGACTACGGTCAGAGAATGTTGACTTTGGTCAACAAGACTTGGCATGCGCCAAGAGGGTTAACCCCGGTTAACCAAGATGTGCCAACTCCGGTTGGAGAGACTTGGCTATAATTAAGGCGCCTTGACCTTTGGTCGAAGCTCTTTAATTATAATCAAGAGTGTTGACCTCGGTCAACCAGAGAAAATATATATATATATATATTTATTATATATATATTTGTTTAGATGTGCACATGTGTTCAGTGGGGACGCCCACCGTGACTAGGATTAGTCCACAGTGTGTTATTTGCATGCAAAGCGCTAACAATTAATGGGTACCATGGTGGTGCGCTTTAATTAATTGTTGCAGGTACTAGGAAGGATTATTTTCCTAAGCGAGATGGAGCCTGACAAGCACCTAGGAAGCGGTTCGTGTGACCGAGAGCCTGGAAGACTCCAGAATAGCCCTAAGTGGCTTGTAATAAGAGTTAGTCTAGATTGTAGACAAGTGGCATGTTGCCAATTTGAATGGGGTTTGAAGCCCTTGTAAAGAAAGATTTCTTTTCACGTATGAGAGGAGAGAGACTTACGAGACAGCTTCCTGCTGAATCTTTGTAACAGTTTTTCTGAAAGTAATAAAGACCTTCGGGGGGGTCCAGCCCGACAATTTGTCCTGGGCCCTAGTGTTTGTCCAGAGAGAGGGAGAGCTTTGGAGAAGGGAGAGCTGTGGACAGTTTTTAATTCAGTTTTGGTTGTATTGGTATCAGAGCGTTAGGATCTCCCTACCTTCCATGGTGGGAGCGATCAAGAGAAAAGAACCGCAGGCCATCGTATGGGCAGCGAAGCTATTGTGAGCAGGAGCAAAGGGGTGTCGGAAGTGCATAAATTTGTCTCTGTGCATAATTGGACCGAGATGAAGTAAGGGCTGAGGTTAGCGCAGGAAAGTAAATTCGTGGCGCAAAGTAATCAGACAAATGGTTTCCTTAGTTCGGCTATTGATGGGATTCGCGTAATTCTTACGGGAGATCAATGATGGATGATTGGCGAAGGCAACTGCACAGAGTTCAAAAATTTCTGTCTACAATCGTTCGACGGGAGACGTGAACGTATACTACTTGGGCCTGGGTGGTGACGACGTCTGCAAGCCTAGCGATGCCTTCACGCGCAGCTATGGCGATGCCTACGTCTACTACGCATTTCCTCGCTGGTCCAACAAGCGCCTCTCCAAAAATGCAAAAGCCCGCGATGCGCGTTAGTTTCTAAGGCTCGATGGTCTCGACGGAGTTTCTTGCCAAGGTTGGGCAGGCGCTGACGTGGCGCTGACGTGGCACGGGACACGTGGCGCAGCACACGTGGCATACACAGAGCTGACGTGGCAGGCACGCGTGGGTGCTGACGTGGCAGCATGTGCAGGCTGATGACGTGGCAGTACACGTGGCATCCAGCTCAGAGCTGACGTGGCGCGGGACACGTGGTGCAGGACACGTGGCAGAGGTCTTGCAAGATGCTGACGTGGCAGCCAGCCTGGCAGACCAGTGGTTAAGTTAACCCTGGTACAGTTAAACCCTGGTTGGTTGACCTGTGGTTAGAGAAACCCTGGTTAAGTCAACCGTAGTCAGTTAACTCTGGTTAGTTGAACCAGTGTCCAGTTAGTTCAACTTTAGTCCAGTTAATCTGGCCTAACCAGATCAGTTTGGTTGGTGTAACTAGAACCAGTTAGTCTGGTTAGACTAACTAGCAGTCACTCCATCTGGTTACTGTTTTCAAAAAAAAAAAAAAAAAAAAAAAAGAGACAGTTGCAGAGACAGTTTTGGCTATCAATTTTCTCCTGCCTGTCAGGTTTTTACTGTCAGAAAAGTAGCAGAAAACCAGAGAAAAGCAGAGAAAACAGAGATTTGCAGAAAAAGGAGAATGCATGCCTTTGAGCAGTAAAAAGAGGGAAAAAAAAACAGATGCCTTTTGAAGCCATCTGCAGCAGCCAGAAAAGGGCAACATAGTTGATGATGCTTTGGCAACTGTGTGGGTACATGCCTTGAACTGATAGTCAGTACTGGCATAGATTGTGAATGCAAAACACCTCTTGTTGAGGTACCTTTTCTGTTGGAAAAGCAAAGGTAGTGTGCATCAGTTACCCGCACTGTGTGAGAAATCTGCAGATCTCAGAATATGGATCAATCACCTATCCAGTGGGATTCTCAAGATAGGGATGAGCATCCAAGACAGAGGAATGTGCCACAAACTCAACAAGAATTTGAACAAATGGTACGCACTCGTATACAAGAGCTGGAAAATCTTAAAAGGGATCCCAGGGCTCAGCATTTGTTTCCAGCAGAGGCTATGCTTGATCCAGTATATGACGTGCCAATGCCAGAGGCACACTCCCGTGTACAGTCTGAGAGAGAGAGATCTCGTAGATCTCATAGGAGACGGTCCCATAGTAAAAAGAGATCGAGGCATCGTCACCGATCTCCTAGTCCATCACCGTCTACCTCGAGTTCGACTTCTGTGTCTTCTTCTTCCTTATCAGATAAACCATCCAGGAAAAGAAGGAAACATGAGAAGTCTGGGAAGAGAAAGTCTTCCAAAGCGACCAAGGAATTTAAAGAGGGAGGAAAATCTGTCAAGTTTATGACCTACAATGGACAGTATGGTCATACAGACAAAGCATTGCAGTTTATCAGACAGTTTGATGCTGCATTTGGTACAGAGAAATTTTCAGAATCCTCCAAATTAAGAATGGTCAGCTTACACTTAACAGCAACGGCTAGTGCATGGTGGAGTGCACTGACTACAGATGGGTCAGCCCCAAGAAAGTGGAAGGGCTTCAAGAAAGCCTTCTACCAGCAGTTCATGCCTAAACAGTTCAGAGACCATGTTCTTCAAGACTGGGACAGCTTGCACATGGATGCAGGAGATACAGTGGATGGGTACAACCAAAAGTTCTGGGATGCTTATTTGCAGGTTGCACCGTTCAAAAAGATCTCCAAAGGTACCCAGATGAGGAAGTACAGAGCAGGTCTCACTCCAAGAATTCAGGCAGTAGTGAATGCTTTGGGGGCAAAGAATATTCAAGATCTTATGCATTCAGCCTCAGTAGCGAGTCTTGTACCGCTACAAGATCCATCTACAGTGCCATCCTTACATGCAGGACGTGCTGATAAAAAGAAATCTGATTTTCAAAAATCAGAAAAGAAAGAGTCCCCTAAGGCTGAAAAGAAAGGGTTTCAGTCTCAGAAGCCGAGGGGTACTCAGTTCTCAAAGACCTATAAAGGCAAATCTACTTTTACCCCTGAACAGATAGCGGAATTCCGTAGAGATGGGAAATGCTTCAGGTGCGGTAAAGAGGGGCATGTGGCTGCCCAGTGCCCAGAAAAGCCTTCATCATCGAAGGGAAAAGAGGCAGAGAAGCCACGAGGACCGCAAAAGCCAATGGCGGGGGGTATTCCTGATATACTGGGTCATGCTTTGAACCCAGAAGAACGAGAATTGCTGCTATCATGGGGCAAAGTTAGAGACCAGCAAGCGCTGATTTTATTTGATCCAGGGGCTACTGATAATTTCATATCAGAGGATCTAGCCCTGAGGCTGGGAATAAAGACGGAAGAGCTAGGCAGGGCTTTGGATGCCGATCAAATGTTTTGTGGGAATCCTGTGCCAGTTACTCCCTTGATAGGGAAGCTCCGTCTTCATATTCAGAGTTATATGGATCAGGAAGACTTCTTCATTTCTCCACTGAAACATTATGATGTAGTTTTGGGGATGCCTTGGTTTCACAGCAAGGCAGTGAAGTTGACTCTTCCTGAAAGAGTGCTGGAATTTGTACATAGGGGGAAAAATCAGCGTGTAATTGCCAGGAATAAAGGGGACACTATCCCCATTGTATCTGATGTTTCATGCGGTAAAGCAATAAAGTCTGCAATTTCTGCGTACATGGTTTTTGTAAAAGAAAAAGAGACTGATATGCATGCTGAAATGAATGATGCAGACAAAGATAAGTTTCAGTTTTTGGTAAACTTTAAAGATTGCTTTTCTGATGTTTTGCCAGGGGAGTTACCCCCAGAGAGACCAGAAGATCATCAGATAGAGTTAATGCCTGGTAGTGAACCACCAAACAGACCCCCTTACAGAGTCAGTGCGACTCAGAGAGAGGAGATTATGGCTCAAGTACAGGACTTGCTGTCCAAAGGCTTGATTCAGCCCAGCTCGTCTCCTTTTTGTTCCCCTGTACTGTTAGTACAGAAGAAAGATGGTTCATTCCGTATGTGCGTCGATTATCGCGCACTGAATAAAATGACCATCAAGAATAGATTCCCTATTCCGCGTATTGATGATGTCTTGGATCAGCTAAATGGAGCTTCAGTTTTCAGCAGGATAGACTTGAAGAGTGGCTACCACCAAGTGAGGATACAGCCTCAGGATGTGCATAAGACAGCATTCCGCACAACATTCGGGTTGTATGAATACTTAGTGATGCCTTTTGGATTGACAAATGCTCCAGCCACATTTAACAGAATGATGGATCGCATCTTCCGGAAGTACAGGCATTTTACCGGTACCTTCTTTGATGATATCTTAGTTTTTTCTAAGACAGATGAAGACCACAGAGAACATCTTGCTATAGTGTTTCAAGAGCTGAGAAATCATCAGCTCTATGCAAACAGCAAGAAAAGTGAGTTCTTCTTGGAAGAAATCCATTATCTGGGGCATATAATATCCAAGAATGGGATACAAATGGATCCAGCGAAGATCCGTGCCATTCAAGAATGGCCAGAGCTGAAAACTGTGCATGAAGTTCGAAGCTTTTTAGGCTTGTGTTCTTACTACAGAAGATTTATCAGACATTTTGCTGATATCGCAGCTCCATTACATGACCTCACTAAGAAAAATGCAGCTTTCACATGGGGATTATCACAGAAGAAAGCATTCAATACACTCAAGGAAAAGTTGACTACAGAGCCTATTCTGATAGTTCCGGATCTGTATCAGTCTTTTGATGTGGATTGTGATGCTTGTGGAGAATGTGTTGGGGCTGCATTGCATCAGAATGGTCATGTAGTAGCTTATGAAAGCAGGCGACTTCGGGATGCGGAAAGATATTTAGGAATCTATGAGAAAGAGTTATTGGCTGTAATTCATGCTATCCATACCTGGAAACATTACCTTTTGGGTGCAGATTTTACTGTTAAAACAGATCACCAATGTCTGAAATACTTTTTGACTCAGACCAAGCTTTCAGAGAAGCATATGAAATGGGCAAACATGCTGTCAATGTATCATTTTCAGATTGTCCATACTCCAGGAATTCGGAACAGAGTGGCAGATGCCTTGTCCCGAAGACCCCAGGTCAATAATGTAACTATTGCTTATCATCAGGACCTGGAAGGCATGAGGGAACAATATGCTCATGATTCTGATTTTGGTGAAATTTTACAGCAGATGCAAGAAGGGCAATCCACCAGTCACTATTCCCTGAAAGATGGGTATTTAATGAAAGATGCTTGCCTATGCATCACCCAGGAGATGAGGAAAAAGATTTTGGAGGAATGCCATGCACCTCCCTATGCTGGACACAGAGGAATTACAGCAACAACTCTAGCACTAGAGAGGTATTTCTTTTGGCCAGGAATGCGCAAAGATATACATCAGTTTGTTACTGAATGCCTTACGTGTCAGAAAATGAAATATGATAGACACAAGGCACCTGGCCTACTTATGCCTCTTCCCGTGCCTCAGGCACCATGGGAAAATATTACAATGGACTTTATTTTTGATTTGCCAAGATCAAAGTCAGGGAATGACGGGATTTGGACTATCATAGACAGATTCAGCAAGCAAGCTCATTTCCTTCCGGTTCGCAAAACCATAAAGGCAGATCATATGGCTAAGTTGTTTATGGCACAGATCTTTAAACATCATGGTATGCCTAAGTCCATTGTTAGTGATCGAGATCCCAGAATGACCAGTCTATTCTGGAGAGCTTTATTTGATAACATGGGGACGAATCTGAATTTTTCTTCTTCTTTCCATCCCCAGACAGATGGTCAAAGTGAAGTAGCAAATTCTACCATTTTGGATATGCTGAAATGCTACGTGGGTGACCAAAGTTCAGACTGGGAAAAGTACCTACCCTTAGTAGAGTTTGCTTACAATAATACAGTACATAGCTCTACAGGGAAAGCCCCTTTTGAAGTCATATATGGGAAGGTGATTTTGCCACCTATATTAAGGACTAAAGATGAAATATTTGCAGCTGATCAGTTTGTAAGAGACCTCCAGACAGCTTACAGCCAAGTTCGGACAGCAATTGAAAGGTCTCAAGAGAAACATAAAAGAGCTGCAGATAAACATAGGAGACAGTTGGATCTCAAGGAAGGGGACTGGGTACTTTTAAAGTTTGAAAAAGCTAGGCTCCGCAAGTTTAAAGGCAAACAGAAAGTGTATGCAAAGTTATCTCCCAGATACTATGGCCCTTTCAGGGTTACAGAAAGAATAAATGAGGTTGCATACAGATTAGCATTGCCAGAGCATTGGAGGATTCACAATGCATTTCATGTGAGTCTTCTCAAGAAATTTCAAGGACCAGAGCCTACAGAACCAGTATCAGAGGATCCACCAGAAGTGGATGAGCTGGAGGAAGTCCTTCAGCCAGAGCAAATTGTGTACCATACTGTACGTAAAGGCCCTCAGCGTAAGGAATTTTACAGGTATCTTGTAAAATTCAAGAATTATACGGCATTAGATGCCAAGTGGATGGACGAAGACATGTTATCCGATCATCCACAGCTTTTGGATGTTTACAAGGAAGCTTTTCAATTGAGGTCAACTGAATAGAAGCCGAGGGGATGTCACCACAATGTAAATATCCTAAGTCAAAGTACAGTTGACCATTTATTTGATCTTAATTAAAGAATGTTATATGTGTTAATTACGGTCAAAGAGTTATTTTAATGGTCAAAGGATTGACTACGGTCAAAGATACTTGACTCCAGTCAAGTAAACCTGACTACGGTCAGAGAATGTTGACTTTGGTCAACAAGACTTGGCATGCGCCAAGAGGGTTAACCCCGGTTAACCAAGATGTGCCAACTCCGGTTGGAGAGACTTGGCTATAATTAAGGCGCCTTGACCTTTGGTCGAAGCTCTTTAATTATAATCAAGAGTGTTGACCTCGGTCAACCAGAGAATATATATATATATATATATTTATTATATATATATTTGTTTAGATGTGCACATGTGTTCAGTGGGGACGCCCACCGTGACTAGGATTAGTCCACAGTGTGTTATTTGCATGCAAAGCGCTAACAATTAATGGGTACCATGGTGGTGCGCTTTAATTAATTGTTGCAGGTACTAGGAAGGATTATTTTCCTAAGCGAGATGGAGCCTGACAAGCACCTAGGAAGCGGTTCGTGTGACCGAGAGCCTGGAAGACTCCAGAATAGCCCTAAGTGGCTTGTAATAAGAGTTAGTCTAGATTGTAGACAAGTGGCATGTTGCCAATTTGAATGGGGTTTGAAGCCCTTGTAAAGAAAGATTTCTTTTCACGTATGAGAGGAGAGAGACTTACGAGACAGCTTCCTGCTGAATCTTTGTAACAGTTTTTCTGAAAGTAATAAAGACCTTCGGGGGGGTCCAGCCCGACAATTTGTCCTGGGCCCTAGTGTTTGTCCAGAGAGAGGGAGAGCTTTGGAGAAGGGAGAGCTGTGGACAGTTTTTAATTCAGTTTTGGTTGTAGGAGAAGACTGAGGAGGACGAGGAGGGGGCTGAAGCTGCGGGTCTGGAGAAATGGGGTGCAGATGGGGGATGGCCTGGGGCTGAATGGGAAGAGGCTGGGGAGAGGAGGAGAGGGGGACCTGAGTCTGTGGAGGGCGGGCTACCGTCGAAGAAGATGCTCTCCCAGGTCCCTGGGGCGGCTGCCTGTCAGGTCTCCGAGGTGCAGCTGCAGGTTGGGTAACCTCAGCCTCTTTGCCTTTATCAGAAATCTTCTTGTTCTTTCCCCTTTTCCTTCTAACCTCAGTCCAGCCGCCAGCTAACTCTGGTCCGGGCTCCGGCTGCCTCTGCTCCTCCTGGCGTGGCTGCCCGGAGGGGGGGGGGAGGGAGCGGAGAGGGGGGGCGGGGGGGGGTCGAGAAGAGCTGGCGAAGCGTGGACAAGCAGCCGCCAGGTGCCCGAAGCCGTGACACCTCAAACACTGCCCTGGCTGTCCGGTGACTACCATGCTCTGGGTGATGCTGCCGGCATCTGTCACGATCTCGATCACTGTCGGGAGAGTCGCAGGATCCGCCACAGCCACACGGACTCGGGGGGCTCCTGCCGTAGTCACCGCATCGGCGAAAGTATCGTGCATAACCCAGCCAAAGTGGGAGCCCAGGTCCCTGACAATCGGCCGTAGCTCAGCAGCAAGACCTGGAAAAACTAGCGTCACTGGATGACGAGGTATACGGAACCGAGCATCAAAATCCGCTGCGCTAAATCCGCGATACCACGGGACTATCATGACAATCTTTCCATCCACAGTCGTGGGGGAGCCAGCAACGCATTGGAGAGTTTGAGCCAGAAGATGCCCCTTCCCATAAGGGCCACCTCCTCAATATGGCCGTCCTCTAGCATGAGGGTGGACTGGAGCCAGTCCCTGATGGCTGATCTGGAGGGGGAATGTCCAATGACTCTGCCATAAACAGAGGTAAGGGCAAAGTCATTGGCAACCTCCTGAACTCGAGATGATTGTTGCTCTGTCAGGATGACGCGGTAGGCATCTGGAGAGGGGGGGTCCGTCTGGGCCTCCGGTTCCGGGCAAGGGGCCGCCATACCGCCAAGACAAACTGCGAGGCTTCCGATGAGGAAAAGGCTGCCACCCAAAAAAAAGGGGAGGGAGTAGATGCGGGAGGGTGGAGCTTGGGTGTGGCGGGAAGGATGGAGGGCGGGGGGCGGAGGAAGCGGGATGGGGGGGGCAGGAAGCGGAGATGGCGCGGGGTGGAGGAGTGGGGCGGGGATCGGGGGCGGTGGAGAGGAGGCGGGAACGGAAGCGGGGGCGGGGGAGAGGCGGAGTGGGGCGAGAGGCGGACGGGGGGAAGGGTTAAAAAAAAAAAAAAGTGGAGCGGGGGGGCGGGGGGCGGAGAGCGGGAAGGGGAGACGGGGGTGAAATGGAGGGGGGGGCGGTGAGGCGAAAGGGGGCGAGGGCGGGGGGCGAGGGCGGGGTGGGCGGAGCGGGAGGGTGTGAGTGGAGCGGAAGCGGGGAGGGGTGGAGCGGAGGGGCAAGGGGGAGAGACGGAGCGGGGGGGGGTGTGCGTGGCGAGGGGGGGCGGAGCGAGGCGGGGAGGGTGAGGCGGGGTGAGGGGGTGTGAGTGGAGCGGAAGCGGGGAGGGGTGGAGCGGAGGGGCAAGGGGGAGAGACGGAGCGGGGGGGGTGAGCGTGGCGAGGGTGAGCGGAGGTGCGAGGGGGGGTGAGGCGGAGGTGAGCGGGGATGGCGAGGGAGGGGGAGGTAGAGGTACGGAGGGGGAGGGGGAAGCTCGCAGGAGCTTACGGGTTTCGCCGGCCCCCTAGTCTAGCTTCTCAAGGTCCTTGAAATTTCACCCAACACTACTAGGGCTCACCTCTGTAGGAAGATGGCGACTACCCCGACAATGGAACCACTGAAACTAGCGTTAAATAAACAAAAGGGCAGTGATCTTCTACTCAATCATAAACTTCATAAATAGCCACATTGCACGCTTCAGTCGCTTCAACCACTTGACACAACTTAGAAACAAACTTCAACAACAACAAAGTGAGGCTAGAATGCCCCTGCTCAATGAAAATAGTACATAGTGCACCCACTGGCTCCTAATGCCTTGGTGCCCCTTACGATATTATTTAATGCTTCTGAGTGGAAATGCTTTACAACAGGGGTTCAACCCTACACTTTTTCTCTCTGCAAATCCTCTACCTGTCTGCAAGGCATCCAATCTAGGTGCACCACTAGAATTCCAACTAGCAAGGCATACTTAGGCATCCACTTCTGATCTGACCCAATTGAGAGGCATTCAGGCATCCACACCATTGGCAAACTGAGCTTAAGGGAGCCTCAAGGCTATTACATGCATCCACACTGTCCTTAGGCCTACCAAAAGAACACCCTTGCATCTTGGTGCCAAAAAGCTGCAAAGCAAGAAAGAACAAGAAAAAACAGAACCTGGAACCAATTCCCGCTGTCTGTGGCAGAGGGGCGAGCTCTTTCCTCGCACCTATCCTTTGTCCAAGCTCCCCGCAGGATGTAGGTGACTTCCAGCAATCAAGATAAGAGAGAAATGAAGATAGAGAGCGGAGGGTGAGCAAGAAAGAGCTGTAGAGGATCTTGAGCTTGCAGATCTGCCTCAAAGCCTCAGCACTGAGATCTGGCCTTCAATCCTCGCTTCCAGCAGCCTCAGCAGCCGCCTTGGGTTTTGTAAAATTTGATTCCATGTTTCATGTTCAGGAATGAAAATTTTAAAGCATGTTTAGCAAGTTCAGGAGTAAGGGTAAATTACCGTGCATGCTTAGGTGCACGTGTGTTGCGCATGTGAGTGTGTGGATCAACATGCATATACGAGGACTTGTTTTAGCAATAATGGGTCATGAATCAGATCCGCCAAAAAGAGTACATTAATCACTTAAAGTCCACATGATACTTACTCATCCAGACATCTAATGTGGGTCTTTGTTGCAGTGTTGCCTGGATGATTTTTCTCACCATAATATTGATGTGGCCTGCAACTTGCTAGAGACGTGTGGCCGTTTTTTGTACCGTTCTCCAGATACAACAATTAGAATGGGCAACATGCTTGAGATTATTATGAGACTCAAGAATGTCAAGAATCTGGATGCACGTCACAGCACCATGGTCGAAAACGCTTACTATCAATGCAAACCGCCTGAGAGATCAGCTAGAATTCTGAAGGTCCGTCCACCACTGCATCAGGTATGTCCACAGGCTACATGAAGCTCATAGATGCCTGGCTTGTCATTGAAATTTTGTACTTTCTAAGAGTTGTATGGACAGTAAATTAATGACTGATTTTTATTGTATGCAGTACATACGAAAGCTACTATTTGCAGATTTAGACAAATCTTCTATAGAGCATGTATTACGACAACTTCGCAAGCTACCTTGGAGTGATTGTGAACGGTACATTTTGAAATGTTTCATGAAGGTCCACAAAGGGAAGTTCAGCCAAGTGCATTTGATTGCATCTCTGACTGCTGGGCTCAGCCGCTACCATGATTCTTTTGCAGTTGCAGTTGTTGATGAGGTAGTTCTTGCTTTGCAGATTTTGATATCGTATGGTGTTTTTTCATTTAGATTGTCATTGGTCCCACTTGATGTTTCCCATTTGTAGTCTCCTTGGCCTCTTCCATTAAAATTCTATCATATTATTGTGCTTCAATTATTAGATGACATGCATTATTGATCATAATAACTGCTATGATATACTTTGAAATAAAATGCTGAGTTTAGATTTGAAAAATATTTTAAAGTTTGGAACTTCAATCATTCGAAACAATGCAACTCTCCTGTTTAGAGTTACTAGCATTGGTGCTGATTGTTATGTATTGTTGCCATCACATGGATGGATCCACATGTTATAAGTACTTTTCTTAAACTGTGCTGAATCCAATTCTAGATGATGTGGTCGTCATCCCTCTTGGAATGAGTATGTATGAAATCCCTCCCTTTCAACTGATAATACTTTCTTGGGAAGCTATCAAATTCATATTCTTGGCTCACAGCAATTCCAATATTGTACTGCATGGGTCAATTTTTACCATCCTTGAACATGGGGTTTAATGTTCAATGGTCGCTAAAATAATATAGTCTTGCTTGCTCAGGTCCTAGAAGAAATAAGGGCGGGTCTTGAGCAAAACGAATATGGCTTGCAGCAGAAACGCATTGCACATATGCGCTTTCTTGGAGAGCTCTACAACTATCGTCTTATTGATTCATGTGTGATATTTGATACACTTTATCTTATCATATTTTTTGGGTATGGAACATCTGAGGTAAGACAATCAATTGTTTATTGCCTGAAATTTGGTGATTTACACAATGGATTCCATATTACTCTTTATATATTTATTTTGGTGCTTGAAGCGGTTGTAGTTGTACAAGAAAGTTGGGCTCTAACTCTTGTTGCTTGCTCCTCCTTACAGTTAAGGTTGAACTTGAACTCACCACATGTGAACATAAAGAGGGTCATCGCAAGTGGCTTTAGTTTCTACAGATTTTCATATAACATGCGCATAATCCATTAAGATGCCTAAAAGTAGGACAAATCTGTAGATGTATGGCGATTTTAGCAAAATGATAATAGCATGCAACTGTTGTCCAAAAATGAAAGTTATGAAAAATTGGGAGATGGAATCAATACGAAATTCCAGTCACTAAAAGTAGCATATCAACCTAGGTCATATAAAAGCCTACTACAAAGAGGAGATATTTCTTACAAGTATTTAACAAAATTTGTAGAACGTTTGGCAAAAGAAAGCGCCCCCCCCCCCCCCCCCCCCTTCTCCGGTGGGCCCTCCCTCCCTTCTCTTCCTGGTTTACTGCCCTCATCTCTTTTCTCGCCTGCGTTTCCTTTTTTTGTTGAAGCAAGCCTCCTACGGGTGTCTTTGTAATGAACTATGCTTTACACTCGGCTATCAATGTTGAGCAAGAAATTGCAGATCTAATCAAGGCAGATGCAGTGTGGCAGGACAAAGAATGCGGCCCATTTACGATTCTTATGAATAACAAATTGAGGTTCAGGTAGAAAACGAGTACTTGGCCACCAAAGAATGGTGAATTGTCACATGGCGGCATAGAATCAAGCCAAGCTTGTGTAGATCTGAGCAGCAAAGGAGGCGACAACCTCAAAGAGCCTGGTCAAGGCAGGAAATAGGCTCCAACATAAGGTGACGAACAGGTGACAGCCTGAATAGGTAGAAATCAGCGGCCTGTTTCAAGAAATCTCCACCAAACAGTCCGAAGCTGCTTAATGGTGTTCGTAGTCAGAAATGGGCCAGAATAGGCAAGGCTGAGTTGATGGGCAGATCCATGAGAAGGAAGTTGGTGAGCTACAATTGAGTTGCCAAGATGATTGTCTGCCATGAAGAGTGAGTTTACCAATGTTTGGCATGGAGCAAAGATCACCATGCTCTGATACCAATTGTTGGAGATGGAGATTGGATGCACATGTATTACATGGATTATGCAAAATCAGTACAAATGATACCAAGAATGGTGTATGTGCGCCCCCCCCCCACACACACACACATCAGGGTGTGTGCACATGCATTGGGGAGGAAACCTCCAAAGTAACGGTAAAAGGTGCCCCAAGCTACTCACCCTAGTTCACTAGCACCACAACAGGAAGTCTACAAAAACTACAACCCTAAAAGGTAGAAACCCTAATTTGACTTTACCATACCTTATTTATCATGAGGTCAAATACAATACTCAGACACTCTACTTTGATCTACTCTTCAAGTTAGAGGAGCCACATTACCGAGTAACGGCTCATTTGGCCCATAGAGTGGGTCCCTACACATCAGGGAGGAATTTGGTTGTCTTGTTCAGATTTGACCTTATCTTGAGACAGACTCAGGGTTCGCTTCAAATCAGTGGTCTAGCTTTGGCAGTCAGATTTGGTGATTCGGCAGACATTTGCACTTAGACTTTGTCGACCATTTACGATGGCCAACAATGATGCTTTTGGATGCTCTCTACTGAGGAGAAGTACGATGGCACCAACTATCCATTATGGTCATACATATTCTTGTTTGCCAGAGCTTTCAGAACATGGTTTCTGGCATTGAGACATGCCTTGTCGTGCCAGCAACCCAGTCTAGTGCTTTGGAGGGTGAATCTGCATCCGGTATGATAGCAGATTCCACCGCACCTCCTACACCAAAGCAAGCTCGATGGGGTGGCAAAGATGCAAATGCACATGCATTGATTGCAATGTGAGTGAAGAGGGATATTATCCCACATATACAATCATGCAAGGCTGCCAAGGAGGTATGGGATGCACTTGCAGGTTTATACTACTTTGGGCAATGAAGCGGGGGGTTGCATATTTTTGGAGGCAGCTTGAGTTCTTACATTTGCAAGAAGGAGACTCTATAGATTAGTTTCTTACTAAAATTAAAGACCTTAGAGAGCAGTCAGCCAGTATGAGTGAGGGTTCATTGGTGCCGACGGTTGTCAATGCATTGCCAGAAACTTATCATAGTTTTACCTCTATGATGAACAATAAATGCCCTCGCATTCCATGAACTGGTTTTTGTGCTCTTGCAGGAAGAGCAAATCAAGGCAGGTCAGTGTTGTATGTTCAGGATAAGCTTGTATTGCCAGTCAGAGAGGCAAGGGAAAAGCCTCATCACATGAATGCAGTAAGCCCTGTTAGATATGTGTCTTCTGTGTTAGTATTGTGTGTGACCATGTGACCTCGTGTGTGTGTTGTGTGCGTGATCATTTAGAGAAGAGATTCCTGAAGTGATTATAGGATCTGGAGATGCTCCTCCACGATCTCATCTGTGATATAATCACCTGTATTCTCAGCCTATTTAGAGGCTTCTGCCACAGTAATCGATTATGGTTGATTCGTGCAACACCTCTCTCTCTCCATGGCGGTTTCCCAATTCAGTTTGTCACTTCATCATTTCAGCAACACTCTGCTTCAGAAGCTCATGCATCACTATTCTAAGACAAGCTTCATCTGCCGTCAACCTTGTCAAATTTTATCACAGGCTGCATGCTGGTAGTCCATCGCTTCTGATTGTGCTTCAATTTTTGTGACGGGCTACATGCTGGGGCGCTCGTGATGGCGATGCTTCTTTTGCAAGGCCTATTGTCTTTACCTTCAGTCATACCTCGCTTGTGACACTCTTCTATCTACAAAAATGGGACACATAACTTGGACATCGATCACAGTCGTGGAGTCTGCAAAGGTGGAGAGCAGCTAATGCTACCTAGAAGTGGTCATTGATGAGGACATGGCTGCTCTGCTATCCTAGCCAGGCTTTGTTTTTTGAAGATGCTATCAAGCTGCCCTGCCCAGGGTATTGATTTCGCCACCATTTCTGAAGGGATTACTTGTGTAGCTAATTACATTTGTGGAGGATAAAGCATCTTTGTGAAAGCCTTTGCCATATTTTTTGGACGTGATTGTCTCCCTACAAGCATTTCGCTGCTCCTTCTACAGCTGCCCCGCTTCAGAGCCTGCTGTCCACATTTTTCCTTTGCTGGAAACGATCTCTTCTCTGCCAGTTTTTACATAATCAATTTTTACTTCAACATGGCATCTATTGGCATCACAAAATATTGCACCTCAATATAGAAGTTTTCCGGTAGTGGATTTGCTCTTTGCAAGACCAAGATGCAGCTCCTCCTCATACTGAAGAATCTGAGCAAGTCTGCAACCACACAGCTCAACATGCGGCGCAGCTCAACGAAAAGGAGAGTGCATCGGCGATTATTGGCCTCGATCTCTCTGCTAATATTCAGCATCAATTCGACTGCCAAACAAATATGGACTGGCCTCGAAGCAACCTTTGGTGGTAATTTAAATAATTCCAAAGATGCTATTGTATAGTGTAACGCATCAAGGGTCAGATACTCTCAAGCAACACTTAGATGCTCTTGGTCTTCTGTTTCACTAGGCTATCACTCTCAAATGTCAAAAACAAAACACAAGGGAGCTAGAACGCTCCTGCTCAAAGACACAGTACACTGATTGGCCCCAAATCAGTTGGCGCCCCTTGCGGTATTTCTTTATTAATTATTGCACTGAAAGCAGATTACAACAAGCCCTGTAGGCATCCCAAATCACATCCTGTAGGGACAGTTATAACTGTCCCTAACAGCCAGTAGTAGTGGCCTTATCCACCGCATCATTTCTGGGACTGTCTGTTTCTGACTGGTATCCGATTGAGGTCAGAATACCATCGAATGTTGTTATAAGCTGATCATCACCCCTTGCATGAGGGTCATTATTGCTATCTACTGAAGTACAAACTATACGCAATGTCTCTACTCTACAAACGATTGTCTCTGTTGGAAAGGTCACCTCCCCATGTGTAAGCCCCCATATGAGGAGAGCATGGGCGAGGTAGACCAGGGGATATTGGGGCTGCCACACGGGCAGCACATGAGCTGCCATGTGGGCAGCACACAGCAAAAGGTAAAGGCTGCCACATGGGCAGCACACAGGCTGCCATGAGGGCAGCTATCCAGACATGGCCAATGGACTAGCAAAAAGGGTACCTGGCAAGTCATGGAGCTCCTGATGTACGGGGCAGACACGTGGACATCAGGGACCTGCAGCAGCCTGATTGCACAGGGATTTCCAGCAAGGACAGACAGCGCTTCAGTATGGAGAAGGTATGGGATGTACGGGGCTGGTATAGCCTGGCAGGAGGCAAGGATGTTGCAGCAGAGAGGCGCAACCATGGCGCTGCAAACAGGGCAGGCTGGAGTCTGCAGGAAGGCCCGCGATAGGGCGCATATGGCCTGGGCCAGTGGCATAGTGCCACGTGGCAAGGTGGGTACAGATGGGCCAGCAAGAGGGCCCTTGTAGGGCTGGTTGGGCTGAGCCAACCAGGTCGGTTGGCCAGCCAACCTAGCAGACCAGCCAGTCGGCCCATTTAGGGCTGGCTGGTCGGTTGGTTCAAGGGGGCCTTGAGCCCTATAAAAGCAGAGGCCTTGGGCCTCATTCTATCATCCAACTGTCAGCAAGGAAAGGAGCAGACAGGAGCAGCCAGAAGCCACTCCCTTGGGCCTCACACTGGGGTGAAGGAGAGTGGAAGGTGTGCTGCAGACTGAGTTCCCTAGAGGCTGGACCTTGGCTGTCTTCTAGGGCAGCAAGGTGTTGTGATCATCATACCTTCTGGAGAAGCCATTCACAAGCAGGTTGGAGCAGTGGAAGAGCTATCTTGGGGCCTACATTCAGGAGGACAAGGGGACCTGTGTGCTGCAGACAAAGCTTGGTAGGGGCTGCCCACCTATGTTGATTCACAAGCAGTAAGATGGAGAAGAACACACTAGACGGAAAGTCTACAGAAGCGCGAGGTGGAGCACGCGGGCTCGAGTCTAGAGATAGCCAGCAGATAGGAGAAGTACCTTGTGGTAAGATCAGAGGACCGCACCATTGGTGGGACTATGGATCTATCTCTTTTGTATTGTGTCCATAGTTTTGGACGGAAATATATTATTTTGGTGGTTTCTCTATCTGGCTGGTTCATTGTCTATTGATGAGTCTGCACATCTATTTTATGCACATAAGTTAAGTACCTTGTGGTAAGATCAGAGGACCACACCATTGGTGGGACTATGGATCTATCTCTTTTGTATTGTGTCCATAGTTTTGGACGGAAATATATTATTTTGGTGGTTTCTCTATCTGGCTGGTTCATTGTCTATTGATGAGTCTGCACATCTATTTTATGCACATAAGTTAAGAAGTCTATGATTCCATCCCACACCACACTGTGTGAGCTCTTGGGCATTACTATCAGTCTTCCGTTGTGCGTACCCTCTGTTGGGTCATTTCTAACAGTCTCGGCTATTTGCATGTTTTGTATTATCTCTTCCTTTTCCGACATTAGTCAGATTTAAGTCCGACCCTGGCATTTCCATTGCCAGGAGTGGATATGCGTAGGTGTTTTTCAGTCTTTTGGAGACACGACTAATAGCATGTGACTTACACAATTGTCAGTAAATTAGAATATAAGAAGAACAAATGTTTTTACTGGCCTCAGCTAATCGATCGCTTCTGCCAAGAAAAAGCCCGCAATTGGCTATGACTAGTAAAAACAAATCAAGAGATTGACGCAATATGAGGGTCACTGGACCTAAAAAGAGCAAAATTTTTTTGTTGGCCTCAACCAATAGTGGGTTTTCGTCAGGCAAAATCCCACGATTGGTTGAGCCCAGCAAATTTTTCTTCTTCTTTTCAAATCCATTGACCCTCATAAGACTTAAAAAGATTTTTTTTTTACTGGCCTTAGCCAATCGTTGGATTTCACCCTTTGAAAGCCCACGATTGATTATGGCCAATAAAACAAATTTCATTCTTTAGGCTCTATTTTCCCATGGCCTTTGTTTTCAAAACCATTGCATGGACTAACCTCCATGGGGGCATCTGAAAGTGAAGTGCTACTCTAACTCGATCTCCCAGTGATCGCATAGATTGTAGATGCGGCCCTCTCTGGGTATGTGATTCGCCTGACGACTCTCAATGCGGAGGCGGCGTGATGACACACAGAACTGTCTGATTGACATCCTCAAGGACTGGCGGAGGTGGATCCGTGTGTATCATAGATCGATGAAGCCATCGTGTGTAATCCATATAGCCCTAGGGTCTCAAACCATCTACATGTGCGTGCATACCAACACTTGTGATCGTCCTCTGCCACCAGTGCCATGGAGGAGAACAAGGCCATTGAAGGAAGCCTACGTCGCCCTATGGTGCAAGAGCCATACTATATAATGTGGTAAAGATACATGAAAGCCTAAAACGCCGCATCGAGGTATAGAGGGGATGCTCCGAACTCAGCGAGGACTATTTGATGTGGTATTGAGGGCTTATTGCAAATCATCCGTGAAAGCATGAGAACCTGAAGCCTCTCAACTAAAGACTTGTTTGTCTTTGATAGGTTTGCCCCCAGCAAGGGCTGCCATACATGCGTGTTGGTCGGACCAAAGAGTCAAAGAGAAGGGTTTTGTCTAGGGGTCCGAAGTGAGAATGAAAACATTGCCTCTCGAGTCTGGTTAGTGCGGCATACCAGTGGCTCAATCGGGCCTGTAGTGCTGGTCGCATCCGAAGATGGGGCTGGAGAAAAGGACCCCCAAGTAAGTGTAGGATGCAACCAACTCCATTGGCAGCCCTCCGTAGGTGAACTATGTATATGGCTGCCCGTGACATATTGAAGATCATGACCTTGGTTTTACCAAGGTTGACCTTCAAATCATGCGTCTCCAAAAGGTATGGAGTGCATCTAAGTGTTGCTGGAGACCCACTGCAAAGGAAGAAAGCAAGATCACATCATTTGCGTAGAGGAGAATCTAGAGCAAGGAACCTCCCAGGGAACAACTAGCCCCTCCTGATATCCCAATAAAGGTCTCAAGATCATCTATGTAGAGGCGGAACAAGATTGGTGACAATGGACAACCTAATGAACCCCAATGGTGCTCATGATCTCCTCTGTCCACCTTGCACCTGTCCGGACCAGACTTGAGACTCTCTCATAAAGTGCCATGACTACTGAAGTGGTCTCCTGGTCTATTCCAACTCTTGTAGACGTTTGATGAGTCGGGCCCTCGGCACTGTGTCAAACGTCCATAAAGCAAGAATTAACTCTCTATCTTCGTGCAAGAATTAACTCTCTATCTTCGTGCTCTGGCCTCCTCGATAATTCTCTTGAGAGTAAGTATATGATCCATGGTCCTATGATCTATTTGGAAGCCTGCCCGTCCCACTTTGTGAAACCTCGAAGCTCTGCCACAAGCTTAACTTTTGGGTCACGTACCAGCCACCATCTTGGAGTAGTAGGAGAGAGCCAAAGTACCTCGCATAGATACCACGCCTATGGATTATGTGATCGGCTCTGTGACTTTCACACTGGGATTTCGGGAGCATCGGATTGAGGGGGCCTGGTGATAGGACGGGACCCCAAATGAGCGCAACCTCTCATCATTGGCTTCTGAGACACCAAGGCCCGTACTGCATAGACGATCAACCTTGCGGGCTCACCCAAGGATGTACTTGGATGATGACCTTACGGATGTACTTGGATGATGACCTTACGCCTCTATAGGTGAAGGAGAGGTGTACCCTCATACAACAATGGGATGATGTTTGCAAGGAGGGGAAGTGGACAATAGTCTGAGAGGAGCGGTTTGTGATAGGTCCCCCATGAGCATTTGGTGGCCCCCTACATAGGGGAGCGGGGTGTATGAAATGATTGCCTCGCAGGCTCTTGTTTGGTGACATCCACCCACCTCGAAGTCTCCACAATGGATGACTGCATGGTGGCTATTTGTGCCTCAGCTGTCTCAACTACTAGCCCATCGCGATTGCCACCTCCTCTCGTGGCTCAGGCTATGGATGAGACGCTTGTGTTGTGTCTCTCGTGTGCGGAGGCGGTGTATCTCAAGGAGAACATGGTCCCAAGACTCCTGTGGTATCGTGTGACTATGGAGCATGTATGGGTGTGGTGTGAAAGGGGATTGGATGACGGGAGCAGAGAAAAATGAGGGGACATCTAGAGTGTGGACGTGGTGAGGCCGATTGAGGAAGGGAATGATGGCTGGGTGAGGGGTTAGGGTGAGAGATAAGAGGCAAACTGTGGTTGGGCATAGTGTGTTGGACTAAGGGGAGCTGCCCCTAGTCTGGACAATGAGGACGAGGATGCTGCAAAATCTGGTGCTGCCCCTTGTACTTTCACACCCAAAAATAGTGGTGTCGTCACATCCAAGGGTGACGCAATGGATGTCAGTCACGAGGAAAGTGATGCTTGGGACGAGGATGGTGATGTAGAGGTCAAGGTCGCTGAAGCTGCCATCCCCGAATGTGGTGTTGCAGTCCCCTTCGAGATCGGTGTATGTAGAGGCTGATGTAGATGTTAGAAATTGTTTGGGAATAGGTTTTATTTGATGTCTTTTGTGTAGTAGTGCTATCAACTTGTAGACCAGTGTGGTTGTTATGCTTGTTCACATCCTCGATAGTGAGTTGCTTCTGTTGTTTCTCTTCCTATTTGAGTCTCTCTTTCTCCTATCTCCTGGAGAGTAAATTTAAAGTCTTTAAAAGACCGAAGGGTCTATGAGACTGAAAGAGCCTGATACAATGACATGAAAGGGTGGAGCCTCTAAGCGGGCATCAACATCCAATATGAATACAACATGTCCATAATCATAGAGAGACCAATACATAAGAAAAATCTCTCTGATCCCATGGAGAGCTGTGATGTGGCATCACTGTTATGATCATTTGGAAGATGGCGGAGGGGGCAAGCCTAAGTGGAAACCTGGCGATGTGTGAGGCTGCTGTAGCATGAAGCGTGTGATGGGTTGTTGACAATGGTCGATATGTGTGATCCACTTGGTCTTCTATATGCGGACACGTGCCATTGTCACTCCCGTCTATCGTTCCTACGATTTGGTGAGCATGGAGGGAAGGTCCCTCAATTTGATATGCGTGTCAACTAGTTGGTGGGTTTGCCATGTCTCTCTCTCAAGTCCCCAGGTCCGCCCTCTCCTTGAAGTTTGATTGGAAAAACTCAATGATCATGCTCTAAGTGGATGTATACCGTGATCTCGCCTATGTGCCCTGGTTGTATACCGTGATCTCGTCAATATGTCCCAAGTAAATACACCCTATGTTGAATGGCCTCATCAATGAAAGTGGCAGTGCATCGTTGATTTGGGTAAGGCAAGAAACTAGAAAGTGCTCAGAAGCGATAGCGACCTCGGATCTCATAGTTTATAGGACATTTGGAAATGAAGTGCTCCTCCGACTTGATCCCTTGTTGATCACATAAGGTACAAATGCGACCCTCTTTGGGTATGAGCATGTATATCTTGGTGGGTCAATGAAGCCCTCTTTTGAAATCCGTAAGCAGTGATTCCAGTAGAATTTCAGCTTCACATGAGGCTCGTTGGGTGCCAACCAGGTCCTGAATTTGTGTAGCTACATGATATCCTCTCGAATAGACTGGTTCACCTCGTGATCTATGAGTAGAATAGAGGGTCCCTCAACGCTATATTGAAAGGGAGGTAATCTATCCATGTGGAGCCCCAAAGTCTCAAACCATTTGGATCTGCATGCATACCAACACCTCTGATCTCCCTCAGCTACCAAAGCCATGGATGAAGATAGGGCCAGCCATGGTAGACTACGTCGGCTTGTGGTACAAGACCATCATCTCTTACGTTGTGAAGGTATGTGATAACGTGAAATGCTGTGTCAAGCTGTAGTAGGGATACTCCAAATTGAGCTACCAAAGCCATGGATGAAGATAGGGCCAGCCATGGTAGACTACGTCGGCTTGTGGTACAAGACCATCATCTCTTACGTTGTGAAGGTATGTGATAATGTGAAATGCTGTGTCAAGCTGTAGTAGGGATACTCCAAATTGAGCTAGGACTAAATGATGCGAGACTGAGGGCTTACTTCGGATCATCAATGATAGCAAGAGAACCTGAAGCCTCTCCACTTGAGCCCAATTTAGATCTAATAGGTTTTTCCCCTGCCATACATACCCATTGGGTGGACCAAAGAATTAAAGAGAAGAGACTTGGTCTGGGGATTTTGGAAATCAGAATGAAAGCACTACCACTCAAGTCTAGCAAGCACGACGTATCCTCTGCTCAGGTCTAGCAGCACTGCGTATCCTCCTACTCAAGTCGCATCGTGAAAATTGGGTTAGAGAAAAGGACCCCAACGTAAGTATAGGATGTATACATATACACATACATGTATGTGGGTATATGTATATGTACCATATACATGTGTGTGTGTACATACACTCACCCAAAAAGTGTGCACACATACACACACTCACATATACTGACACACATGCACACATGTATGTGTATATGTACATGTGCGTATTCTAAACCGTTACACGATTTCACTCACATACTTGGTTTGGGATATGACCGTTTATCTCTTGGTCCCTCTAGACCTCAATTAATGCATAAAGCCATGGTCCGCAAAGCATTTGATACGGTTCCGAGAGCCAGCCTCCGCTGGTGCCTACAGGATTTGGGTTATGACCAGGAGATCATTTTAGCTGTCATGGCACTTTACAAGAGAGTCTCAGGCAGAGTCCGAGTAGGGTCTGGGGTAGACGAGATCATGAGCACGATTGGGGTCAAACAAGGGTGTCCTTTATCACCTACCCTGTTTGGCCTCTACATTGACGAGCTCGAGATAGTAATGCAGACACTGGGGGGGGGGGAGGAATGCTCTGTTGTTGGCATGTTGATCCGGATATTGCTGTATGCAGATGACGTGGCACCTTTGTCTTCCTCAATAGAGGGCCTCCAGAGACACCTTGACGCACTACAGTTTTTTTGTGTCTCATGATTTGAAGGTCAACCTTGGTAAAACCAAGGTTATGATCTTCAATACATCTCCTATTGTCATGCACCAGGAGCAATTCACGTTTGATGGGTCACCTGTTGAGATAGTTTTGTCATACACGTATCTTGGGGTTGTCTTCTCTGGATCCATCTTCACTATGCCACTTGTGGTTCAAGCCCGCCTGTGCAGGGGATACGCTTCATTGGTTAGACTAGAGAGGTAGTGCTTCCGTTTGCACTTTCAAGATCCACGGATCAAGGGGCTGCTTTTTGACGCCTTGGTCTGCCCAGCGGGGATGTATGGCAGCCCTTGCTGGGGGACCAGACTTGTCGGATATAGAGTGGGCTCGTGTGGAGTGGCTACAGGTTCTCATGCTATGGCGGATGATTCGCGGTAAGCCATCCGTTCCGCACCAGATCATTCAGGCTGAGTTTGGGTCATCCCCATTATAGCTAGATGCCGCATTTCAGGATATCACGTATCTGTATCGAGTTAGGGAGTACGAGGATTACACTTCTGGGCACAATAGACTACCATGGCTATCTGTGAGAATCTTTTACAGCTACACACATTTCGGATCTGACGAGTTTCTAGTGAAGCTCAGCTTCTACAAGGATCACTGCTTGCATATCATAGAGGAGGGTTTCATTGACCCACCAGCATACATGCAAATCCACTTACCCCACTCACTGAGTATCTCTATTGGGCTGTTTCGGGTCTCTTCACATAGACTTCGTATCGAGAGCGGCAGAGCAGAGGGCCTACCCAAGGAGAGGCGCATATGCACATTATGTGACATACAAGAGGTTGAGACGGAGGAGAACTTCATCTTTAAGTGTCATGTTTACTATGAGATCCTAGGGCGTTTCTACTACGTCTTCAGAGATGCTTGGCAGTTTTCATTCATGAGGCAGTTAGGCCTCGATAGCTCAGACAGGGGGTTGACGTGGAGATTACACTTGGGGATATTCCCTCTCTGTTCACAGTCAGAGCCTGGCCGACAGGGGTTACTGTAGCCCTTGTTAGGCGGAGAGCTAGGACCAGGAGATGTCACAGGGCCACACCCGTGATCAGCCGGCAGCACTCTATCATCGATTTCATGCCTCCATTGCCTCATCACCCTGATGTCTTGATGATGATGATGGTAGCCCACTATGAGATCATTGGACAATACCATTGTCTCTACGAGGAGGGAAGCAGCTTCGGCCCACTCTCACGATTCATCCATTTCTAGGATCAGGTTTACATTGGGCTATATCTACTTGAGATTCGCCGACACAGGGATATCCTACTACGACAGATCAGAGAGCAGCATGAGGCGTTTAGACCACAGGGCAAGGAGGTTGACAGAGCACAAGGCCACATCACAGACTTCCGTGCATTTGAGTCAGCTCCAGGACACATCGGGGTGGAGGTGGAGCAGATAGCTGACATACAGGTAGCCTGGATTACGGAGAGGGATGTAGAGACCACCTGCAGCATGGAGAGTGACTAGAGCACACTCTATTGAGGTCCGTCCTATCACAGCTTTCCTCAGAGGAGACCGTCCGAGGTGAGGGGTTACTCTGAACATAGCCCAACGGGGTAAGAGATCGAGGAGACCACGTCCCCCTCCGCCACCATAGCATGGCACAAGCCGACAGAGGCAGCAAGTCTGATATAGATGATGTTAATTTATGAATGCCTTATTCCTCATTTCCTTTGGCTATGATTTTGGCATCACTACCTTTGTGTTGAAGGAGACTCTCTTTCATCAATTGTTCAGTCTAGGAATAGCACCAATAGATAGAATGCTTTTCTCAAAGATGGAGCATAATTAAACATTGTGTATGTTACCCATAGTCTCTTCGGAGACATCTGATAGTATATTATCCATATCCTTGATTTCATGAAGTCCCCAGTTTTTGAGTTCTACATGGTTATTATCAATTTTGTCTCAATGGGGAACCACTCCTTATGCGGAGTGAAATGACCAGAGGCTCCCAAGTCAATTATCCTTGACTCATCAGCCTGACCAAATTTGTTTGACTTAGAGATAGCTAGGGCTTTCTTACCATTACCAATTTGATGTAGCTACATAAGCAATGTCTCTTCCACTAGATTTAGACCCATGTTTGGCCATGTCTATCTTTCTCTTCGGACACTCTGATGCAAAAAGGCCAAGCTTTCCACAGTACCAGTAGGGTATCTTGATTGCATGACTACTCTATATCGGTCTTTTAATTAAACTAGGTATCATGTATGCAATTAAACACTGTGGATTGATGCATGCTAGCATATGGTGCATCTGTGTATGAGCTCTCAAGGCCAATGAGCTAAGTTGGCATTGAAAACTAGTATATACCCTTTGGCAATGAAAGGTGGAAGTAGATCCCATCCAGAGTCATGATTGGTGTATCGTCAACTTTGTTGGGATAAGTATGATCAAGGGCTTGCTTTATGGTGCATGTGTGCATCTAGGGGAGTCACATGTGTGTTTGTGTGTGTTGTAAAGGCACATCAAGTGCTATGATGTGTCTAGTGTGTGACCTAAGTGATGATGTAAGACAAAGGCAATCCCAGTGATGTAGGGATTGTTTCACATTGATGTAGGGGCTGATTGCCACTTATGTAGGGAAGGTATTATCTTCTCCCCCTTTCTATAAGAGAGAGTTCTCTCTCTCACATTCCACAATAGAGAACAACATATTGCTTTCATTGTGCTCTCACACCTCTTGCAAGATGCATCTATTCTATTCTACGGGATTCTACACTTGGTATCAGAGCTTTAGGTTCTAGATCTAGCCTAGCCTAGCATTAGATGCTTTCTCTAGCATAAACTACTAGATTCTCAAAGCTTCTTGATCTTCTCCATTTTCCTCCTTCTTTCCCAAATCTTTGAGAGCTCTATTCTCTGCCTACAAATGACCATTGCTCAAACCCTTTGAGCTGCAGACTCCTCACGTACGGGAGAACTTCCAGTTGCAAGCATTTAGGGAAATTTCGACTGTACGCGCAACGCCAACACTCAGACTCCTTGACGAACTTTCGCGCAATACCGCCTCTGCACTTACCTATCTGCAAATTCCTCTGAGCCCGTGCTGGATGACACTGAGGGCAAGTTGCTGTTGAAATCTGAGCTCGTTTGGACAAGAGATGGAGGAGAAAACGCCGAAAAACCAGTCGGTCTTCTCAAGCTTGGCTATGGCGACCTGGCGCAACATTGCGCCCCTCCTTGCTGGTAGCCCTTCTTTGGTATAAGGCCTTTCTTCCTGCATAAAAATCCCCTTGAATAGAGCTATGAGGTGTGAGAATGGCACTCTCCAACTTCTGGTCTTTGTTTTGGACAGTTCTGACAATGTTGTGAGTTTGATGATACATTAGATGCTACTTTAGCATTTCTGATGTTTTAAAGTGTTGAAAACCATCAGTACAACTGTGGTTACAGCTTTGCTTTAAGCTGCTATACGTGGATTTGCTCGGAAGACTTTCATTTAGCCACAGTTTGCAATTTCCAGAAACAGTCTCTTTGCTTGCAGTTACCGGCACAAGTCGTTAGTCATTGCAAGGTCTTTACACAGATTGATGTTCTACAGCAGCAGCCTCTATTTTTCTGTATTTCTGTCTGTGCAGATCCTCTTCTTGTTTCTCTCTTGCCTGCTGGTCGCAGATCTTCCTCTATGTAGTTGTTGCAGAGGATCCCCTCCTTGTCTTGAGCCTTACAGGGAAGCCCTCAAGGGGCTCAAATGCCTACGCTCTGATGTGTGCCTTTTAAGCTATCAGACTGCCCGAGGTGGGCCTTCTATCCCTACTACAACGCAAGTATAAAAGAAAAAACCTTCACAGTACATGTGGCTTCTAGGCTTGTCAGCACTGACTACATATTTTAGACAACCCCATGTTTAGCAAAATTAGTGTCTGCACAAATCAAAATTCTGACTTTCTCTGATATGTAATCGCAGAAAAGATTCGGGTTGAGCTTATTCCTCTTTTTTTGGTTACGACTTTTGTTCTTCCTTAAAAATGTTTTCTAGCAAAGAGTATTTACTCAGAGCTCGTAAATCTGTTATCTGATGAATCAGCAAGATGCACTGGACCCACCAGAGGATTGTTTCCGTTTGAGAATGGTTATCATATTGTTGGAGACTTGTGGTCACTATTTTGATCGTGGCTCATCAAAGCGAAGATTGGATCGTTTTTTACTCTATTTTCAAAGATATGTGCTGAGCAAGGGTGCAATTCCATTAGATATTGAGTTTGACCTTCAGGTACGGTGTCTCATTCATGTACGTCTTTTAGATGCTATTTGTGTAATGTCTGTAAATCCTAACAGACAGTTTTCTCAGGACCTTTTTGCTGAACTTCGACCTAAAATGGTCCGCTATTCTACTTTTGAAGAAGCCAACCTGGCCATAATGGAGTTGGAAGAGCAAGACCTAAACCTGAATTTTGAGAAGACAAAAGGTAGTATTTATCAAAATCCTCATGCCGCTGGAGGTGTTGTTCAGGCATCTAGCTCTATAGTCAATGGAGAAGGCCAGCCAGAACAAAGGCAGGCGATGGAAAATGGTGCTGCAGGAGGTGAAAATGGTGTGGGACTTCATGATAATGAAACTGAAACAGACACAGAAAGCGGCAGTATGGACCCAGAAGAGGACGAGGAATTGGATGAAGACAAATATCAGGAGCATGACGATGAAGGGGATGAGGAAGATGAAGATGAAGAGACAGGAGAGCCTGTAGTCTCTGAAGAGGAAGATCATGTTAAAGTTAAACAGAAGAAAGTCATGGAAATTGATCCTGCAGAAGAGGCTGAGTTTGACCGTGAATTACGTGCAGTTATGCAGGAGAGCATCGACTCACGTAAGTTGGAGATACGGGCTCGCCCAACACTCAATATGATGATCCCTATGAACCTGTTTGAGGGGTCAAAAGACCATAGTCGAACAACAGATATAGAGAGTGGAGATGAAATAGCATATGAGCAAGATGGCGAAAATAATGTCACTTTTCGTGTGCTTGTTAAGAAAGGTAATAAGCAGCAGACCAAGCAGCTATATATCCCTCGAGATTCTTCACTAGTCCAATGTACCAGGCAAAAAGAGGCAGCTGAGCTGGAAGAGAAGCAGGATATCAAGAGGCTTGTGTTAGAATATAATGATCGGGAAGAGGATGAAACGCTGGGTTCTACAGCTCAGCCTATAAATTGGGCACCCTCTAGCATGACAGTTGGTAGAGGTTCTGTACACAGAAGCTGGGAAGGGACTGGCAGGTCTGCAAACTCTCGTCAGAGAAGGCCTGTGGCTGCTGGCTATGCCCGAAGGAGATGAGATATCTCTGAGGCTCAATCAAATCTTTAACATCTGCACACAATTAAATACAAGTCCTCTCCCATAGTTGGCTGGGGCTGTATATAAGTTTCTCTTTAATCCTCAATATTCTAAACCCTTTTACCAAGCGGCTATTGGGCAAATGGCAAGGAAAAATGTATGTTCTATAAGGGATGGATCAAGGCACAATTGATACCCCTAAAGCTGCATTTGACATCGGCTTGTGTCTGAATTTTTTCTGAACATGTCCAGAAAATAATGATGCACTTGCAGGCTGATATCTAAGAAAGAATGCAACAACAAAAGACAATTTGGCTAGCAACAAAGCAAGATATATCATATTTGGTTTAACAAGAGTCTTCATACTTGATTGTTCCTTTAAAGTTTTCAGATCCGAAGTGTTTGTACCTCCGATGAGAGGAAAGAGAAGTATTTTTTAAAATTTCAATTGGATTGCATTCAAAGTGACATTACACTATCACTCCTAGTAGGTGGGTATCATTATTTTATACATTTTGTACTAATAGAATAAGCACATAGCTTCATCCACACGATATCATGAATAGAGGGGTACCAAAAAGTGTGTCTTACTGTAATAATCACTTCTTTTGTGTCGATTTCAAGATATTCAAACCTGCTACAATTGTGTGATACAGTAATCATCTTTAAATAATGCAAGAGGGGAAATACATTGCATTAATGCAATCCCTTTGGCATGCATGGTTCAAGACTAGGTATCATACATATGTTTCTCGTTTGAATTCCTGACAGTTTTTTATCCATCCACCATATGGATTGAAGCATCTATGACAATTTTTATTTTTATTTTGGAGGATTCATACTTTTCTTGTGCTTGCCTCCTTGCCTTTCAAAGAAAGGCGCTAGATGGCACAGAAGCCATCAATATGGCAATAAGCTTCAGCCAACAAAAAGGCAATGTCAATTTCTATTGGGTGCATTCCTACACAGAAATATTAGAGTAGGAGAGAGTATCATGTAACCATTGCAAAGAAGGTTATAGTACTAGAGCAAAAGAAAGAAAGAAAGAAAGAAAAAGTTTATTAAAGTCTTCGGGAGACCGTGAAGGTCTATGAGACTAAAGATAACTGATACAATGAGCATAACGGTGGCGGTCTCAAAACAGGCCAGCCAACCGTTTCTACAAAAAAGAGGTTATGAAGGACGGTGTGTCTAGTCATGATATAAAAAATATGTGTCTACCTTCAGATGATACAAAAAAGAAGGGGGGGGCACTAAAAATGGGGCAGAGGGGGGAGATACAATATAGATGTGCAGGTGGTGATCGTCAGAGACCAATCATAGAGGGGCCGTCAAATGGGAGGCCGGAAAAAACCTTGCGATAGATGATTGGCGTCACGCGGCCTAGTCGAGCTTGGTCGTCGGGGGCGGCGGGTGGTCTTGTGGATGAGGGCAATGGTAACCCCGGTGGGGCAGGTAGAGAGCAGAGACGAGATGTCATGGATCCGGATGTGAGTTTGTCCGCTGGCGCAGCTGTCGTGGCTTTGGCTCTCGCTCACGTCTGCCTCGTCGGCTAGACTGAGGAGAGGTATCCTGTGATTGGAAGAAATCAGTGATGGGCCGTTGGGTGTCCTCACATTGTGTGCGCTGCGCGTGTCGTGCTCGGAGAGGTATCATGGTGGCGAGTCATCTCATGTAAGAAAGTGGCTAGGCATCGTTGATCCGGGAGCTGCAGCATATGGGAGAGGAGGCCGAATACGTCGTGGAAGAGGCAGTGGTACCGGCCTCGAATGGCATAATAGATAGGACATCTGAAAGCAAAGTGCTCCTCCGACTCAATCTCCTGCAAGTTGCAAAGTGGGCAAAGGCGGCCCTCTCGTGGGATACCCTCTGCGCGTCCGCTCTTGATCCGTAATCGGTGTGACGAAACCCTAAACTGACCGAGGGAGATCCGGAGCGCATGTGGTAGATGAAGCTGTGTGTAACCCGGAGGTGTGATGAAGCCCTCCTGTGAGATCTGGAGGCAGTGTCGGCGGTAGAAGTCGAGCTTCACAGGAAGCTCGGGGTGAAGAAACCATGTCCGCCAGATGTGGAGCTGGAGTAGATCTGCTCGAATGAGCCGGCTGACCTCTTGGTTAGTGGGGGAGAGGGGAGATGGTGGAGTGTCGAGGCTGTACTGAAAAGGAGGCAACCGGTCTAAGTCGAGGCCCATTCGGGTGAACTTACTGGAAAGACGACTATACTAGCATCGTTGGTTCCCATCAACGGATAAGGCCGTAGAGGAATATAGAGCTAGCCAAGGTAGGTGGAGGCGACCATTGGAGGAGCTGAAATCCCTGACTCTGTGTAGATAAGTGATAGCCTGGAAAGCCACATCAAGCTTTAGGGGTGAGGCGCCGAACTCTGCTAGAATGATCTGGTGTGGTACTGATGGTTTGCTGCGGATCATCCGAGCAAACATCAGTATCTGTAGGCGCTCGACTCGAGCCCACTCTGTCTGAAAGATCGGCTTCCCACCACGGGCTACCGTACATGCCTGCTGGGCGGACCAAAGAATAAAAAAGGAGAGACTTGGTCCGCGGGTCCTGGAAGTGGGAGTGGTGGCACTGTCGCTCTAGCCTGGCAAGAGCGGCGTAGCCTCGGTTGATCCTGGCTTGCATGGCCGGGCGCATCGTGAAGATCGGGCTTGAGAAGACAACGCCTAAGTATGTGTAAGAGTCAACTATCTCAACAGGGTCGCTGGCGAAGAGGAACTGCTCTCGGTGCATAGCGGGTCTGGAAGTGTTGAAGATCATCACCTTGGTTTTCTCAAGGTTGACCTTTAAGTCATGTATCACAGAAGATCTGAAGTCCATCCAGGTGTCGCTGAAGACCAGTAGCAGAAGAGGATAGTAGTACTACATCGTCTGCGTATAGGAGAATCTGGATGACAGCCTCCGCAAGAGAGCAGCCTGCACCTTCGAGTGTCTTGATGGTGGCCTCGAGCTCGTCGATGTAGAGGCCAAATAGAGTCGGTGACAAGGGACATCCTTGTTTGACTTCAATAGTGCTCGTGATCTCTGGGGTCCAACTGGTGCCAATCCTGACGTGGCCCGTCACCCGCTCATAGAGAGCTACTACTGCCCAGATAACCTCCGAGTCGTAGCCTAACTTTTGCAGGCGTCTGACGAGTCGAGCGCGGGGAACAGTGTTGAATGCCTTGCGGAAATCCACAAAGCAACAATATACTCTTTGTCTCCTGTGTCTGGCCTCCTCAATGATCCCTCTAAGTGTAAAAATGTGATCGTAAGTCGAGTGATCCGCCCTGAAACCGGCCTGTCCGGATGCCCTGAGCCCCTGTACCTCTACGTGAGCACTGACCTCGCCATCTAACACTGATGCATAGATCTTGGACATAACATGTCCAATCATGATGGTCTTGGAATTCCTTGGATCCATGGGATCTCCTGCTTTGTGGATGGGTGTGATAGTGTTCAGGGTCCAGGCTCTGGGGAACCCATGGCATACAGCAGCTTCATTGAACAGCGTTGCCATGATGGGGGCTAGAGTTTTGATGCCATAGGCAACAAACTCTGTGCATAGGCCCTCATGATCCTTAGCTCGGCCGTTGTGAAGCTTAAGCGCTGCGTGGGTGACTCCCTGGGTTGTGAAGAGGGTGCAAGAAGTGGGGCGGGGGGTGGCTGAGAGGTCGGGAGGAGGCTGATCAGGGATATCATAGAGTGTACGTGCATAGGAGTGCCAGAGGGAAGTGCCTGTGAGGGGGGAGGGGGATCGGCGTTCTAGGAATTTCCTCCAGAAATCCTTGGAGTTGCTACTAAACAGGATGTTCATTAGGGTATCCTCATTCTGGCGCAGGAAGGCTAGCTTCTTGCGACGGACTAGTCGACGATAATCCCTGGTGAGATGTAGGTTGGCCCTAGCGTTTCGCTGGGTCATGAGTCGGAGTGTGCGGCGTAATGCTTTACACTCGTCATGATACCAGCTATTGCAAGGGGTGGAGCCAGCGAGTGGAGGGCGGGTGGACCGAGTAGTGGAAGGAAAAATGTTGCGGGCTGCATTGTGAAGGGAGTGGGTGATAAGGGCGGCTTGGTGATCTAGAGAGGGTATGGTGTCTATGTGTCTGAGGAGGGAGGCTAGGCGGGCTGAGTAATCAGGTGAGAGGTTATGATCAAAGTGTATATCATGATAGGTAGTATAGTGCGGGGTGTGGCTTGGAGGGGCTCGAGGCGCAAGGATATGAAAGAACAGGTAAGTGTGGTCGGCTCCTGGGGGTAAGGGTGCAGTGCGGAAGTCAGTGATCTGTGGGGCTAAAGCAGGAGATCCCAGAATGTAGTCGACGACGCTGGCTCCTCCGCCATGTGGAAAACATGTGAAACCAAAGGAGGCAGGCCACCGGTCTAGTCCATTGTAGATGACCAAATCATGTATACGTCTAAGGTCAAAAAGAGCCTGCCCATACGCAGTAACTGCAGTAGTGCGACTGTAAGCTGAGGAGCGGGGGAAGCCCGAGTCCTCTGTGTCCATCTCAGGTAATAGGACCATATCTGAGTGGAAGTCCAGGAGTGATGTCTGATGTGCACCTGTCCTTGCATTGAAATCCCCAACTAGGAGGACCTCTCCGTGTCTGGAGAACTCCACAATGTCTGAGTAGAGATCTAGATAGGGGGATACCCTCATATCCTCACGTAGCATCCGTGCAAAATGTGATGTCTCAGGAGGAAAGTAGTAGACTGCAATAAAGAGGTCGCATGTGGAGGGGCGTCGAAATCGGAGCCATAGGTAACGGGCATGGACATCCCGTCTAACCACGGATATCAAGCTCGTGAGCGCTGAACGAAGGAGTACTGCAACTTCGCCTGATCCTCAGACCCCCCCTAGTATATCTGGTCTCCTCACGGAATACTGACTCCCAGGTATAGCCACTGACCGAGGGGAGAGGGCACTCGGGGCTCTGATGTGTCTCTGTATAGAAAACAATGTCGTGTCCAGTGTATGACTCTGAGAAGTTCCCAGGGTCAGACCATAGGGTACCATTACAGTTCCATATGGTGCATGCCAAGGGTACTGTGTGCTGAGTCTGAATCTCATAGACCATGTCTCCCTATTGGGGGGGGGAGCCTGCTACCGTGTCTAGAGTACCTGGTGGGGCTCGGCGGCGGGGCCCAACTAATAGGCGGCCATCTCGGGCGACAGCCCACTTCCCCTCCTGACGGGCTACATCTCGCTGCTGAAGCAGGGTGCGACGCTCTTCCACCTGCATAGGTGTGAGATCCTCATCCATGAAGATAGTAGGGTGGTCCCGTAGTGTAGCACGCTGCCTGAGTGCTGCAAGTCGAGCCTGAGTATCCCTGAATCGGATGATGAGTGGCTGTGGGCGCGTGGGGTCCCGTCCTGTGCACCATGCATGCTCAATCCCATGCTCGGCGAGGCCAAGGGCAGAGGTCACAAAAGCAGTCGCGTCCGCTAAGGGGGTGAGTGAATCTGCGCGGGGGATACCTCGTACTCGGATGTTGAGAGCCTTACTGGCCCTCTGTTCCTGCTCGGCGATGGTGGCTGAGACTGTTGCTTTGGGTGCGCGTCTCGCAATGTCCACCCATCTGGTAGTCTCCACAATAGTAGTGTGGATGGTAGCGATCCGCTCCTCCACCTCTGGTGTAGTGCGCGGGGCCGCTGTGACTGTAGCAGTGAGAGAGACAACCTCCTGACGGAGGTGAGTGATCTCCTGGTGCATGCTCTGAATAAGCTGATCTTGTGCTACAGTATGATCCTGTAGTCGATGTAGCTCCATAAAGATGTAATCTATCATCTCAGGTGGGACCCAGGGGGGGTGCGAACTGGGACATGGCGTAGGGCTGAGGGGGCATGGGAGATAGGTTGGCTGTATATGGCAGGGGAGTGGAGAAAGGCTGTTGGGTGAGGGGAAGGGGGGACATAAGAGTGGTGGAGACAAGGGAGTTGTGTGGGGGGTGAGGAACTGTGACCCTCTCCTGTGGGGGGCAGGCTGAGTGGTACACTGGTGGGGGAGGCAGTGGTCGGAGTAGAGATGATGGCTGCGGGAGAAAGAACTGCATTGTTGCCCATTGCACCCGATGTTTTCAGGACTGGTTGGCTGTCAATTGCTAATCCACTCCTGGAGATGCGCTTTGTGATGTCTCCCACAATTGGCTTCGGAGACTGTTTGGGTTTGTGGGCCATTGTAGGACTTGTTTAGGTGCAAGATTTCCCGCAGAGGCAGATCTTGTTCAGCATTGTTGTAGGGGTGCACAGGCCTGCGCAGGGCTAGTGGCAAGCCAAGGCTTGCAGTTGACAAGGGCCCTCAGACCACGGGGCAGCAGGCCAAGTGCAAGCGAGAGTAGGCAGTAGGTCCCTACCGAGGCTGCGAGAGGGGGAGCGGGGCGGAGAGGCTACGAGAGGGGGGGTGGCGCAGAGGCTACGGGAGGGGGGGCAGAGCGGAGAGGCTGCAGAAGGGGGGGGCAGAGCGGAGAGAGGGGGAGCGGGGAGAGGTTGCGAGAGGGGGAGGGAGAGCGGGGAGCGAGGAGCGGCTGTGAGAGGGGGAGGGGGGACAGAGAGGCTACAAGAGGGGGAGCGGGGAGAGGCACGAGAGGGGGAGGGGGAGCGGGGAGTGGAGAGGCTACGAGAGGGGGAGGGAGAGCGGGGAGCGGGGAGCAGAGCGGAGAGAGGGGGAGCGGGGAGAGGCTATGAGAGGAGGGAGAGCGGGGAGCGGGGAGCGGCTACGAGAGGGGGAGAGAGCAAGTGAAGGAGGCAAACTTGGAAAAACAATATGCACAAAGAGCTAATATAATACTTCATACTTGATTGCATAATTATAAATAACAAGAAACAAGGTTAGAAACATGGAATACAATCATGTGAAAGAGTTTGACCATCTAACCAAAACTTAGAACCATTGTTGATCCTTCCTCAACTGATGGTTTTAGGGTGAATGAATGTGACCCATTTTGCCTACAATGTTGAAAGAGGTAAGGAGAGGAATCCCCCCCCCCCCCCACACACACACACGTGCGTGCACATGCACATATAGGATAAGATATGGGAGGAAACATGATTAACTAGACACTACTAATCGATAACATAGAGTAGCATATGACTTTACATAAGGTTTCTAACACGTGGCATCTTCCCTAGAGCATTATTTGCCTAATACCATGTTTCATCGGTCCCTATAGTAAATAATGATCATGAATCCATAATGTACACGCTAAAACCTTGGCTCCCACTACTTGGATGACCACTATTAGGGCTCACACAAAGTAGCCAGTTTTTCATATGCATATTAAATCAAAATTTTTAAATAGACATCTCAAGGAGGTATATGTAGCACAACCATCAGATTTTGAGATAATTGAGAATGAGATACGCAAGTTAGGGAAGATTTGTACGGGCCCCAAGGGCATGGTATCATAGTATAGATCAATTTTTCAAAATGATTGGTTTTTCTAAGTGTACTTTAGTGCTAGCTTATATGTTCATGAAAGAATGGAAAATTTTATACTAGTTCTTTACGTTGATAACTTAAATCTCAAGGGTGATCATGAAGAGATGATCTAAAAGACCAAAGAAATGCTTGGCAATGAGTTTGAGATGACAAACTTGGGGCTGATGCATTTTGGTTTAGGGATCGAGTTCTGGCAACTATCTGTAAAATTGTCATTTCACAAGAAAATATGCATGTGGGATTTTGACGGCATTTTGGATGTCACTTGTATTCAAATAAGGTTATATCATTTGGTTTAGAACAACACTTATTTTCTCCCAAGATAGCCTTTACACAATGGGCAATATGGTGTAAAAGGTAGCATTGTCAATATTTTGGCTGATATAAGCAAAGTTAACAATATATTGCCATGTTATTTAGATGATGAAGCCTCAATAATAATTGAGATTAAAAAGAACAAATCAACATACCTTATTTGTAAGGTCTGACCATACATTCATATGATAGCATTACATGTACTTATAAAAACACCACTCTACATAAGTAATAACGTATCTATAAATAATGAATGGTACAATCATATAAGAGATGTTGAACAAATGGAAGCAAAATTTGTGGCTCCTCATGAAAATCGAAAGCCATTAGGATTATTCCAAGTTAAACATAGCAAATAATTAAACTTCCCTATGCTATACTTTGGCTCAGCACAATTTGTTGGGAATATTAAACTCACATATTTAGATATTATAGAATGCTCAGCGGATTCACCTTGATTGTAACCCCATCTCCACACCTATGGACGTGAACAAGTACACCTCTTCCAACTTGCGTCAAGATCAACATCATGCTTATAAAATATGGGACTAGGAATAGTATTGTCCTTGGACTAAGTTCCAGAGAGTGCATTGCTAAGGTGCCATGTAGTATAGCCATTCAAGTGCCATGCGGCACCTCTAAAATAAGTGAATATTGAAGATAGGCTAGTAACGAGCCTGCATGGTGCTGCGGCGTTGTACCCACTCCACCGGCAATTGCCTCCCCCACCTCACCTTGCTATTCAATCCCTAGTGGACTCCCACCCGACCAAAGCATTGACCGTTTGTTTTGTTCATTGAGCACCCCCCCCACCACTCTCCTGCCTCCTCCCACCTCACCCTACTATTCGATTTGAAGTCAACCCTAGTGGACTCCCCACCTTGACCAAAGCATTGACCATTTGTTTGCTTCTTTGATCGCCCTCCCCCTAACCCCCAGCCCCCGCCCCTAACTCCCCAAGATTTGTAGAGTTGAATGAGGCACGAGAAAGTAAGGGAGTAGCTACAAAAAGAGTGTTTGCACTTGTGAGAGAGGCATGAGGGTCTTAGACTTCAAAGTTAAGGTGGACACGCTATGTTGTGTCCTCTACCTTGTGATCATCAACCTCTTCTTTTGTGATGGCCTCGATACTTCCAATTGTGTGTATAGCCTTTGCATTCTCCTTATAAAGTTGGTCCGATTGAGACTCCAACAATTCCTTGCTCTTGCCCTTGGTATCTTGTTCGGCCTCTTAATCAAAGTTTCTTTTCTCCTATATGGCATCTGCAAGCCTACCGCATAAGGATTATCTTTCAATGCTAGTTGTAGTTGTTGCATGCACGTGGCCACTTGATCTCCTTATGTTGAACATGGCCCTTTGGGGGATTCATTCTCTTTTCATGGACTTTCTATAGACAAACGTGTTGACTGATTGCAGTTAGTTGATTCTTGGAGATTATATTTGGCTTATGTGAGCTCCCTCCCTGCATGGCAACTTGTTCTTTTTATTGATGATGCTCGTCCTTGAGACCATGCATGGAAAAATCAAGTCACTCGTCGACATATTGTAAATCAAGGCACACATCTACATATTGTAAATCTCCTTCTAATTTGTGAGCCTAGGTCATTCTTTTGCTTCTCACAGTAGTGAGCGGCCCATTAGGCATGACATTGCAATTGGTTGGTGGCTTCGTTTGCTGCTTTCCTTGCTACAATCACTGCTTTTGGTAGGCTTCGGCAAGAAATTTTTCACCAGCTACGTGAGCCTCTTTCCTTTGATGGTTTCCTCTGAGGGTCAAAAACCGAGACTTTATATACCATGAATCTCTATCTCTAATCAATTGAGGCTACTGCCTTTGCATACTTGATCGTGCCCCCCTTAGCCTTCTGATAAATTACTCCAAGCTCGGCCTCTTCTACACTATCATTAGCTAGATGGTGATCCTGTTTTTGCCAAGACTGTGGAAAGAAATCGAGGAAGCGTCAAACATGTGTTGGCTAAAGGAGGACTCCCCTTGAGATGATGTGTCTTGTGAGATCCATTCATGTGAAGAGATAAAGGAGGGAGGGGAGGTGTCAAGACCCTCTCATGATGAGGAGGTGAAGGAGAAGTTGGAGTATCATAAAATGGGATGCAGGATGTTGATCAGCAGCCTTGCTCGATCCCACCCTCTAACTGCTTGTCCTGAATACACACGGGTCATTAGGGGAGAATTGGGGTCTCAAAAGGGCCTCATGAGGAATGGGTTAAGAAATGGATTAGGCCTAATGCAAGTCGTCTTGTGGGGTCCAAGGGAGTCCTAACCCCCCTACCTAGGTGGGTTAAGTCCAGTTGATCCCACCTCTTATACCTCTTACACCTAGGAGGGGGCACTTTTCCCAAAGTCAAAATTTTGAATTTCGAATTTGAATTCCCTCTCTCTCCCTCCTCCCCCCATCCCCCAAAGTCAAACTTTTGAATTTTGAATTTGATTTCCCTCCTCCTCCCCCCATTCTTCTCCTTGTCTCCCTCCTCCCTCCTCCTCTTCCACACATCCCATTCCTCCTCCTCCTCCTCCTCCTCCTCCCTCCCCCTGCCTCCCTCCTCCCTCCCCCCCTCCTCCTCCCTTTGTCCACATGCCTCCTCCTCCCTCCTCCCACATGCGTCCTCCTCCTCCCCCTACTGCGTTTTCCTCCTCCCTCCTCCCACATGCGTCCTCCTCCCCCCCCGTTGCTTTTTCCTGCTCCTCCTCCTCCCTCATGCTCATCCATTCTCATCTTTCCTCATGCTCATGCCTACTCCTCCTTCCTCCTACTCATGCAAGCTCCTCTTGCCTCATGGTCATGCTTGCTCCTGTTGCTTCTACTCCTCCTACTCATGCGTATTCGTCTGCCTTCATCCTCACACCTAGTCCTCCGCTTGCTTCTCCTCCCCTTAATCATTCACGGTCCTTCTCATCCCTCCTCAAACATCACCTAAATTCTATCATGGCCTATCACAGTCTCTATAAACTCTGCGACTTTTGATGGCACCATTTGAGGAGATCTCACATGTTACCATGTGATCGTACAGTTGCAAGATCAATATGTGATCCATGATTGTTTTTTCAAGAAAAGAAGCATCTTGAACCTTAATAGGTGCTCTAAAGAGGAGAATATGAGATAAAATGTTAATTTCGTAGCGTTTTAATGTAATTTCTTACTTTGGATTATCCATAGTGATGCATTGCTTTTGCTAAGGTTCCCTTAGTTGTTCTTTTAGGACCTTCATGGAGGATGATATGAGAATGGTGGGCATGGATGATATGGACTCTTCATATCAAAAGACACAAAGTCATGCATGAGCAAGTTGTTTTGGAGGTGATGCAGGACTTGAAGGGAATGGTGATGCAAACGAGATGCCTGGAGCTTGTGATGCTGCGAATATAAGTCTTAAAGCTCAAAAGTTTATTGAAGAAGAAGAATTCACATGATGCATTACATCTATTTAAATTTAAATTTCTAAAATGATGTTTCTTCATGTGTGTAGGAGTAAGCAAGAATGGAGAAGCTATCCATTTGGAACAAGAAGGCATGGAGAATTCACAGTATTGACCCAAGGCAACCTACATGATCCAATGTGTTGTACATGAGATTATAAGAACTTACGAGTTGAATGTGAGATTCCAAATAGCATAGCAGTATTTCTAATGACTCAGTCGAAGATTCAAAGACCCTATTATTGGTGTATTAGAGTTAAAGAAGAAGAGAAATAGGCTATGAAGCCTCTTTGTTATACAATTTAAAGTACAAATACCTATTTCTAATAATATTCTTCTATTTGGAAACAAAAGAATTTCATGTATCCATGGCCAAATGGTGAATATTTTGTTATGTCTATTTTAATTCTCTGTTGTTTTTAATACTGCATCTTTTTTTATATCAGCTTGCACACAAAATTTATATCACATTTTGATGTAACTTACAAGTCAATAAAATGTTGTTTGCCAAGTTTGGCCATTCCAATACATATGTAGAAGGGATTTGACCATGGCACCACATTGATTAGATGGAGTGTTTAAAAACCAAAATTTGATATTTTCCTACATCACCTTGTAAAGGATTGATGCATTTCATGATTTTCTATGAAGAAATATAGATTTTGAAGGGGTAGATGAAGAAATTTGACAACTTTGGCCATTTCAATGTTAATTTTTGGCAAATGTAGGAGCAATTTGATCATGGCGGAGAAGGCAAAGTTGGTTGAGACATCATGGGGTGTCCAAAAATGCCAAAATCCACCATGGTGCAAATTTGGCCATTTGGACACTCTCCAAATGGCCAAATTCGTGCCGTGGTGGGTTTTTGCATTTTTGGACACCCCATGACATCTCGACCAACTTTGTCTTCAGTGCCGCGGTCAAATTCCTTCAACATTTGCCAAAAATGGACATTGGAATGGCCCAAATTGTCAAATTCCTTCATCTACCTAATTGAAATCCATGTGTCTTTATAGATGCATCAACTTCAACATAGATAAACATGGAAAAGAAAATATTTAAAAAGTAACTTAGCAAATGACGGTTGGTCAATATGACAACTTATGTGCCTTGTAGCACAGCTCTGGTAAGACCCTCAGGCAATATATTCTCTATATAATTTCTTACGCTTTGGAGGAACCTTGTAGGTTGGCTATGTCAATGTAATTTTGAATTTAATCTAGAAGACTTTGATCTTCCACTACATCACCTTGTAAATTTTCATTTTCTTTGTTTATCTTGCCTTTGGAGCCACCTTTTAGGTTGGCTATGTCAATGAAATATTTGATTTCATATCACTAAATCACCTTGAAATAATTTGATGCATTACATGAGAAAATATATATTTTGAAGAGGAATCTAAAAATTTCATTTTCTATGTTTTCTTAGTCATGGAGGTTGGCTATGTCCATGTATCTTTTATTTTAATTTTTAGGTTGGCTACTATATCACCTTGTAAAGGATTGATGCACTTCATGATTTCCTATGAAGAAATATAGATTTTAAAGAGGTAGATGAAGGAGTTTGACAACTTCAGCCATTTTGATGTCCATTTTTGGCAAATAAAGGAGAAATTTGACCATAGCACAGAAGGCAAAGTGGGTCAGGACATCATGGAGTGTCCAAAAATGCACAAACCTGCCACGGTGCGAATTTGGCCATTTGGAAGGGTGTCCAAATGGCCAAATTCGTGCCATAGTGGGTTTGTGCATTTTTTAACACCCCATGATGTCTTGACCAACTTTGCCTTCTGCACCATGGTCAAATTCCTCCTACATTTGCCAAAAATGGTCACCAAAATTACCAAACTTGGTTGAGAGTATTATTTTGACTTGGAATATTCATAATATTTTCCTAAATTAATTTTACATAAATATATATACAAGTAATAGAACTTAATTTTTTACACGCAATATGAAGAGAATAGTAAAATAGCTATAACTTTTGTGCTATAACTCCGATTGTACATTTTTTAAGTTCAAAATTGAGAGCATGAGTAGCTCTACGACCCTATTTTTCCTTGAATGTTCAAATTCAATGTAGAAGACCTTCAAAAATCAGTGACAAGTTGAGGGGGTCATAAATTTGTAATTACTTTGGATACAAATGAAGGAAAAGGGACAAGTTTGTATCTAAAAGGTTCACCTCTCTACATAACAAACTTAGAGGTGGTGTATTCAATACTCTATAATTCAAAGCAACATTACCTTATATTGAATTAACAACACATTCAAAATTTCAACCATGACTCAATCAAAATTATTGTTTATGACATGGTATCTTGCAAGGAAGAGAATGTGCTAAAATGTACATTTTTCTACTATAATCTCTCCATTCAAATACAAAGACTCTTCATAGCCTGTAGCTCCTCTTTGCTACCTCTAATACATAGAAAAAGAGGCTTTAAGATCCTGATACTAATATCATTAAGGCTCTCCTCTGAGGGTAGTCAGGCACAAAGTTTTTCACACCATTGCCAATGGGATATGATGCAATAGGGGAAGCCATGTAATGTGGATCACAATGATCAAGGTGTCAATACTTTGATGCACTTCAGTAGTAGTTAAGTAGGCCATTCTAAAAATTGGATGTGGAAGAATAAAACGTATCCTCCTGCAAGACTAATATAGTGCACCAATGAGTGATCTCAAATGCCTCTTGCATCAATTCAACAACCATTACATTAGCAAACCTAACAAAGCACATTACATTAAAAGACCATAAAATATACCATCATGGCATTGTCTCCTTTAATGATGCAAGTAAGGCAAATAGGTATAAACTGTGAACTTTAGGCATAAAAACTTTATACATATTACCTGAAAACTTTGGACATGAAACCACACAATAAAACCATCAAAATAAAATTCATCAATGCTTTTAATGTCCTCCAAGTCATGAAGAAAACCTATGCAAATTCCAAAATGCCCAACCTATAAATTATGGATAGCTTGTACTAGTTAAACACAATGTTTGTTTGATGTTGCACGAGGGATAAAATGGACATTTTCATGCATTTCTCTAGATTCTCGCCTGCTATTTCACCATTTCAAGTAAAGTTGAAGAATTATACATTTCGTTTTCCATGACTAAAAGGTATTCTTGTACATAACTTACAGACAGTCCTTTGTTAGTTATATCAAAGATTCCACTACTTCCCACTCCTATGTTAAAATAGGATCTTGTAAAGAAGATAGGCAAGGAAGGTACATAGTCTAAGAAATACATCCTTCCTCTTGGGAAGCTTATGTGGACCCTTGGCAAAACCTTCCATGACTATCTAGTTAGTCAAACTATAAGTTCAAGTCATCCAATGCAATTTTCATGTTCTAGAACACACTAGAGCTCACAATATTGTTAACTTATATCACTTTCTTCTTGACCATGCCTGTAGAACACATTAGAGCTCACAATATTGCCATCTTTGGCCACTTTATTCCCGACCATGCCTCTACAACACACTAGAGCTCATAATATTACCAGCTTGTGTCACTTTCTTCCTAACCATGCCTCCAGAACACACTAGAGCTCACAACATTACCACCCAGAACACACTAGAGCTCACAACATTACCACCTTCTTATGTCACTGTGTTCCAGACCATGCCTGTTGGGAAAACAATAGTTGTAGGAGAGGAAAGAGTAGTTGTATCCTATATGAGAAGGAAAAGAAAGAGGGAAAAAGCTCCTATAGGAGAGCAAAGAGTTGCTGTAGTAGAAGGAAAAGTGCCTGTAGGAGGGAAAAGAGCACATGTACCAAAAGGAGAAGCGCCTGCAGAAGGGAAAGCTCTAGGACTTGTAGGATATGGCGGCTAAGCAAGAGGCCATAGAGCAAGAGAGGGCAGATCAAGAGAGGAAAGAGAAGGTAGAAGTAGAGCAAGAGGAGGCATAGAAACAATGAGAGGCAAGAGAGAGAAGGCCAGCTGTAGGAGGTGCTACAACCCAAATTTTGAAAAATGGAGGGAGAGAGCAACTGGACCAGAGCAAAGAAGAAGAGAGAGAGGGGGCAGGCCTGCAGTAGGCTAGAGGACAAAAGAAATTCGTCCAAAAGGTCCCACAATGGAGGGAGAGGGAAGTTGGACCAGAGCAGAAAAGCAAAGAAAGGGAGCAGACCTACAGTAGGCTAGAGGACAAAAGAAATTCATCCAAAAGGTCCCACAATGGAGGGAGAGGGCAGTTGGACCAAAGCAGAGGAGCAGAGAAAGAGGGGGCAGACCTGCAACACACCTAAGGAGAAGAGAAATTCACAAGGGCCCACAAAGACATAAATGAGATTTGGGGATGATCTGGGGTGGGTGCACATGGGAGGGTGATCAAGCATGGATTAAGGGCGAGAAGGATGGTTTGGGTGGTCCCCAATGTAAGAGGAATAGCCAATAGGGGATCTCTGCATGCCTGCCATCCCTCTACCTTAACATATCATTGCCCCACACAAAGGAGCACTCTCATTGGTACACCTCAAATCCCTCTCTAATCCCTTGAAATTAGCAAACACTAATTGGAGACCCTTTTGAGACCCCATTTCTCCCCTAATGTCTTTTCATTTCTCCCCATGACTCATCGATAGCCTCTCTGAGTTCAGATTCATTGCCCTCCAACTCTAAGCCAACACTCATAGTTAAAATCGTGAGATTGCTTGTCATCATCTTGTTTAATAGTACGTCTTTGAACCGGCCTTACTTCTTGCTGTATCCATGTATGTGGGGCCTGTAGAAAAAGAAGTTGGAGCCGAGTCCATGTCGGCCAAGGGAATTCTCAAAGCAGCTCCACCAAAGTGCTACATCTTGAGTTGAACATGGCCCTTTGGGGGATTCCAAAGTGCTACATTTTGAATTGAAGTGCTTTGGAAGCTACTGGGTTCGCAATCCTCTCCTCGAGATGCAATCGAAAGACTTTACTAGCCTTCCATCTCCTCGATTTTCCTTCCATATTTTGCTTTGAATTTCATCTCTTAAGGAAATGCAAATGTTGAATGTCAGGACACTGACACACATCTACGATTAGTGAGCTCCATACTAGGTGTCCTAGCTTTTTTTCCTTGGTCCAAGGTAAAAGAAGAAGAGTGATGGTTTTTTCAAATCAAGCACACGTTGAAATAATATATCCACAGGTTGAAATGAATAGCGTTTCAATTCAACCTACAATTTGAATTCGACTTGATTATCTCTAGGAATGCCCATGTGAGGAGGGTTATTCAAATATGTTTTATTTAGGAAATGTTGGATGCAGCGTTAATCTGGGCGGTACCATGTTTCTCTTGCAGGAAATTCGTCATTGAATTTTGGACGGGCGCTGAGGCTAATCTCCTCCCACCAAAGATTGTAATTCTGAACTGAGGACAGGTTAATAGGTCTCAAGACATTGAGTCAAGATGGGAAAGTTTGTGATCTGATAATAAGTCGACGAGGTCATCACATGACCATTCACCATTCAAGGAGGACGAAGGGACGTTGAATGAAAAAGTTTTCTTTCCGTCCAGTGCTGTATAAGTTACACATCCGTGCTTCTCTCGCTCACTACAGAGATGCCACAGAAATGCACTTGGACAAAAGATTGGCAACAACGTCCGACGTTGTATCGATAGATGCTGCTGAAGATGGCCGGATCTGTAACGTGGAGCTGGAGCTGATGAACAACATCCGACGTTGTATCGATAGATGCCGCTGATGGACAACGTCCGACGTTGTATCGATAGATACTGCTGTTGATGATGATGGCCGTATCTATGGTCGGAAACGACGGCGACCTCGAGCTTCAACAAAGTGCTTACTCATTGTGGCCGCAGCTCTGCTCTGCTAGTATCAGTAATTTCCAATATCTTCGCTTCGGAGATTACGGGAGCAGGTCCCTTGCCAATATCACCTTCCTCAGGCTAATTATGATGGAAACTTGTTCGCTTACACGTTATCGTCCGTATGATCGAAGGTGTTCGATTTGTTCAATCTTAATCGTTGCCTTCTTCCCGACTATTGCGGGCCTTACGGAGTGTGCAACGCACCTTCGAACGTCTGTTCCTGCCCTACTACCTCGGATCGCTCGTTTCCGTTCATGATTTCTTCGAATCTCTCACAGGGCTGCTCCCCAACTCGCAACCTCACATGCCACAATCAGCCCCTCAATTCTTCAAAAACCCAGACGTTTGTGGCGCTGAGTGGGGTAGACTATTTCTCTAACAAGTACTCTCTCTCGTCGAATTACTCCACACAAAAGACTTGCCAGGATGCCTGCTTGCAAAATTTTTCCCGTCTAGCTGCTTTTTGGCATGGACACTTAAACTCTTGTTTCCATGTGGATCATGTGGGCAGTCTGCAGGGATCATTGAACAGTAGCTATCTAGCCTTCCTTAAGGTGGAAGACGTTGGTAACGCCAAAACAAGCTTTGTCCCACGACCAGTGGTTTCCGGTGTAGCTTGTGTATTTTTGCTATTTTCATATATAGAAGATGGTCTGCGGATCAAGAATTGGAGGATGAAGAACCATTTTTAGATTCGGCACCAGGGCTTCCCACAAGGTACTCTTATACAGATCTTGATTCCATAACAAATGGCTTCAGCGATGAATTGGGAAAAGGTGGATTTGGCAAGGTGTATGCTGGGATCCTACAAGACGGAACCAAAGTAGCAGTGAAGGGCTTAGAAGGCTCAAGTCAAGGGAGCAAGGAGTTCAGGGTTGAGGTGATGATAATGGGAGGGATTCATCAGTACAATCTGGTTGGGTTGATTGGATTCTGTGCTCAAGGCTCACATAGGCTTCTTGTCTACGAGTACATGGCAAATGGCTCCCTTGATCAGTGGCTCTTCAGAACTGAAACTGTGTTGGATTGGACACTAAGTTTCAATATAGCGTTGGGAGCAGCCAAAGGCCTGGCCTATCTACACGAGGAATGCAAAGATACAATCATTCATTTAGATATCAAGTCACAGAACATTCTACTGGACAAGGATGTTGTTGCCAAGGTATCAGATTTTGGGCTTCGAGGCTCATGCGCAGGGACGAAACCCATGAGAGGACCCCTGGCTACTTGGCACCTGAATGGCTTACTGAGCATGCAATTTCTGAAAAGTGTGATGTTTTCAGCTTTGGAATGCTACTGATGGAGATCCTAGGGGGGAGAAAGAACCTAAACCTTGCAGTGGAAGAGACAGAAAAGGTCTACTTTCCAACTTGGCTCTATCATCAGGTGGCTACAGAAGGAAGGGTGACTGATTTGACCAATATTGCTAGAGTTGATGGGGTAGAGGAAAACGTGCAAGCCAGAAGAATGATGATCACAGCTTTCTTGTGTGTTTTGGAGAGCCCTGCATTGAGGCCTTCCATAAAAACAGTGGTCCGCATGTTGGAAGGCCTTTTGCCTCTCAGACGTCTTTCAAGGCCTGCACTTCGCTCTACGAAAGGAGACTGGTTTGGCTCAATCCAAGATGGAGAAAGCCCTCTCCGACATTTATGGGACTGATGGTGGATTCATGTCCTTAGAAATTTCTGCAAGGTAGAGGGTGGCCTTCCATTTCCACGGTTGGATTTTCGGCCCTTCGAATGTCAAGCATGAATTATTCATTAAGTAGCTGCGCATTTCTAGGGGATGCACATTGAGTGGTGTACAGACTATCCGAAAGGACGTCTTTCTCAGCAATGCTACCTTTCCTCCGGTTTAGAGCAATTGGGTTTTGGTAGCAGCAAGCTCGTTTCCACAGCCATGAAAGCCCTCCCTGTGATTCGTGCTGAATATGAACCAATAACTAATTTTCCATACAGAGGATACTCGGTGGTTTGATGTCCATGCGCACGACCAGACTGGTTCTCGCATTTGCTGTGTCATATCTTAGTAGACATTCCTTTGCTCCACATGGTCTCCTTATTTCTACCGTCAAACATTTAATGCACATGTGAACGGCACACTCAACACCAAGATTCGATCGATATCACAGCCTGCTGTGGATGAACATGGCTACTCTCATGGAGATTGGGCAGGCGACCCTCATACTAGGAAATCTACATGAAAGCGTCTTGGTCGTTATTCCTCTTATGAGTCAAGCTGCCCTCTACCTTTCTAGAACTGGCTCATTCCACCAAATATATACGAGTCCAGTATCACTTTGTTCGTGAATTACGCACCCTCAATCCGAAATACTATCCAACTGATGTTGACACATTCATTCAGTAAGGTTGTTTACACACCAAAGCCGTGCCGGTCAAAGCCTCAATAATATGGTTCTTGGGGGGAGGGGTGCTTAGGGGGGTTTCACACTCCTCAACGGATAGGTGAAGCCCCTAACCCCCTTCATTCCAAGAGAATATGGCTTGGCTAGTTGGTTGAAATGTAGAGAGGGACCTAGCTCAAGTCCCGGTCCCAAATTTTAATTAGTTGTGTATAGGTGGACTCTCACTTAGGGCATCACGACTAGGCCGTCGAGAATTCTTGCATTCCTTGGCATGATTGGGATTACACGTCATTCCTCGATCGGACGAGTGCGAAGGCCTTGATTAAGCGCTCACACCGTCCGCCTATTTGCGAGTGGATGGGTGTGATACCCCCCTTACACACTTCTATGGTGAATCTCCGGCATGTGGCAAAAGGTTGTGGGTTTAAGCCCCACCATCTCAAAGTGCATTTAATGTTTTGAAGAAAAAACCCTCGCCCAAGCGCTTGCAATCTTGGCTGCCAGGCTGCATAATTTTAGGGGCCAATCGGGCCTCCCCATGTGGCTAAACGCCCCTACATTTTTGGTTGGCGAGCTAGCAGTGTGTAAAGAGCCTAAGCCACTCACCAAGGAACGGCATGGACTCTTATGCACCCAAATGAGTTATCTAATCACTGGGGGCGATGGACCTGGAGAATCCTAACATACATAATTGTTAGTTACAGGAGCAAACTACCCCCTATGGGCCATCTGCTAGGAGCGAGTGTTGCAATTAGGCTGGGTTCATGCCACCTACTTGCCACCCTCCAAAAGGTGGCTTGAAGGGTTATTGTCTTTGAGGAGTATTTCCTCCTCCATGGGCGAGCAGGTGGTGTGAACCCAACCTTAGGTACCATTAGGTCCTAATAGCTTGTGGGCACAAACAATGTACTAGAGAAATCTACTCTAGTAAATTAACATAATTCGTTTTTTAAAATTTAGAAATATCACTCTTCACTCAATTGCTTAGGTGGTCCATATGTTAGGGTGGCAAACCATCCAAGACTTGGGGCAATAGGCTAAGAACCACAATAGTGGTCAAACCCACACACACCTCCAAGACACACACACATTTTGACCACTAGGCCTACCAATTAGCATAAGTTAAGAAATAAAGTTAGTGGCATGATTAGTGGTGCTAAATCACATGCAAAAAGGCTAAGTATTAGTTGTAGGAAAGTTAGAGATTTATACTGTCAATATTCATCACATATACTACTTGTATGACACTTTTTGCTGCATGTAGTACAATTGCTTCTTATCCAATCTTTGTCTTGTGTATTCTTCTCTGTGCATTATTCGCTTCAAAAGGCACCTATCTTGTTTGTTCAAAACATATCAATTTTCATTAGACTTTATTAACATTGAAGCTTTTCCATCATCCTTATTCCAAACACATTGCACGTTGAAGAATAAAATCCTCGCATCACCTTTTTGTGTTTAGGTAGTTGTGGTCATCCTTTATCACACTGCTTGATTTTGGTTGGTATATGGTAATCGAATTCCTCATGTTTACATTGGCTAGAATGGATTTAAGATTTTCTATTACATTTTCCAACCCTTGGACATTGTAGCTTGTTTGGATGCATTTGAGAAAGCACACTGGTTCAAGGCTAGCTCCATAATTGCCTCTTGCAAGGCTAGCTCCATGGCATTTCAGGTTCCAAGAAGCCATTCCCCTCAAAGTCAACATTCTAACCAATGCCAACACGCCTCCTACCAACAAGTGGGATGCTATTTCTAGAACTCTCAACAAAAAGTCAAGCCCATTGATGTTTCTTGCTCCCTAATTGTGTCCTTATCTCCCACGTGGTGCTTGCATGACTAATGTCTAGCTTGTGGAAATTTGTTGCTTCTCCAAATGCTAGCTCCGTGGTGTTTCGGATTCCAAGAAGTCATTCCCCTCAAAGTTGGCAACATTCTAAGCAATGGCAATATGCTTCTGACCAACAAGTTTGCTGCTGTTTCTAGGACTCTCCCAAAAAAATCAAGCCCATTGATGTTTCTTGCATGTCCTTTTCTCCCATGTACTACTTGCATGGCTAATGTCTAGCTTGTGGAAATTTGATCATCGCTCAACAATTCTCATTTGAATTGGACCTAGCAACCATATTCCTTCGTGCTAGGGTCATAGTCCAATGTATTAATTCATGTAGGACATCCATCTTCCTAAAGATCTGGTGAGAAGGTTTGATTGGATCCTCCATGGAAGCCTAAGCAGAGCCTGCTCAAAAGCCCTTGGTAAAAAATTAGCATCGCCTACAATAGCAAGTTGCAGCAATGAATTAAGTGACTCGTTTGACTGAATGATGCTCCTCCCTACACTAGTTGGCTTCGTGATGCATGGTATAGGCTATAAGCTACACATGTTAGGACTAAAACAAAAGTATTGTAAGCTTCAAAGCTTGGTTCTTTGCTCTTGATTTTTCACAAAGATTGAAAGATTATGCTTTTGTGATACATGGTAGAGGGTGTAAGCTACATATGTCACGACTAAAATAGAAGTCTGGTAAGCTTGAAGGCATGGTCCTTACTCTTGCTTTTTCATAGAGATTGATACGTTAGAGATTACACTCTCAAGCCAGTCTAGCAAATAAGGCAAAGTTCAACAAAAGATGTATGCTTGATGAAACTTTTGGATCTTCCTCCTCATATATTCTGACTGATGTGAGGCATCCCTTTTCATGGAAATCTTGATAGATTCAATATGGAGGATGGCTTGGAATTCATCGTCTTTGTGCATTTTATGATTATATCTAGCACTTCCATACATTGATAGAGATAATGAGATCAATCTATAGTGAATTCTTCTCCTTGTTGAGAGATAATTCAATGAAAAATGTCTTTACCCAATGCATGCAATACAATCTTCAAACTTCTACTAAATTCATCAAGCAATTGACCATAAGTAATATATTGGTAGTGTAGTTCTCTCTATATGACAATATTGTAGCATGATCCCAATACATGTGATACTCAAGGTTTTTTAAAAAGAGTCCAATTGATTAGATTGTGCATGCATTTATCAAAGGGTTTATTGCAACCATAATTTTTTGCTTGCTTGCTTACTATCTTTTGGTAGCTCAAAAGAAAAACATTAACCCAACTAAATAATGCATGATTCAAAATTTCTTCCATATGTTTAAATAGTATACATCATAGCACTTCTTTATAGTCTTGTAATGGTGATTCTTGTAAACGTTCATATAATCTACATCCAATGACTACTGTTTTTAAAGCAGACATTAGGAAATAAGGGAGCTCATTGTGGGACCTTATACAAAATTCACAATTTATTCTTTTTCCTTTGTCCAAAATACGCAAAAATAATAAAATACTCAATAAAATATAATGAGGAATAAGATATGAGATTGTTATTCTCATGTCAAATGATAGAGGAATAAAGATATTCTTCTATATTCAACACTCATATCCCATGAGCTTTTGCATTCAATGCCCCTATAAGCCACTTCTTTCTTTGATCGATTTTGCAGCCATCTGGGTGATATATTTAGGTTCTTTGTTAAAACCACATAACTAATCTCAATATGCCTTGTTTTTCAAACTTTCCAAAGCTTACCACCATCATCAATACTTTGCTTTATGAAAAGGTGATGACATTGTGAAGCAATAGGAAAATGTTACTCAGAAGATGGCAGCATGCAATGACAATACTACAAAATAATCCAACAAAAGATGACACCACCATCTTCATATTGACTTACCGGAACAATATACGCCTCTACCAAAACGATAGTATGTAGCACAAATGGCAGCGTATGATCTGAAGATGCATGGGGATACGAAAGATCAAGGCTGACCTCCATTGGTACGTTGGTGTTGTCATGGTGCACCACAAATTCTCTTCCAACTGGGGAGTCAGGTTAGACAAAATGAAGGTCCCCTTAGGATCCCCAAAAGGCAGAGGAAGCTCCTCTACTAGTGGCCAAGGCCTCACTAGAAGCTAACACCCCATATGAGAATAAGGCCCCAAGGGCCAAAAACAAGAACACTTCTCTTAAGGAGAAGCAACCCAAAAAAAAGTTTTAAAGGGGAAGAGACTAACTTACGCCAGGTCCAAGACAAAAAGGACTGACTTACGAAAAAAGGACGGTTGAGGATGGAAACCAATATGGTTATGATGGTCAACAGGCTAAGGTCAAGGAAGTAGGCCTCGCTTTAGAAGACGAAGACCCTAAACCGGTCTACATAGACTGACAACCTCACAATGGGCAAGAAGAGGCAATGATTTCCCTCCTATGAGAATATAAGAGCTGCTTTGCTTATAAGTATATTGACATGAAGGATGTGCCTCTCGAGAT